>NW_024544792.1:1200000-1518177 GCF_018167655.1 Microtus oregoni
TTCAGAATTTAAGCATAGTTCTTACCAAACTGCTTCCTGCTTTTTGCTGAGCAAAGTATTTGGGGGGAGGGGTTTCATTGATACTTATTCCATCAATCCACATTAGTCTGGAAGGAATATACAGGTTCTCAATTAACCTCTGTGGAAACAAAAGCAGAACCTCTTTTCCAAAGGAACTTATCCTTCAACCCAAATTTAGAGTCAAGATATCTATTAAATATATATGTTGGCTTAGCTTAGCGGCCCGAACAATGAAATGTCTTTCTGTGCTTAGCTCATTCACAGTCAAAAAACTCAAAGAAAACACAATAGCATACATAATCCAGACTTTTTGTGTATTTTCCATCTTTATGTGACCTTTTTTACTCTATTGCTTTTAAATATTTACTCTCTTTACTCCTTTAATCTATATCTGTCTGAACTCTTTTATATTAATTCTTTTTATAACTGTCTATACTCTTTGTTCTCTCTTTCCCAAGCCTATGTACACTTTTGTAATTAGTTAATTAATTAATTTTAAAAAGAAAACCAGCAATATTTTTACATTTTACATACCAATCCCAGTTTCTACTCCCTGGATTCCTCCCCTTACATGCACCTAAAACCTCTACCCCACCCACCATCCACTCCTCATAGAGGGTAAGGCACATTGCTTTGAGTAAAATCCAAGGCCTTCCTTCCTATATCTAGACTGAACAAGGTATCCATCTAAAGAGAATGCGATCTCAAAAAGCCAGTACAAGCAGTAAGGATAAATCCTGGTGCCACTTCTAGTGACCCTACAGTCTACCCCAGCCATACAACTGTCACCCACATTCAGAGTAACTATTTTGGACCTAAGCTGTTTCTTTCCCTGTCTGGCTGGAGTTGGTGAGCTCCCATTACCTCAGGTAAACTATTTCAGTTAGGTATATCCATCATAGTCTTGACTTATTTGCTCATATTTTTGCTCCTCCCACTCTTTAACTGGAATTTGGGAGCTCAGTCCAGTGCTCAGATGCAGGTCTCCACCTCTGTTTACATTAGTTTCTGGATGAAGGTCTATGGTGATATTTAAGATATTCATCAGTCTGACTACAGGGAAAGGCCAGCTCAAGCATCTTCTCTTCTATTGCTTAGGGTCTTAACTGGTGTCATCCTTGTGAATTCCTGGGAATTTCTCTAGTTCCAGGTTTCTTGCTAGCCCCATAATGGCTCCCTCAATCAAAATAACTTTTTCCTTGCTCTCATCTCTGTCCTTCGTCCATCTCAACTATCCCCTTTCCTCAAGTTCTCCTCCCCCTTCCCTTCTCCACTAGTCTTCCCCTTCCATCCACCCTACTCCCCCCACCACCACACTCCCAATTTTCTCAGGCGATCTTGTCTGCTTCCCCTTTCCAGGTGGATCTATGTATGTTTTTCTTAGGGTTCACCTTGTTACTTAGCTGCTCTAGGATCATGAACTATAAAATCAATATCCTTTGCTTTACAGCTAGTATCCACTTATGATTGAGTACATACATATTCATATTTTGGGTCTGGGTTACCTCATTCAGTATAATGTTTTTTAGTTCCATCCATTTGTATTCAAAATTCAAGATGCCATTTTTTTACCACTGAATAGTGCTCTAATGTGTAAATCTGCCACATTTTTTTATCCATTCTTCGGTTGAGGGGCATATAGGTTGTTGCCAGGTTCTGGCTATTATAAATAATTCTGTTATGAAAATAGTTGAATAAGTACTTGTACTATGATTGAGCATCTTTTAGCCCAGGAGTGATTTTGCTGGGTCTTGAGGTAGGCTGATTCCAAATTTTCTGAGAAACCGCTATACTGATTTCCAAAGTGGTTGTGCAAGTTTGCATTCCCACCACCAATGGAGGAGTGTTCCCCTTACTCCACATCCTCTCCAGTGTAAATTATCATTGGTGTTTTTGATCTTAGCCATTCTGAATGGTATAAGATGGTATCTCAGAGCTGTTTTGATTTGAATGTCCCTGATGGCTAAGGATGCTGACCTTTCCTTAAGTGTCTTTTGGCAATTTGAGATTCTTCTGTTGAGAATTCTCTGTTTAGTTTTGTACCCCATTTTTTTAATTGCATTATTCAGAATTTTGTTATCTAATTTCTTGAGTTCTTTATATATTTTGGATGTCAGTCCTCTGTCTGATGTGGGTTTCCCATTCAGTAGGCTACCTTTTTGTCTTATTGACTGTTTTCTTTGCTTAACAAAAGGTTTTCAGTTTCACGATATTCCATTTATGTACTGTTGCTCTAAGTGTCTGGGTTACTGAGGTTATATTTAGGAAGCAGTCTCCTGTGTCCATGCATTGAAGGCTACTTCCCACTTCCTCTTCTATTAGGTTCAGTGTGGTTGGATTTATATGGAGGTATTTAATCCATTTGGACTTGAGTTTTGTGCATGGGAATAGATATGGATCTATTTGCATTCTTCTACATGCTGACTGACATCCAGTTATGCCAGCACCATTTTTTGAAGATACTTTCTTTTTTCCATTGTATATTTTTAGCTTCTTTGTCAAAAATCAGGAGTACATAGATGAGTGGATTAATATCTGCATCTTCAATTCGATTCCATTGATCAACCTCTCTGCTTTTTATGCCAGTACCAAGCTGTTTTCATTACTGTCACTCTATAATAGAGTTTCATGTCAGGGATGGTGATACCTCCAGAAATTCCTTTATTGTAAAGGATTGTTTTGACTATCCTGGGTTTTTTGGTTTTTCATATGAACTTAAGTATTGTTCTTTCAAGGTCTGTGAAGAATTGTGTTGGGATTTTGATGGGGATTGCATTGAATATATAGATTGCTATTGGTAGGATTGCCGTTTTTATTATGTTGATCCTGCCTTCCCAAGAGCATGGGTGACCTTTCCATTTTCTGGTATCTTCTTTAATTTCCTTCTCCAAAGACTTAAAGTTTTTCTCAAACATGACTTTCCCTTCTTTGGTTAGGGTTACCCTGAAGATATTTTATGTTATTTGTGGCTTTTGTAAAAGGTGATGATTCTCTAGTTTCTTTCACAACTTCTTTATCATTTGCATATGGCATGGCTACTGATATTTTTTAGTTGATCTTGTATTCTATAACATTACTAAAGAGATTTATCAGCTGTAGAAGTTCCCTAGTAGAATTTTTGGGGTCACGTATGTATACTATCATATCATCTGCAAATAGTGAGAGATTGACTTCTTCCATTCCAATTGGTAGCCCCTTGATCTCCTTTTGTTGTATTATTGTTCTAGCCTGAACTTCAAGAACTATGTTGAATAGATATGGAGACAGTGGTGGCCTTGTCTTGTTCCTGATTTTAGTGGAATCAATTTGACTTTCTCGCCATTTAATTTGATATTGGCTGTCGGCTTGCTGTATATTGCTTTCATTATGTTTAGATATGTTCCTTATATCCGTAATCTCTCCAAGACCTTTATCATAAAGGGGTGGTGGATTTTGTCAAATGCTTTTTCAGCATCTAATGAGATGATTATATGGATTTTTTCTTTCAGTTTATTTATATGAACGATTACACTGACAGATTTTCATATGTTGAACCATCCCTGCTACTCTGGGATAAAGCCAACTTGATCATGGTGGATGATTTTTTGATGTGTTCTTGCATATGCTTTTTCAGTATTTTATTAAGTATTTATTAAATTTATTTATATGGTGCTCTATCTGCATGTACAACTGAAGGCCAGAAGAAGGCACAGATCCCATTACAGATGCCTGTGAACCACCAAGTGGTTGCTGGGAATTGAACTCAGGACCTCTGGAAGAACAGCCAATGCTCTTAAGCCCCTGACCAGTATTTTATTGAGTATTTTTGCATCAATGTTCATGAGTGAGATTGATCTGATATTTTCTTTCTTGGTTGAGTCTTTGTGCAGTATTGGTATCAGGGTAACTGTAGCCTCATAAAGAGTTTGGCAATGTTCCTTCTGTTTCTATTATGTGGAACACTTTAAGAAGTATAGCTATTAGCTCTTATTTGAACTTCTGGAAGAATTCTGCACTGAAACTGTCCAGCCTTAGGCTTTTTTTCATTGGCAGGCTTTTGATGACAGCTTCTATTTTCTTGTAGGTAATAAGTATATTTAAATTGTCTACCTGGCCTTCATTTAATTTTGGTATGTGGTACTTATCCAGAAAATTGTCCATTTCTTTTTAATTTTCCAATTTTGTGGAGTATATGCTTTTATAGTATGACCTAATGATTTTCTGAATTTCCTCAGTATTTGTTGTTGTGTCCCCTTTTCATTTATTATTTCTGTTAATTTGGATGCTTTCTTGCTGTGGATTTGTACCACATGTTGGGCACCATTTTGTAGGTGGAGGATGCTCATTTGTTCCCAGACACTCAGATGTGAAATAATAACACAGAAAGTATATTAATTATAACACTGCTTGGCCATTCACTTAGCTAGCTCTTATATCTTAAATTAAACCATTTCTGTTATTTTATATTTTAACATGAGGCTTGTGGTTTACTGATAAGGTTCCAGGGATTTAGTCTCCTTCAGCAGCTACATAGCTTCTCTCTGACTACACATTCTTCTCTCCTCTATCTCTGGTAGGAATTCCCACCTTGTTCTATTCAGCACTGCAATAGGCCCAAAGCAGATTCTTTAGTAACCAATAGTAATAAAACAGATTCACAGCATACAGAGGGGAATCCCACATCTCTAAACAGACAGAAAGTCAAAGAGATACCACTGAAAACAGGAATAAGACAAGGTTGTCCACTGTCTCCATATCTATTCAATATAGTACTTGAGGTTCTACCTAGAGCAATAAGAAAACAAAAGGAGCCTACTAGTGACGTTATTTTGTACACATATAATGTGGTTCAAAATTATCCAAACTTCAAGGAAAACTGTGGTTCTTTATCAGTTATTCAGGTATTATGAGACTAGGACTGCTTATTAGCTGTTAAATATAGGTGAGATCCCATGTAAACAAAGATTATCTTCACAGTGATAATGAAGTTACAGTGGATCTACATGATCTCCAGCCCTGCACAGTCTACTTTTTAAGGTAAGAAGTCTGTCTTATACAACCTGCAACCAGCCTGTAAGCCAACCAAGACTCCTTAACCTTTGAGAGTTTAGTACTTAAAATTCCTGAAGTCAGCCTGTTTTTTATTTTTTTTTACCAGCAAAATGCCCCTTCCTTTTAGGTTCAAACAACCCCACCTCCAAACTCATGTAAGAAACCCTAGTTTAATTCATTAGGTTACCCTGAAAAGAAAGGGCATGAAGATAGAAAGTAGGGGACTATTGGGAGTTAGAAGGGAGCAAAAGAGAATAATGGGAAAAGAGGGGGTATGATCTTCTATGAAATTGAGAAAATGTGAGCCGTTACTATTTATAAAGAATATATGCTAACAACAGAACAATAAAACCTGTGTCTAGAAACACAATCCTGCGACTCAGTACTTGAAAGCTTATGACAATTGTTGTTACCCTTTCAGAGTTACAACCATAAGAGACACAGAGCACAGAAATGTGTCTGAAGTGGTTAGTTTCACAACACGTGGCTGTGAACCGGACCCTCCACTTGCACCAAAACTAATTAGTAGAACCAAGAACAGCCTGAACCTGCAGTGGAAAGTAAGGATTTTACTAACAAAAGTATCTCATTGTGACTTTAAAACACTCTCCGGAATCCTGAACTTTAAAGATGGATTATGCATGCTTAATCAAACTTACTTCTCTAATGCTTCTCTTCACAATGCTCTTTCTCTTCACTCTGAGAGGTCCTGCCAAGTAAATTGAGAAATGTCAATAGAATTTAGATAATTAATAAAAAATGAACTGCCCTTTCCAGCACAGAAATTTTGGGGGTAGTCATCACAGTTATCAATAAATATATCTCTTCTTTTTCTTAAGTGTCAGTTTTAATTTCTTTCCTTTAATTCAGTGTGAAAACAGAAATTATAGAATCAGTGTGTGCGTTGTAGACTGTAAAACATGTGTTCTAACCTAAAATCTGAATTGTCATAAAAGCAAGTATCCAAAAAATTGCAGTAATTTATACCACATTAAATGCATACACAATGTATATAATACACAACACATATACATATGTATTATATAAAAAGAACTTATCATAATTTTATTATTCTGATCTATGCAGGATTCCAAAGATAATGGATCCAAAATAAGCAGCTTCCTTTTGGAATGGGATGAGGTATGCACACTTATTTTGATTTTATTTTTATTAAAATAATTTTTCATATAATATACACAAATTACTATTTCCCCTCCCTCAACTCCAGGTCCCCTGTGCATCCCCCATTCAAATCCACACACTTTGTCATTCTCCTTAGAAAATAGGCATCTAAAACAAGAAAGAAGAAAATAATAATAAGCTATATAAAAACAAGGAAACCTGAATAGGACAAAAGAAACATGAACAGAAAAAAAGAGCCAGAGAAAAAGCAGATAAACACATATAGACATAGAGACACATGTTCGCACAACAAGAAATCTCATAAGAATCAAATACCATAATATCTAAGGAAAAGTCTTATAGATATTTTTAAATGCCCAGACAAAGCATTATGAGTCACTAAAAAAAAATCTTAAAAAAATACTATTTGAGTTCATTTTGCCTTGGTCAACTACTGTTAGGAATGGATCCTGCCCTTAAGTGTGGTTTGGATACCCAGTGAGACTCCATGGGAGAAAATGAATTTTTCCTTTGCAAGCGCTTTTCAACTGGAGATAACTTCCAGATAAAGGATGAGAGCTTGTGTCCATTTTCCCCTCTCAGTGCAGGGACCCCATCGGGCTTAAACCTCTTGCACAGATATCATGGAAAATCATTCACCTGATTGTGAATGATTAACGTTATGATGAGTATGTGCTATTAAGTGCACTATTTTAAAATATTCTAATATTTTGTGTGCATTGTCAAGGGTAAAGGTGAAGAGTTCAAAAGTTGCTACAGTGGTCCCATGAAACAGCACAAGATCTTTAAACTGACTGCTTCTACGAAGTATGCATTCAGATTAGCTGCCAAAAATCACTTCGGCTCCAGGTACACTGAATTATTTTCACTATTGAAAAATCTACAGTGCCATGAGATCCTGAAACTGGTGTTTCCACTTTTACATATCCTTTTAGTAATTACAGTGAAATAGCCGTCTTCCACACATCAGGAAACACACCTCCGGCACCGCTGCCTCCTAAGTTGAAAGAAGCAGGAGTCTATCGTTTGTGGTTGGAATGGTGTGCCCCAACAAACCCAAACCCAAATGACACTCTTACTTATGTCCTCGAGATGGAGGAACCAAGATCTGTAAGTGTCCTGTTTGGGGGCTATGATCTTTAGCCTCATCTCTCAATACCTTTTTATACTCACTTCTCACTTGGAGGGGGGAACAACCTTGAGTCCCTGTGTTCTGAATGGGCTCAGTGCAGAGCAACTGTTGGGCAAGTCTGCATAGGTTGCTCAACCTCAACTAGCTCAAGGCAACAGCAGCATCTCTGCACTCTGCTCGTTCTATTCAAAGACATCGGTTAGCATTTTCAGCTCCAGCCCTGTTCTGGCTGACTCTCTGTGGTCACAGATATCTTTCAGCACCTTTACACAATTCTGCCAAGCTGTCCACCTTCATCTCAGTTTCCTCATGTGGGTGGGCAACTATTTCATTCCATTTGGAGCTTTCAAATCTGTGTCAAAGAGCCGGTCAATTTAAACAGGAGCCACAAATTACTATGTACAAGCCACAAAATGTTAAATGGAAGAGATAACACTGAGACGTGTTCTGGGTCATAACTAATAGGCAACTTGCTCTTACATGTGCTATATCACTATGTTGTGATAAATGGAACATTTAAAACTAAAATTTATCTCCATTGTCTATTAAAACTAACTTCTCTCACACAATACATCCCTTTACAACACCACTCCTACTAGATTCACCCCCAACACACACACACACACACACACACACACACACCTCCCAGAACTGCTACTCCTTCATTTCCCTTCAAAAATGAGCAGGAATCCAAGAGACAACAAGCAAACACAGTCAAACAAGATATAATATGACAAGGCAAAAGCCCTCATATCAGAGCTGGACAAGCCAACCCAATAGGAGGGGAAAACTCTCAAACACAGGCAAAAGAGTCAGAGATACACCCACTCCCACTATTAGGAGTCCCAAGAAAGCATCAAGCTAACAGCTGTAACATATGTAGAGGACCCTTTGGGGTTCAGAAAGTCTAAGGTACTTTCTCAAGACCATTAAGGTAAATAGCAAGTTGAAGCTAGAGCTTGAACCTAAGTTTCGTTCCTAAACTCCCTGTCCTTCATTTTCAGGGATTTGGTTTTAAACCTAAATACAGTGGAAAAGATCTCTCCTGCATTGTAGAAAATCTTCAGAGAAATACTACATACAAGTTTCGGGTATGTGTCATACTATAATAACTGGTGTTGTGTTTTCATATAAGACTAAACTCTTTGCTGTAATAAATGGTGGCTTTTTCTTTGAAATGAAACTTTGCTTTACATTTAATTCTTGGAAATGCTCACCCAGCTGCACATTACACATTATCAAAGCAGACGTTTATTGCCAATGTCCAACAAACTATTTTCTTTTACACAAACAGATTTTTGCCAGCAATCTGGAAGGAAGAAGCAACCCCAGCAGAGAAGTAAAATATTCTACTTGTCCAGACAATCCTGAATACCCAAAGAAACCATATGTAGTGGGAGAAATTCAAGCACACCAAGTAAAAATTGGATGGGGTAAATAATTCTTCTATGTCTAAAATTTGTTCTCTCCATAATTACTATTGAAAAGAAATCTTTCTGCAATTGCTCTAATCTTAATAAAATATTGTCATATGCATGTGAAATACTCTGCCATATAAATGAGTTATCTAAACCCTATTATTATTTTGCTAATTTGCTATTGAATTTCCTATAGCTAGTTTAATTATTCACACATGAACTAACTTTTGAACTTCATATGGATCCTTAAATAACCATCTTCCAAGTAAAATTTTAGACAACATAGGTACAATAGAAAGAAGTCTGTGTCACAGATAAATGTCAGCTTAACCAAAAGTTATATTTAAACACATTTATGGCCTCGACTAGATAAATTAAAGTTATTCCCATATTCTTTTCATTTTAGTTTCTTGCCAAGAACTTTGAAATACTATCTAAATACTTGATGAGTGATATCAAATATATGTAACTTGTACTAGATTTGAAGATTATAACTAGTATATAGATATAAATACAACAATGTGTCATGTTTATATTTTTCTCTGTGAGAAGTTACAATTCATGAGAAAAATGTTAGTGAAAGACTTGCAAGAGTTTTCTAGATCACTTAAAATTTGTTTCTCTTTTTAGACTCCCTCAAAGACAATGGTGGGATGCACATTTCAAGTTACAGTTTAGAAGTCAGTGAAAATTCAGACGGTGGTAAGGAAACACGAATTTTAAAAGATTTTATTTCTAAATAATTGGATACTCATTTAGAAGGTATAAAAAAATAGCACAGCGTTCCGTAGTAAAACGTTGACTTAGCCTCACCTAATAGTAGTGTCTTATGTAACCATAGTGCACAGAAACAGAAAATCAATATAATTACACACCTATAAAACCAAACCATAATTGGAGTCCTTTGAGTTTTGATAAGAAGTGATTACTTACTGATCTGTTAAAACTTTTGTTTAAGTCTACTTAGAAAAAAATAATTTATCATAAAAAGATTATTATATTTTGCTGGAAAGTGATAGTGCACACGTTTAATCCCAGCATATAGGAGGGAGAGGCAGGCAGAGCTCTATAAGTTGGAGACCAGCCTGATCTACAGAGTGAGTTCCAGGATAACCAAGGATACATAGACAAACCCTCTCTTGAAATCTCAACCCAAAAAGCTTGTTGGATCATGTTATGTTACACAATGGTTGTTTCTTAGCATATATCATGCATACATTAATTGTCGTGAGGACTTATAAAATTTAAAAGTGACCTATGAACAAATTGAGCCAAATTGCTCTTCTTCCTGCAGCAAATCTCTGGAAGATAATCTACAATGGCACTCTCCAGGAATTTCTGTACAATGGCCTCCAACCAGGCACCACATATAAACTGAGAGTCTTTTGCACTTCACCTGTAGGCCAAAGCCAGGTAAGAAATCAGAAAGGGGAGAGTTCTCAAACTGAGGGTTGAAATAAACTGTTATATTACTGAATGTTTTCTAAAGCTGATCTCCAATTTAGTAAAATAGTAAAATATTCTCTATCTCTAGCCTTCTGACATATTGACAATTCAGACACCCACTCTACCTCCTGCATCTTGTAGCCCACTGCCCTCAAACAGTAAAACCAAGTGCAAGGACACAAGCCTTCTCCTTGGTAAGTGAGGCTTCCTTACATGATTGACAACTGTACCTAAGCTTCTTGTCCTGTGACTTTTGATTGAGTGCCTGTGTTAATATCATCAAGCAAAGTTTCCTTTTAGTCTGAATTGAATGATTCTTAGCAAACCAAGGCTTGGCAATGGAAACCAAGCTTTTTTTTGTTGTTTTTTGTTTTTTGTTTTTTCGAGACAGGGTTTCTCTGTAGCTTTGGAGACTGTCCTGGAACTAGCTCTTGTAGACCAGGCTGGCCTCGAACTCACAGAGATCTGCCTGCCTCTGCCTCCCGAGTGCTGGGATTAAAGGCGTGCGCCACCATCACCTGGCGGAAACCTAGCTTTTTAATGCCTAAGTCAAATTATGAGGTTAATTGAAACTATAAGCTTGACGTCTATAAGAATTTTAATAGAGAAATCTTAACTTCAAGAACCATTCCTAAAAACTAGAGACTTGGAATGGAGCTAAAGGATAGTGTATGTGTTTAGCATAAACAAGAATGGACTCAAACACTAGTACATAAATAACTAATTTGGGGAGGGGAGAACTGAGTGCATTTTACATATTTTATAGACAATCATTCCATTAATGGGAACTTGGAAACAGTTGTGTGTGGCAAAAAAACAAAAGGCCCCTGGAATGACAGAGAGGAGTATCCAGACACTGAAACAAAATGTACAGTAAGTAAATGACTTCCTGAAGAACCCACAGTTTCTGGCCAAAATCATAAAATAGGAGAAGAGAAGTTGCACTGCCCAGGTGACCCACCTGAACTTCAGTTCACTTTGAGTGAATACATGCTTGCACTGGACTTGCCGTCCAGGTAAGGAGTGACCACGCCTGCAAAGTCATACATGGGTTTGTTTATTTGTATGTCTGTTTAATTTGTAGCTTGGATCTACTTCAATGAAGTGTGAAACTGTACCAGCCCAGCACCCTCCTTCTCAGTGTGGTACACCTGTGCTAACCTGCAAGGGTCCAACCTGTGTTGCTGTCAGTTGGGAGGTATTTCACTAATTCAACTTCTTATTAATTGTGCTGATACACAAACATGCTAATGGGTTAGAACATTTCTAGGGAAAACTTGAAACCTCTCATGAATCATAGAGTAGAATTAGGATCCCGTAACCCTCAGAGCTTGGTTTCTAGAACATACCTAAAACTTGATACCCGTAATATCAGGAAGACTACAAAACTGATATTCTGCTCTTCAGATATCAACTATAAAAGCAGGGATCAAAATGGGTTACTAATTGAGGTTTTAAAGCTAATGCAAGAGACAGCTAAGGTAAATCATTTTATAAAAGTTTAACTTTCTGTGCTGCTGAGGACTGAAGCTGGGGCTGATTCATGCATGCTAGGCAAGCGCGCTACTTCTGAACAATATCCCCAGCCCAGAACTTGCTATTCTTTGAAGAACGTCATTGAAAAATCTTCTGGTACCATTTCTAACCTGTAACTGCAAGCTGGTACATAAGGTATATTAAAGATTTAAAAATATGCTTTTAACAACCCATGTGAATATCTTACCAAACTACTTACATTCTTAAGGTTGAACATTAACCTAATTATTTAGGCGAATAGGTTCATTTGGGTTGTTCTTTTTTCCCCAGTCTCAAGCATTGGTTTATTTTTTAACATTGACAGAAAGGCTTAGTCTGTTAATAATGTGTGACAACACTGATTTTTAACTTATGTAGGCCAATTCACCAGGGCATGTGATCAGTGGTTTATCATACTAACCAATGGCAATGTTAAACAATATTAATATATTCGTTTTCATTCATCTCAGTTGTGAAATCAGCGTGTTCTTTTTCTTACTCTAACTTGTGCATTTGAATGTGGTTCTAGTGTCCAGCCTGTGTTTGTTCCTATCCATCTCTATCCTGTTTCACTTGATGGATTACAAGCTTCATGTGTTATTCTGCTCCATAATATCTCATATAGTGACCACTTAGAAAAAGGATTGAATTTCTGTGTGCATTTCATCTTTCAGATTCCTAAATGCAATGGTGCTGAAATCACTGCTTACCGACTGCAGTGGGGACAAGATGAAGATTCCATGCACTTGATTTACACTGGCCCTTGTATGCAGTACGAAGTCAAAGGCCTTATTCCAGCAACCACGTATTTTTGCAGAGTACAGGTAGAGTTGACATTTTCTTCACTATAAAGAAGGCAATAGCTATTAAACTGCACTTCCCATATATATAGAATACTAGTGTCATTTCCAGTGTAAAGACCAGAGTAAAGTCAAGAAGGGAAGGATTTCTAAGAATATTGCTTATCTTTGACTACAGCATTTAGTGTACCTTCCATTCCCACTTGATCTGTCATATTTCCATTATATTTCTGTGGTTTTCAGATCTCTCTTAACTTAGCAATTATCTAAATTGCTTATTTAAAACACTGACTTGAGTCAGGGCTGTTGTACATGCATATATTCCCACAATTTTAGAAAATGAAGAGGAGGATTGCCACAGGTTTGAGGTAAGAATGGGACATGAGGAAGGGAACTCAGATAGCGTCCTCTTCCTTGGAAGCTGAACTCTTACTTGGAAGTTGAGGGAACAGGCTTTGGTCTTGATTGCTTACAGGTTTGACAGTTTGGTTGGTCTCAGGAGTTCACCAGACTGAAGAGAAAGGATATGTTGAGTGGCTGGGCTTAACGGAGCACACCTTTAATCCCAGCATTCTGGAGGCAGAAGCAGGTGGATCTCTGTGAGTTCAGTGCCCAACATGAAAAGAATAGGGAGGAGTTAGGGGACTTCACAGGATTGCTGGGTTCTAATACAGTCTGGTTAAGGTATGCAAGTAAGGACCCCGTTCTGAGGGGGAGGGAGAGTAGCAAGACAAGGGTCAGACTGGGAAGGGGTAAGAGAGGATGCCTTCAGTCCTCATTGTCCTTCAGAATGCAGATGAGGCATACCAAGCTGCATCTTTAATGAGGTTCCAGAAAGGGCTGAGAGGATAATGATATTTGGTGGGAAGGTGTTCTGGGAATAAGGCAGTCTGTCTCCAGGGACAAAGGATGATATGTCTGAGTCTCCATAGACCCACAGGGGAAAATGGGTATTTGAGTATTGGAATATACTGCAAAAGTGTCTTTGAGGGAGGTATGCACTAGTTAGTGGTGTCAGGTAATTATCTGGACAACATTTGTCCCACACTATGTGGTCTGCCTGATCAAAGATGTAGAAGACAAGACAAGGACACATTTATTTTAGTTAAAGCCGAGGGCGCTTCTCAGAAAAGAATTATAGAGCAAACTTCCCTTATACAGTCTAGGGTTTTTATAGGGCTTGTGGAAGAGGCTATTCAGTGGGCAAAGTGCAGAATGGCCTGATCATTTAGATGGGATGGTGTTCTCAAACTAGAATGTGTGGGAATGGTATTAGTGGCTTTGTCTTTGAAAAATTGTAAACTGTCAGTTGCTTGACAGAAGGGGTTAATAAGGCTGACAAGGATGAAAACAATAGAGGGCCTGGAGTGATCAGTGTAAGAGGCCATGGGTTCATCTGCACAAGAAAGGAATGGACACAAATCACTGATTTCTGGAATACAACAGCATTATATTTACAAACTCAGAACACTTTTATACATGAACACTAGAAGTGAAACTGGTCCTCAAAAATCGCAAAGCACTGAAACCTACGTGATGTGTAGCCCTGTAGTTATGAAAGAACTTGTGTCTATATAATAAAGACAATTAGAATTTCCAGCAGAATTATTCAACGAGTTTAAAGAGAAATTAGCAGTGAGTTTACATATTTCTTTCTAGAATGAAACAATTAAACACTAAGTAAAAGCATAAACCACCAGGCACATACATGTAGTATCAACTACTTGAGACTGAAATGCTAGGATCCCTTAAGTCCAGAGGTTTCGGTCCAACCTGAGCAACATAACAAGTACCTGTCCCTTAACAATAAATAAATAAAAGTGATAAGAAAAATGAAGAAAAGCTTAGTGTCATAGTTGATGAGTCTTGTGGGGGGGTTAATTATCTAAAATTAGAAACGCAGACTGCAAGTTTCAGAATGTATTTCTCCAATGTAGAACCAAATTGTTAGAATATGAGTTTATGATGCACTGTTTCGTTATGCAACAAAATGGCTCATGCACAGAAAATCATCAAAATGAATTGCTAACAAATGTTGCATGTGTTTGTCAGGCTGTCAATATAGTTGGGGTTGGAATGTTTGGAGGAACTGGAAAAGTAACTACACCGGGAACTGTACCCGCCAAAGTTCCAATGTTACAAGAAGTTGAAGACAAAGTTCCTGCCAAACTATCTTCATCTTGCATAGCTATCCGATGGGAGGAGCCAGACTGCCATGGCTCTCCAATCACTGGATATAACATCGAGTATGGAGATAAAAAAATCTTGACTGTTGATAGAGTAACAGAGTATGTTCTGAAAAATCTACAGCCTAATACTACATACGGGTAAGTCACTCATATCTTATTTTGGGAAGGTGGAAAGAATGTTGAGAATTTTGAGCAGATCTGCTTTTGTATATTTAATACACTTCAGATTTCTTTTGAAAAGAGTTCTGGCTCATTGGTGAAATTTCATATTAGTAAGAAACATTTCTGCCTCTCATCAATAGTTTTCAAAATTAGTTCTACTTTGGAAACCTGTCTTGTAATCAGTATAATAGTCATTCTATATAGAGATAGAGTGGGTTGGCTTATATGAAGAAAAGTATTTCCTCTATTAAATATAAATTCATATATTTTCATTTATTTTTACCACTAGAATCAGAATTCAAGCTATTAATCATTATGGACTAAGTCCTTTTAGCCCATCAATAAGAAGCAAAACCAAACCAATACTACCTGAGCCTCCACAGCTTGATTGTGTGGTCCAAGGACACCAGAGTCTCAGACTCAAATGGGGGAATGCATCACGGAAAAAATCACATGCCAACTCTATAAGCTACAACTTACTAATGGAGGATCAACCTGGCAGGTAACCTATTTACCATTTAAAGTCTATTGTAATTAGAACACTTTGAACTGCTATATCTTGCCAGCCATTCTCTATCTCTCTGGGTCTCTGTCTCTCTCTCTGTCTCTCTCCCTCTCTCTCTCACACACACACACTGAAATCTGTAGTTTCAGTGAACGAAGTCGAAATGAAAACAACACCAATACTTTTAGTCCTTGTCCAAGGATAAGCTGTGTATTTTCCCTTCTTACTAACCACTTTTCCTTTACCTAGTGCAATGTAAGTACCAGAGAACAGAAGTTTTGGAAGAAAGAGAGAAAGCCTGCCACCCTGACAGTATTGATCTTGTGACTTGATTTCTTTTTGCCTTTTTCTTTGTTTTCTCTTTCTGGCTTGTTTTGACTTTCTTGGGTTCAACTGTTGATTATAACATTGCTTCCCTAATCTTTATCTTTTTCCTCTCAGATTTTCTGTCATTTACCATGGGCCTGATCTGACTCACAAAGTGCAAAAATTGAGTGAATATACACAATACAAGTTTAAAATCCAGGCATGTAATGAAGCTGGTGAGGGACCACAGTCTGATGTCTACACTTTCACTACAACAAAAACCCCACCTGGTGCTCTTAAAGGTAAATGATGCATGCAGACACTGAACATTTTCTTAGAGCTTCCTCAGCACACACATATAAGCAGTAATTAGAAAATGCTAAGTCAAGAGAGGCAGCAAGGCTCAGAAGCACAAATGCCACATGCACTCTCTCATGGAAATTCTGACTTCTAAATTTTATATAAATGTATTTAGGTGAGAGTCAGTATGGGTAGAGGTGAGGAAAGCAGAAATCATAAGACTAGGGGAGACTCTAAGGAAAGGGGTAGAAAGGGCATGAAACACATATGACATTAAAGTAGAAGGGGATTGAGGAGGTTGAGGAGTACAAGTAGTAAGACGGAGCAGGAAACTGAGATGCACAGCTGATGGAGAACCTAAACAAACTCAAAACGTTTGAAAACGCCATAAGAAAATCTCTTTCTTTCTTTGCTGATTTAAAAATTAAATGAAGTGTCAAGGCTTATAGGTTAAGAGCCCCAGCTCCACTTGCTAAGCACCTGGGTTCAATTCCCAGCACCGATACGGCAGCTCACAACTGTCTGTAACTCCATTTCTGGGTATCTGGCTCCCTTGTATGGTAGTACCTGTAGGCAAAACATGAATGCACATAAAATAATAATGAATAAATTATAAAAAACTGTAGGGCAGTGGTCATTCACACCTTTAATGCCAGCACTCAGCGGGACAGAAGCAGGTGGATCACTGTGAATTCGAGGCCAACCTGGGCAACAGAGCTAGTTCCAGGACAGGCTCCAAAGCTACAGAGAAACCCAGTCTCATGAAACAGGAAAAAAATTGTAAAAATAAAATTAAATTAAATCTTGGGGCTAGAGAGATGGTTCAGTCATTAGGAGCCCTGCATGCTCTTCCAGAGGACCCGGGATCAATTCCCAGTGCCTACATGGCATCTCATAGCCATCTGTAGCTACAGTTCCAGGGGATCTAGTGCCCACTTCTGTCCTCCACAGACACCAGGCACACATAGTGAAGACATACATATATGTAAGCAAAACATCCCCACACATAAAATAGGTAAATAATTTAAAATTTAAATTAAATCTTAAAATTAGCAGCAGTGATTTTTAAAATTCACTAATAAAATATCAGGAAAGTAGTTCTTAATGGTGTACTTAAGGAGCAATGAAAAGATTTATCAAGACTTCAAACCTGGTGGTGGGGGCACACACCTTTAATCTCAGCACTTGGGAGGTAGAGCCATGCAAGTATTTGCATTCAAGGCCAGCCTGGTCTAATGAGTGAGTTCCAAGACAGCCAAAACTGTTGTACTGAGAAACTCTCTCAAAAAGAAAATTTAAAAAGGATTACTAAAACTGCTGCCATCAATATTTTTCAAATATCTTAGAGATCAGCACTGTAGGTTTTAAGAGTAAGACATGGAGCTGAAGAGAGGCCTCAAAGGTTAAGAGCACTGGTTGCTCTTGCATAGGACCCAGGTAATGTTCCCAGCACCCATTTGGTGGTTTACAATCATCTGTAAATCCAGTTCCAGAAAATCCATTTCCCTCTCACACCTCTGTGAGCACCCAGCATACACACTGGTGCCCATGCCAATATGCAGGCGAAAAACAGGCTCCTGGTTTCCAAAATGGTGTGCTGCCCACATTGTGACATCCACTCATTGTTACACATTATATTTTCATAAATGGATTGTTATAAGTATTCAGGCCCAAAACTATACTAGGTGTTGGGGATCTTATTGTAGCACTGAGCCTTTCTTAGGGTGGGCTTGAAGCACAAAAACCATGTACTGGGTTGACATACTTCAGTTAACAAGAACAGTTAGCCAGAGGTGAAACTATAGAAGCCAAAAAGCAAAGTTAGGACATTTAGAGACTTTTCCAGAACTATGGACTTTAAACTCAGTTGTTCTAAGGTCTGGGGCATGTTACAATCAGAAGCTAAGTGCTATGTATCAACTAACCATGAGTCCAAGTTGGCAGGTCCCAGAACCTCAGGTTTGAGGATTATTTTTCCCTCTCCCAGTTGTGATGGTCGGTTGATTCGATCTTTCCACAAGAACTCTATCACTATTAATTTTCATTTATTTTATGTGAATTGGTGTTTTGCTTGCAAGTATGCCTGTGTGAAGATGGCAGATCCCCTGGAACTGGAATAACAGATATTTGTGAGCTGCCATATAGGTGCTGGGAATCGAACCTGGGTCCTCTGGAAGAGCAGCCCATGCTCTTAATTGTTGAGCCATCTCTCTAGTTCCCAAGTTCAATCACTAATATGAAATCATTCTTCTCCAGTGGAATGCTAACTGAAACACATTCAAATTAAATTAATTCTGAATAAAAGACAATAATGCTTTCTTCTTTTCCTGACTAATGTCCCTATATGTTTAAGCCCCATTTTCTTAAAATGTAGAGACTAACAACATGAAGCGAATAGTGTGCTCCTTCCGACCTCACACAGTTGTTGCACTCCTAAAATGTAATTACTTGTCCTTATGAAAATGTTTTTAAATGCAAAATATACCACATGAACACAATGCAGATTATTATAAAAGGAGAAACCAAAATTTAAATTAATATAAATATAAATAGAAAATATAACCATGCATTATTAATATATAATTTCATCAAGGTTTTGCTACAATAATGATGACTGATGGTATAACAAAAGTAATTTCAATAATAAATATTGTTCTGTTGGGTGTGGTAATGTACACCTTTAATGCCAGAACAAAGCTAGTCTGATCTTCATAGGAAATTCCAGGCCAGCCACAGCTACATAGGAAAACCATCTCTCAAAATACAACATAAATATCTTTCTTAAAGATAGTTACATGTTTCTCATATTAGGTCTACATGTGCTTGTAACGACTGTGTGGTTTAAGTCATTTTGATGTATTCGGCATCATGTAGAAAAAAACCAGAACATTCTAAAATGCAATTTTCCTTTTCCAGCCCCTAAATTACATCCACTGAATAGCAACATTTGTGAAATCAAATGGGATTCCTTGGAGCCAATTAAAGGTGATCCCATTGTTTACTCTCTTCAAGTCTTCACTGGAAAGAAAGTTGAACAGGTATATTCTTTCACATTTAGCCTCTAATATTCTGCCAGACACGATAGCTCCTCATAGTAGCCTCAGCACTTGATGGGTAAACACAGGAGGATGAATGTACTCTTTGGTTACATAGCAAGTCTGAGGGTATCCTGGGCTCTACGGGGTCTTGTGTTTTACATATGGGGGATGGGCATTACAGGAGGATGAGGATACTCTTTGGTTACATAGCAAAGCTGAGGGTATCCTGGGCTCTACAAGATCTTGTATTCTTGAAATAAAAAGTATGCTGGGGGATGGGCATGCATCTTTAATCCCAGCACTTGGGAGGCAGAAGAAGGCAGATCTCTGAGTTCTAGGTCAGCTTGGTCTACAGACTGAGTTTCAGGACAACAAGGACTACACAGAGATACCGTGTCTCAAAAAAATATTGTAGTTCTATGTCTAGATGAGGTTAGAGCTTTTAGAGGGTGGTATGTTATGTTTAAGGGTGTTTAAAGTAACTAAATTTTACCCCAAAGTTTAAAGTCATCTGTAATATTTATATACATAATCTAGCTTATTCATTTAATTAGATCATCACCATTGAATTATGTAGTATTTTTTAATTCCACAGAGCACAATCCATGTTCAAGTCCAGACATGAAATAATTAATTCTCAACAGTTGTAGGGTTTTCTTAAGCTTTATTGAACATAATTAACTAATAAATACTAAATACTCCCAGAACATTAGAGACATTGAGTAAAATTTTACACTTGTTGTGAATATGTTCATAAAATTAAAGAATTTTTGGTTTCCTTGTAATAAACACTATACAATATAGTTTTAATTGGAAAAAAACTGCAATTTTCATTTGATTTCTTTTCCTTTAGATTTACAAAGGACCAAATACCACCTTTTCCTTTTCCAACTATCTTGCAAATTCAAAATATTGCTTCAAGGTCTGTGCCGGACGCCAATATGAAAATTCTGATGGCATACAAGAGCTCTGGGGGCCATATAGCTCTAGCTCACTTTTGTCAACTTATAAGCCTCAGTCCGGGTGTGGCAAAGGCAGTGGACGGAAAAGAAGAAGCAAGCACAATAACAAGATAGAAATGAGTGATAACACCTTTGTTCTGTCCCTTCTGACTGGATTTGTACTTATTGTCATTTTGTGTGCTGTTTCAATTCAACACTTCCTGATCAATTAGTCTATTCTTTTAGAAATTAGGAAAGCACACTACATCAAATTTAGAAAACCTTAGATACATCTTCACTCACACTTAAAAAATAAAGCTTATTGAGAGAAACTAGTAAGAGATTAAAAAAAAACTCTGCTCACTATTTAAGAACTTATAATGTGGCAGTAAAAGAGAATTTTTAGGAAAATTGATGTACCTTGAATTCCATCATTTTGTGAAAAAAATTTACATTGTTGTGCAAAACTACAAACTTTTGTAAAACTATTTCCTCCCTTAAATTTTCAAGCCAATCTTTTCCAAAAATTTTGAGACTATGAGGTAACATCATTGTTCTGGAATGTCATTTGGAAGAAAATACTAAAATCACTTCTACTTGTCCAGTTAAATATCCATATGAAGAAATAAAAAGTACCTACCAAACTTTGTGCTATCATTTGTTCAAAAAATGTATTCAGCAATTGGTTTCTACCCTGATAGTTTGAGTACTAGCTGGAGTTCTCTAAAGAACAGAACTGATAGAGTGAACACATATACTAATGGAGGATGCATTAGACTTCCTGGCAGTATAGACGGCCTCCAAATAGTCCATCAATGGCCGTCTCATGACAGAAAGGCCAAGAATCACTAGCTGTTTCACTCACGAGGCTGGATGTCTTCGCAGTCCCAGTGAGGAGCTGGAACCCAGATGATTCCTGGAGAGCTGCTGCTTTTTAGACTACATTAGAATCCTGAAGAAGTTGGATTTTGGGCTGGGCCATGGTGGCACACGCCTTTAATCCCAGCACTTGGGAGGCAGAGGCAGGCGGATCTCTGTGAGTTCGAGACCAGCCTGGTCTACAGAGCTAGTTCCAGGACAGGCTCCAAAGCCACAGAGAAACCCTGTCTCGAAGAACCAAAAAAAAAAAAAAAAGTTGGATTTAATGCTGGGCATAGCAATAGGATAGAAAAACTTGCCATGGAGAGTGAGGGAAAGCAGGCAAAAAGAAATGTTTCTTCTTCTGTGTCCTTTGATATGGCCTACCGCCAGAAGGTGTGGCCCTGATTTATGGTGGGTCTTTCTGATTCAAATAATCTAATTAAGAAAATCACTCAGAGGAGTTCCCAGGAGTGTGGATTTAGTTGAGACTTCATGTAGTCAGGTTGACAACCAAGATTAGCCATCATGCTTTGAAAGTGAGGAAATAGTACTTTATACCTCTTTGCTGTAATAGGAAATTAGGGAAAATGGAAATGACGTAAAGAACTATTCTATACCACTGTAAGCTCCTTAAAATACATCCCTCTCATTGGTATTGTCAAACATTGTGTATATACACAATCATCTGTATTCACATATACACAGCATACTATAACATTGTATACATACACAATCATCTAGATGCACGTGTACACAGCAAATCATAGTTGTTTTCTCTCACAATAGGTGGAGTCACATCCATTTCTAGTTACACATGAAGCATCACACCTCAGTTCCCACAGTTCATGCTCTGGGGGTTTTTCTGAAAATCTGTCAAGAAACTTAATATGCTCACTGTCTTAGTTAGGGTTTCTATAGCTTTGAAGAGATGTCATAACCACAGCAACTCTTATAAAGGAAAAAACTTAATTATGGTGGTGGCTTAGAGTTCAGAGGTTCAGTTCATTATTAACATGGTGAGATGAGGCAGCATGCAAGAGGACATGGTGTTGAAGAAGAGGCTGAGAGTCAATGCATCTTGATCCAAAGGCAACTGGAAGTAAACCAAGACTGGGAGTGGCTAAAGCATATATGAGATCTCAAAGCCCAGCTTCACAGTGACACACTTCGTCCAGCAAGGCCATACGTCCTAATAGAGCCACGCACTTTGTAGGGCATTTGCTTTCAAGCTACCACACTCACTGAAAATGTTTAAATGCTATCTCATATTTCTGTGGGTTTAAAAACAATACTTAAATTCAATATGAAGATACCTACCACTGACAATTTTGTCATATTCTATGACATATCCTTTTACTGGGCACTGATAAGTGATATAAATGATAATATAAAATTTCCAGTACATTTTGATAGACATTGGCTCAGTCTTGCTTCTCTGTATGCACTGTGACTGCCTTCATGTAACAGGTAATATTTTGTTTCCACTAAATAAATAACTATTGGTCCATAAAACAATTACAGAAAACCAAGTTCTACCTGCATTCTACTTGATTTCCTTAATCCTTGTGATAGATTAGACATTAGAGAAGAAAAAATATTAAACAGTATTTCAGTACTGTCTATAGTAAATGCCCATTGATTAAGAAATTGTTGCTGATATAATAGGTACAACATTGAGCATTACTCAGTCATAAAGAAACATAAACATGCCATTTGTAGCAAAACTGTCAAAACAGGACGACAGTCTGTTAATTGAAATAAGTCAGAAACAGAAAGAGAAATCTGTTGCTCTTATTCAGAAACCGGAAGAAGTCAGATTGTAGAGCACTGGGGATTAGGAAGAAGAGAAGAAGGAAGGATAGAGGTTGGTTAAGGGGTACTGGAAGGCAGACAGAAGTAATGGTTCATACTGATCCACAGCATAGTGATCTAAACAATAGAATGTTATGAAGAATTGTAAGAGAGGCTCAAAAACTGAAAGTATATAAAAGGCCGACAAGAAGGCTCAAAACATAAGTGTCATACAGATAATTACATAGTTTTATCAGTGTATGCTGCATATATTTGTTAAAACATCACACAGTGCCTCATATATACATATAATTATTATTATATATACATACATATAATTATTAAGTGTTAATAAAGTGAATTAGCAATTGAAAATATTCCAATGAAGCAGTGAGATGCATTACAGGGTTGTCAGAAAGATGGCAACTAACTGAGTGAAATGGTCCAGTGATCATCTCCTCTGCAGACACCAATTTAAACAATGATCCATGAACCTATCTGTGTACATAGGCTCCCAGGAGATCAGGAAAAGTCTCAATGTTTCTGGTCCATAAAAGAAACAGTGAAGGGAGCAGAAAGGAAAGAGTTGCCTATGGTGTGCCTTCCTCTCCTCCATGGAGTTCAGCTGAAGACACCTCCCACTTGGGAAAGAGAATTAAATCCAGACTGTAGACTTGAAACCCAATGCCAAGCAGGGGCCCCCTAACCCCTGGTCTCAGGCTGAGCATCTGGCCCCTCCCTAGCATAGTAACTGAGGAACCATGTGCACCAGCCAACTCTCAACCTCAGACAGAAGAGCAGCAAGAGCATCCCATCGACTGAGGTGCAGGGAAAGAATGTGAGGATAAAACTTGTTCTTAGAATTCAGTGCCTGGGCCAATACACTGAGACCTGGTACCTGACAGAGCCCAAATACCCTCTCTTAGAACAAAATTTATAGATGGAACTGTTAAGTTATGCCCAGCATTTGGAGTCAACATCAGCTACAACCTAGCATGAGAGAATAATTTGAAAGGCTCCTACTTTATGGAGTAAGAACATCCCTGGTAAGCAAAAGGGAGAGAAGGGAAAGACAAGAAATGAGTGCATGTGGATAAGGTCATGGAAGAAGAGAGTAAATAAGAGTGTGATGGTTGGAATCCCATGTTCGCCTTTCATGTCAGCACAAGGAAGAAAACCCCTGTAGTTATTCCCTGATAGTCAATTAGAACACTTAGTCATTTGCAACTGAATCCAAAAGAAATGACATGGTCTTGTCACATATCATCACAATCACCCTCAGATAATAAGGGCTAAAGCATCCTGGATACCTTCATTCATAGGTTGACAGCCTCAGCACAAAAGAAATGGGTCTGGTTTCAAGACAAGGTGATCATGAGTCACTTGTCACTCAATTCAGTCTCATTGAGAAGGCAGGGAAATCAAGTTTCTATTGGTACTTCCTGCTAGGAAGGGGCAATAGACTTAGAATGAAGGGTGTCAAAAAATTGGACATATTTGAGGTGTTCTTCTGAGTTTACTCTGCTAAAAGAAATTAAATTGTTCCTGTAAACCAAAACTTCTAAAAAAGGTTAGTAAGCAAGGGAAGCAGAGGTGAATATTCAGGATGAAAGAGATGGCAAAGCCAAACAGCCAAGACAGAGATGCCAACTATGAGTTGGGGTGCTGCAGAAGAGCAGTGGTTCTATCCCTTATCCTTTATGGTCCATGTCTATTATAGTTGACTTGATGATTTAAAAAAAAAGTAGTACTGTTCTTTCAGAAGTGCCCAATTGGCCCTTTGGTTTACCTCCAGGATACTAACATCCTGGACGGCAGCAGCCAAGAATCAGATCTGCTCTGGAAATGACAGGAGCTGATGCACAACATATTTGAGACTCTTAATACTTGTTTGAAAAGAAGTGTTAACTGGTGAAGGCTTACTCACAGGATGGAGGTCCCCATACCCAATTTTATGAGAACCCCAAAGATTAATAAGAGGAAGACCAATTTCACAGACCACTATGTCCTCTCAGAGGTTAAGTTATAGATTGAGATTTGTGTGTTGGGAGGGAAGAGTGAGATTGTGAGGGAGAGGAAAGCAAGAGTCCATACCTTTGTACATTTAACAGGAAGAAACATGGATGCCTGGGAGCTACAAATCCCAAAGATTCCAGTGATGTACGTCAGACAGTGAAAAGGTCAAAGCAGAGTATCTGGAAAGGTGACCCTGAGTGTTCACATTTGGTGTTGAGTAAATGTGTCAGAGGGAGATGGAAGGTCCAAAGGCTACGACTATGACAGGATACAACGGGGGGGGGGGGGGGTAGGATATTCTGTAGGGGACACTTCCAAGGTTAAGTTGGAGTTAATGAATTTTAGACAAATAGGATTTCAGAGAATTTGTGAAGAAGAATCAAATATCAGTTGGAGATGGAGTTGGAAAAGGACAGAAGAGAAATAGGGGTGGAAAAGTAAGACATGAGGAAGGAAAGTCAGGACAGAGAGCTCTTTGTTGGAAGCTGAGGGATCAGGCTTGGGTCTCTGATTGCTTAAAGGTTTGAGAGTTTGGTTCGTCTAAGGAGTGCACCAGACTGAAGAGAGAAAGGTGTGTTGAGTGGAAGTGTTTGGCGGAGCACACCTTTAACTCCAGGGTTCAGGGGGCAGAAGCACGTGGATCTCTATGAGTTGTTTGCCAGCTTGGTCTACACAGTGAGTTCAGGTAAAACCAGGAGTACATAGAGAGACCATGTCTTTAAACAGAGAGTGGAAGTTAATATAGTAGTAGGGAGCAAGCATGGTGAGGGTGAGCTGTAGAACAATGAGAAGAGGCCACCAAGTGTGACTTGGCATGCCAGGCAAAGGGCCTTTGCTATGGCCTCCTGAGAAGATGTTGTGAGGATTGTAAGGAGGTAAGACATCTCGAAAAATGTATTACAGTGGCCTGATTTGAGAAATCTTTGCTTCAACTTGAGCCATGACAAAAACATAATCAATCTCATGGTTTTTCTACTGGGCATAGCACAGATTCCCTGTTGAAGGAAGCCTAGCAGATAGGGGGCAGGAAAGCCTGATCTGTCACCAGGTACATGTGAACACAGTACAAACATGAGGTGAACAGGGAGTAGTTACGGGCTTTTATGGGATTCGTGGATAGTAAGACAGTCTGTTTGAGGTATACAAGTAAGGACCCCTGTCTGCAGGCAGGGCAGAGTAGAAAGATCAGGAACAGAATAGGAAGGGGGTCACACAGGATTCCATCAGTCCATCTTTTCTTCTGGGATTCAGCCTATGGATACAAAGATGGGTCTTTTGGTGATGTTCCAGAAAGAATCCTGAAAATCAAGCTCTGATTGAATTTCTGCCTGTGTGAAAGGGTGAGGTGAGGAGAAAAGTGCTATGTACAAAAGAAAGAGATAGTGGAAAATACCCTGGCCCCAGACTGCTAGGATAACACAGCAATGAGTCATACAGTTTCCAAAGGTACCTAAGTCTTTGCCTGTCTGATGGCCTTGGCAGTGTATAATAGCATCCTGTTGGAGCAAATAGATACTTTCAAGAGGAGGAAAAAAAACCTGTCATTGATGATGGTTGTTGTGGGAGGCTGCTTGTTCATTTCCCAGCTGCCCAGACTCCCAAATAATCACACAGGAAGTATATTATTTAAATCACTGCTTGGCCAATCACTAAATCACATTGCTAGCTAGCTCTTATATCTTAAATTAACCCATTAGCATTATTTTATATTTTACCATGAGGATTGTGGCCCACCAACAAGGTCCCGGGTGGTGAGCATCTTTCTCCTCTGGGGGCTACATGGCTTCATGCTGACTCTGCCTGTTGCGGGAGGTCCTCCCACTCCTCCAGCCTATCACCGCTGAGGTACCAGCCCACTGGGGCGTGGTTTCTCTCCCTTTAAAAAAGCGGCCACTTCCCTCTTCTCTCTCTCTTCACTTCCTGCTCCGCCTGCGACTAGACTCCTTTCCTGGTTGCGTAGAGGGCTCTTGCCTGGGACAGTGATCTGTAAGTTTTTTCCCCTTTAAATAAATACCACCCTAATAATCATAACCCCGAATTGGTGTGGCATTGTTTGTGACTTACGCCTTCATTTTGGCACCCAACGTTTGGTTTTAGAACCTCTCCTTTCCCCACTCGCAGCTGCAAGTTCGGCTTGGCGGCTGCGGGCTTGGCGGGCGCAAGTTCAGCTTGGCGGGCTTGGCGGGCTCTAGTTCGGCTTGGCGGGAGCTCTGCCTTCCTCAGCCGCCAGCGGCCTTGGACTCCCCACGTGGATTTAAACTCCACAGGCCCGCGTAGTCTCTGGCCGCGTGGTTTGCTCTTTTCTGAGTCATTTTTAAATCTCCCTTGCAAGTACAGCTCTTAAGTGGCACGAACCAGAGCACGTGGTTGCTGAAAGCTGCAACCCCTCAGGGTGACTTGTTCCGTCTCAGGAATTGATTTAATTACATTTACTTTGTTGAGAAACTTGCATTTTCCAGTTTTTAACATCTACTAAGGCACTGAAACAGGACCATGTTTTCACCGCGACTCTGCAACAGCGCCACCTGCTGGATAATAGGTAATATTGCAGTTTTTGTTTCTAACGCAAATTTTACTGCTTTGTTTTCACTAATACAATGGATTAGTAAATTTATATTTACTAATACAATGAATTACATCATACAAGGTTTATATGATTATGGGGATACCTTAATTTGCTTGTTACTAGCCTTCAGTTTTCTTTTCCATATTCTATCATTAAGGAAGAATATGGCACTCCTAAGAACGATTGAATCTTTACGTACTAATAATGAACAGAAGAATATGGCACTCCTAAGAACGATTGAATCTTTACGAACTAATAATGAACAACTAATTGACAGGATTAAAATTATTGAAAATCAGAGGTTATCTGAACAAGTGGATACTATGACAGACAAAATTGATTCCATATCCAAGGGTATTAGAAAGTTACCTGAAAGGGTTCAGGCTGTTGAATTTGACGTTCAGACTTTATCACAAAGTTTTGATAAGGTAACAGACAGAATGTACCTCCAAGATGGGAATCTACATGATATACAAGAAAAGTTTAAGGAGGACATGTTATCTTTGAAGGAAAAAATTAAAGCTTTGGAATCACAGGTGCAGAATGGGGACCAAAAAATTGATACCTCAGTGAAATCACTGGAAATATATACAGGTCAGGAGATTCAGGATTTAAGAGAGACAATAATAAAAAGACTTGAAATGATTGAAGAAATGATTGCAGCTGGTGAACAGAGTAAGGAGGCACAAGGACAGGATACAAGGCCTCCACCAGCTATTAGAACTGGCTTACCCAGGGTTCTAGCGACATACCCTATACTTAATTCTGAAAAAGCATCAACTTCTAAAGGCTCAAAGGGAGTCAGAGAAGCTAGATGGACGCCAATAGCAATGAATGATCTGAAAGAAATTAAGCAAGCTGTTGTTAATTTTGGCTTGCACAATGCATATGTAAAGGAAATGATAAGGACTTGGGCTTCTAATGCTAGAGCTATTCCCCATGATTTCCATCAGTTAGTGTCTGCAGTTTTAGATAATGGACCTTCCTTGATGTTCGGAATTTATTTCAGAGAAGAATCCAAACATATGGAACAGCAAGGAAGAGCAAAAGGTATTGAGGTTTCCCAAGATCAAATTCTTGGTGCAGGAGAATATGCTGATCCACAGGTCCAAGCTCTTTATGACGATAAAGTACTGTGTCTATGTCACCAAGCAGCTTTAAATGCTTGGAATAGGATACAAGATCCAGAAAAAAGGGTTGAATCATATACCAGAATTAGGCAGGGACAGAGAGAACCCTTTATTGACTTTTTGCAAAGATTAATTAAGGCTCTGGACATAGGGGTAACAGACCCAGAAGCTAGACAAATACTTCTTAAATCTCTAGCTTTTGAGAATGCAAACATAGAATGCAAAAAGATAATTGGGCCTTTAAAGTCTAGATCAGCACCTATGGATGAATGGATTCAGCATACGATGAATGTTGAGACGTTTAGCTATAATGATGAATCTTGGGTAGGAGAAGCGATTTCCAAAGCAATGAGGAGACATCAAACTGCCAGGTGTTTTAATTGTGGTAAATTAGGACATTTGCAAAGGAATTGCAGGCAAAGAATTTCTAGGAATAATATCTCTTCTGGGAATGACAAAAATAGGAGACCTCGGCCTTCAGGTATATGTAGGAGATGCGGTAAAGGCAGGCATTGGTCCAACGAATGTAGGTCAACAACAGACAGACGGGGCAATCCGATATCATCGGGAAACTCCTTGGGGGGCCTCTCGCAGGCCCCCAAGCCAACAGTGGCCCAGTCATTCCCAGTCACAGTGGAGAACGTGCCTCACCAAGAAAATTAAAAGCTCCAATTTCTGCTGTAAAAAGTAATACTGGTCTAAATGAAGAATTACGTGTGGAGGATGAGTCAAAAAACCCAATAGGACAGAGTAAACGTATATTTTGGCAGACTTCTATTAATGATCAAAGACCAAAGCTAAGAGTCTGTATAAATGGCACTTTTATTGAAGGCTTATTAGACACAGGTGCGGATGTAAGTATCATTACCCCAGAATCTTGGCATCCGAATTGGCCTCTTCAAGAGGTAGATGTTCATTCAGTTCCTGGGAATTGGAACCCTATCTCGTGTAAAACAAAGCACAAGATGGGTTGAATGCATAGGGCCCGAAGGGCAAATAGGAAGACTAAGGCCATATATAGCCAATATTGCCATAAATTTATGGGGCCGTGACCTGCTACAGCAATGGAATACCCAGATTAACATTCCTGTATTTCCAGGAACTCATAATTCTGGGAAGGATATGATGAGGTATTATGGAAAAAGGTCACCAGCCATTCAGGCTGTACAAGAACATACAGCAAATACCAAACCTTTAGAGGTACCAACGGCCCTACCTTTAAAATGGCTAACTGAGAAGCCAATATGGACCAAACAATGGCCTCTAGCTGAAGATAAACTACAGGCATTGGAACAGCTGGTGCAAGAGCAACTAGATGCTCACCATATTGAAGAATCAACCAGCCCTTGGAATTCTCCTGTGTTTGTTGTAAAAAAGAAATCTGGTAAATGGAGAATGGTGACAGATCTAAGAGCTGTCAACAAAGTAATTCAACCTATGGGCCCACTACAATCTGGAATTCCTTTGCCTTCTCTGTTACCAAAAGGATGGCCTCTTATAGTTATTGATTTGAAAGATTGTTTTTTCACTATACCGTTACAAGAAAAGGATAGAGAAAAATTTGCCTTCACAGTGCCTCCTTATAATAATTCTCAGCCTAATAGGAGATATCAGTGGACTGTCCTCCCACAGGGTATGCTCAATAGTCCTACACTGTGCCAATATTTTGTAAGTAAGCCATTGGAAATAATTCGTAAACAATTCCCCAAGTCCATCATTTATCATTACATGGATGACATCTTATTATCTGATTCAAATAAAGATACTTTAGAAAGGATGTTTGAAGAAGTAAAGAAAGTCTTGCCTAGGTGGGGATTACAAATTGCCCCTGAAAAGATTCAAAGAGGAAATTCTATTAATTACCTAGGTTACAGAATAGGGTTAGAGAAAATTAAAACGCAAAAGGCACAAATTAGGAGAGACCGGTTAAAGACTCTTAATGACTTCCAAAGATTGTTAGGAGACATTTCCAGTCTACGACCAGCTGTTGGGATAACACCTGATCTAATAGTTCATTTAAACAAAACCTTAGATGGTGATAAAGATTTGAATAGTCCAAGAGAACTGACAGCTGAAGCAGAAAAGGAACTGACAATGATTGAGGAAAAATTACAGGAGGCACATGTGGATAGGGTGAACCCAAATCTTAGCTGCATCCTAGTCATATTGCCTTCCAGAATTTCTCCTACAGGGATTCTAATGCAGAGGGAAGATATTATTTTAGAGTGGATATTTATACCTAATAAACCAAGTAAAAAATTAAAAACTTATGTGGAAAAGGTCTCTGAATTAATTATAAAAGGTAAGCTGAGACTTCGTCAACTAGCAGGTATAGACCCAGCAGAAATTATAGTGCCTTTTACTACTGAAGAAATAAAAAAGTTATGGGAAGACAATGAACCGTGGCAAAGAGCTTGTGCTAACTTTTTGGGAGAAATTAATAGCAACTATCCCAAAAGTGATAGACTTAATCTCATAAAAAGAACTTCTTGGATTCTTCCTAGAATTGTATGTGATGCTCCAATAACTGGAGCCCGTACATTCTATACTGATGCAAATAAATCAGGGAAAGCAGGTTACAAGTCAGATGAATTGAGTAAGGTGGAACAAAGCCCTTATAATTCTGTCCAGAAGGCAGAATTATATGCCATTCTTATGGTGCTAAGGGATTTTAAAGAACCTCTTAATATAGTTACAGATTCACAATATGCAGAAAGAGTTATCTTGCATATTGAAACCGCTGAATTTATACCAGATGACACAGAGTTGACTTCATTGTTTATCCAGGTACAAGACATAATCAGGAACAGGCTTTGTCCGATGTACATAACACACATCCGGTCCCATACAGGTCTGCCTGGTCCTCTAGCCCAAGGCAATGCTGAGATTGATCAATTATTGATTGGAAGTGTGTTGCAGGCCTCGGAATTTCATAAGAAGCATCATGTCAATAGTAAAGGCCTAAAGAAAGAATTTTCCATTACTTGGCAACAAGCTAAGGACATTATAAAGAGATGCCCTACTTGTTCTTTCTATAATCAAACACTGTTGCCTGCAGGGAGTAACCCAAAGGGTACTAAGAGAAATGAAATCTGGCAGATGGATGTGTTCCACTTTATGGAATTTGGTAAATTAAAATATGTACACCACACCATAGACACGTATTCAGGTTTTCAATGGGCTACTGCCCTGAGCTCAGAAAAGGCTGATTCAGTAATCACACATTTATTGGAAGTTATGGCCATCATGGGTATACCTGCGCAAATAAAGACAGATAATGGTCCAGCATATGTATCTAAGAAAATGAAACGCTTTTTTGATTATTATAATATAAAACACATTACAGGTATACCAAATAATCCTACAGGTCAGGCAGTTATAGAAAGATCAAATCGTACTATAAAGGATATGCTGAACAAACAGAAAGGGACTGAAAATACCCCCAGAAATAGATTACATAATGCTTTATTAACCTTAAATTTTCTTAATGCTAATGAGAAAGGAACGACAGCAGCAGAAAGACATTGGATAATGTAAAAGTCTGCTGAACTAAATCAACCGATTTATTTCAAAGATGTGCTGACCTCTCAGTGGAAGCCAGGAGATGTGCTACGTTGGGGAAGGGGTTTTGCTCTTGTTTCCACAGGAGAAGAAAAATTGTGGATACCATCAAAATTAATAAAGTTTCGATTTGAAGAGGAGGAACCTCTTGGAAAGGAGAAATGACAACTCATCCACAACGATGATATTCATACAGGTGGTAAGAAAAACATATAGAATGGGGGCAGGGTTCTGTTCTTATCTCCACAGGAAAACACTCATCTTTGAGAAATTCAAGGGACCCTGGATGTTTGGATACTGACAGATGGAAAAATACCTGCCCAATAGGAAATATCAAGACAACTGAATGGGTTGTGTAAGTAATATTAAACCATATTTCTAAATTTATAAAGCTGGTTTTGAAGTTGGACTCTGGCTCAGTCCCTCTCCAATTCCAAGCCTGTTAGTAAGAGAAAAACCCAGAGTTTCTGGAGTTTCTGTCTCATGTCAAGAGCCATGATATGGGACAGAAAGAAATATGAGTTTAAAAAACATCTTTGCTTTTCTTCATATCTATCATACTTTTCATTGAATATATCTATCATGTCTTTCATTGAATATATATATATATATGTCTATATGATTAATGTTTAAGTTTTTCATAATGAACAATGAGTTTTTCCTAAAGTGACATTTGAAGTTTCCAGGAAGAAGATGGGGCCCCATAACAACAACTCCACCTGGTTGATATGACGTCATGATACTGATAGCGCTACTACAAGACCTGCTTTTGGTACCAGCTGCACAAGACAGTTCCAACTTGGTTAGCTGAAATGGTGCACATCTTATACAACATTTTGGCCAGACCTGCACAAAATACTCAGAGACTATTGGCAATTTTAAAAGACATTGATCTTGAAATTTAACCATCATTTCACTTTCACAGGATCCCCCAGAAAGAACGTCGCCCCCATGACAGCTGGAAGTAATTCTAGAGGACGACGTCCCCTTTCCCAATAAAACTTGCCCTTGGGTTTAGGGACATCATTTAGGGGTTGATTATAATTAGTATACGATTGAGGGTTGGGGGAGGAATTTTATACGCTCAGGGATCATTTTGAAAAAAAAAAAAGAGGGATGATGGGATAATAGATTTGTAATTGTGAGTTACTGTTTTTAGACAAATACATTGGTATAGATTCTTGTATATTGATACAAAGTTAAATTATATTGACTATTGTACGCATGCATGTTTCTACCTCTGTTTAAAACATTTTTTATGTATTGACATATATTGTATTGATATATATATATAGTATATATTTACCATATTGCAGTGTACATTTCTACCTCTGATTAAGATACTTATATAATGATTGTGTATTGATATATATTTACCTACTGCAATGTATATTTGTACATTGTTTATATTTGGAGGTCATTGTCCTCATTTGTTTCACAGTCGTTTATTGTCTTAGTCTTTAAGTTAGATAGATATTGAGAATTATATAGACTAATAGTCATCTAAGTTTGTCATTTATAATAGATTAATCAGGTTCTTTAGATATATAGAGATTATACTCAGTATAGATAGATAATCTTCAACTTCTTCAAAGAGCTGTAGAAAATGGCCTTTAATCTAACTCAGAGTTTTGTGGTAGTGAGACACAACTGCTCCTGGCAACACCACTCTATTCCCGAGAGAATGTTGAACACCAAAGACACTCCACCTGGAGCCTTTCTTTTTGGCAGAACTGGCGTTTGAGCAAAGAAATGCCCATACCTCAACAACTGACAAAGATACAGAGCATGCATCAATGGATAAAACAGGACTGTCATATCCTGCCAAGACAGGGTAAGATAGTTTTGAAAAGTTGCTTGCCTTAGAAAATGGTATGTCAGTTATGTTAGGCCTTAGCCAAAGTTGGTTGCTTCAATGCTGCTAATGTGACTTTGGGTGATTGCCCAGGTAGCTAGTTGTCTCTGTAATTTGTTGCATGTTTTGGAAGTTGTTTTACTGAACTTCCTAATTACCCAGGTAACATTATTTCCCTTCTCAGATCTTCGATGGGGTTGAAGACTATATAAATGTAGTTACTTTCTCTCATGACTTGGCCAAGTTATTTATTATACAAGACCTAAGCTAGTTAGAATAGGATATTTGTACTTATTGTATATAATTTCATAGTAGGTTTAGAACTCTCTTAATTAAACAAAAGGGGGAGGTGTTGCGGGAGGTCCTCCCACTCCTCCAGCCTATCACCACTGAGGTACCAGCCCACTGGGGCGTGGTTTCTCTCCCTTTAAAAAAGCGGCCACTTCCCTCTTCTCTCTCTCTTCACTTCCTGCTCCGCCTGCGACTAGACTCCTTTCCTGGTTGCGTAGAGGGCTCTTGCCTGGGACAGTGATCTGTAAGTTTTTTCCCCTTTAAATAAATACCACCCTAATAATCATAACCCCGAATTGGTGTGGCATTGTTTGTGACTTACGCCTTCATCTGCCTATTCTCTCTCTCTCTCTCTCTCTCTCTCTCTCTCTCTCTCTCTCTCTCTCTCTCTCTCTCTCTTTCTCTCTCTCTTTCTCTCCCTCCCTCCCTTCCTCCCTCTGTTTCTCTCTAAATTCTGTTGAAACATTGTCCAAAAGTAGCTTCTTTATTAACCAATGAATGCAACACATATACAGGACTTCCCACACCAGATGATGATGATCTTTGATGGAAAGAAATGTGATTGTCTCCAAATTTAGGAGATGGAATGAAAGATGCTATATGTATATAAGAGAGTCATGAGAAAAAATGTCTGCAGGGTTCCAGGCTGAGGGTAGGACCCTGTGAGTGCAATAAGCTCTGCCTGCTGAGAAATGATCTTAGGAAGGAGGAAGCTTGCCTCCTCCACTTATGGAGAATGGAAGCAGATGAAATTCTCTTCTCACGATATCACTCAAAAATGGAAACCCAACAAGGGGGAACCATGAGAGGTCTACCATCAATCAACTTATCCAGGGTCACAGAATTGGCAATGGTATTGTGTTGGTGAAGAACCTTAAGGACCTCATCTACCGTCATGGATTAATTAGGGGGGTGCAAGTCATAAGAAGCATGCTGTCTGTGACTGGAAACAGGGTGGTAGGGATACCTGAGGGCAGAACTGTACTGACTTTGTAGCAGATAGAAAGCTGTTGGGACAAGACTGGAGGCAAAAGGAAGAAACAGAGGCGAGGACAGGAAAAAAACAGAGTGATAAAAGATAGTTTGAAACCTGTGGGGAATAACAGTTGCCTGAAGTTAGAGACGTAAGGAGACAGGGCTTATATACAGCATCAGTGTGTTTACAGAAACAGGCTACATGTTGGAGCTAATTACAGAAGTTGGCTAGAAGAACTAAGACCTGATCCAGATTCTGTGCAGGAGGCAAATGTGAGAAGAACATGGTGAAGAAACTTTGGAGTGAGAGCCCCTTGTTGGTGCCCTTGCTGCTCAGCCACTCAGATCCAAAATAATCACATAGAAACTATTATTTAAAACACTGCTTAGCCCATTAGCTCTATATTCTTATTGTCTAACACATATCTTAATTTAAGCCATTTCTAGTATTCTGTGGATTGCCACGTGGCTGTGGCTTACCAGGTAAAGTTCCAGTGTCCGTCTTCTGTGGGGCTACATGGCTTCTTTCTGACACCACCTTCCTTCTCCTAGCATTCAGTTTAGTTTTCTGTGCCTAGCTCTATTCTTTTGACCTATCACAGGCCAAGACAGTTTCTTTATTAACCAGTAGTATTCACAGCATAGCGAGGAGAATCCCACATCACCTCCCCTTTTGTTTAGATAAAAAAAGAAGGTTTTAACTTTAACATAGTAACATTACATATAACAAAACAGGTCTCTGTGTATGGCGGCAGGAATCTGGTGTGGGACAATGATCTGTATTCTGTCAGTTATATTTTAAATAAACACTGATTGGCCAGTAGCAAGGCAGGAAGTATTGGCAAAAGAACCAGACAGAAAGTAGAGGCGGGTTAATGAGAACAGGAGAATTCTGGGAAGAAGAAAGCTTGGTCCGCAGTCCTGACCCAGCCACAGAAGAAGCAGGATGTGACTACATCACCTAATAAGGTACCAAGCTACGTAGCTAACTTAGACAAGAATAATGGGCTAATATAAGTTATAAGAGGCCAATCAGTTTATAGTTAATGTAGACCTCTGTGTGATTTCTTTGGGACTTAATAATTGCAGGAACTGGGCAGGACAGAAAACCTCAGACAACAGGAATCTGCCATGCTCTCCTGCCTGTGCACTCCTAGCAGTCCTGATCCCACCACCTCCCCAGGTGGGGTGGTAGGAGGGGCCCTGAGCTGTGGGCATGGTCTCAGCTACTTTCCCAAGCAGGCATAAAAGCACCTGGTCCACAAACCACATTCAAGTGCTCCATAGCAGAACTTCCCAAAAGAGCCAGAGTCATTTATTCTGGCAAACCAGGAAGCCAAAACTTCAAAACCATGGCTTTTTTTTCTGCTATTGTTGAATCAGGAAAACCTCTCTTAAAAGAGCCACAGCATGCTGCCAGCAAGCAAAACCCATTGGAGAAAATAAATGCAACTAAAGGTTTTTTTGGTGTCTAGAATTCCTTTTCAAGTCCTCTCAGATTTTACGTGGATTTTAGCTGGCCATGTGGGCACCAATTTGTTGAAGAAAGAGCTACTCATTGGTTTCCAGCTGCTCAGCAGCTCAGATCCAAACTAATCACACAGAAACTATATTATTTAAATCACTTCTTGGTCCATTAGCTCTAACTTCTTATTAGCTAACATTTATATCTTAATTTTACACATTTCTAGTAATCTGTATATTCCCACATGGCTGTGGCTTACCAGCTAACATTCTGGCATCCATCTCTGGCAGGGCTACATGGCTTCTTTTTGACACCGCCTTCCTTCTTCCAGCATTCAGTTTAGTTTTCCCCACCTAGCTTTATTCTTTTGGCCTATCACAGGCCAAGACAGTTACTTTATTAACCAATGGTATTCAAGGCAAATAGAAGGGAGTCCCACATTAATGAAAGCACTCTTAAGATTAAGAGAGTGAAGTGATTTTTTGATGCAGCAGAAACAGACGGGTGAGAAAGAAGGAAATAAGGGATGGGGCATTAATATGTGGGAACCAATGAACAGTTAACCCAACTAAAGGCCCTGTATGAAGGGGTAGGAGCATGAAGTACAGGAGCAGCTCTTCTATGTCTTAGAGAAGGGTGCTGTGGGAGAAGGGGGACTTTGGTAATGTTAGTCCAAAACAGTGGACTCTAAGAATCCTGGGGAATGTCAGTCAAGTTAAGTTGATGGAAGAAATTTGAGTCAGAAGTCAGGCAAAATGCCACAGGACTTGAGCTTGAAGGCAATTGTGAAGAAATAACTCCAAAGGTCCAAGACTGTGAAGAAATGACCAGTGGTTATTTGAGAAAGGAGGGACTCGGGATTGAGGAGTACTAGGTCTCACAATTAGTAGAAATGCTTGACTTTCCAGATTGTAAGGATAGGCTTGCTTTGGAGGGAGTTCTCAGAAAAGATACTAATAGAAAAAAAAGTAATGGAACATGATTGGGTTAATTCCCATAACCCTAAAGGAGCAGGATGGGTATTAGGCTATCAAAATATATTCAGTAGGGTTACTGAGAAAGATGTGAGAATGAATGTGGTACTGTGTAATTCTGGACAACTTTATGTCTCATACAATAGTGTCACCATAGGAGTCTCAGTTAAGGTCAACGAATGAATGGGGGTCAACATCAGCTACAACCCAGAAGATATTTTGAAAGGCTCCTAGTTTATGAAGTAATAACCTTCCTTGTAAGCAAAAGGGAGAGAAGGGAAAGACAAGAAATGAGTGCATGTGGATAAGGTCATAGAAGAAGAGAGTAAATAAGTGTGTGATGGTCAGAATCCCATGTTCGCCTTTCATGTCAGCACAAGGAAGGAAACTCCTGTAGTTGTTCCCTGATAGTCAATTTATCAATTGCAACTGGACCCAAAAGAAAGGACATGGTCTTGTTATATACCATCACAAGCACCCTGTGTTCTATGAGCTCAGATGATAAGGGGTAAAGCATCCTGGGTAACTTTATTCATCAGTTGACAGCCTCAGCACAGAAGAAATAGGACTGCTTTCAAGACAAGTTGATCATGAAACTTGTCACTCAATTCAGTCTTAGTGGGAAGACAGGGAAACCAAGTCTCTCATGGTACTTCCTACTATGAAGGGGTGATAGAATGAAGGGTGTCAAAGAAGTGGACATATTCAAGATGTTCTTGTGAGTTCACTCTGCTAAAAGAAATGAAATTGTTTGTGTGAACCAAAACTTCTGGAAAAGGTTAGTAAGCAAGGGAAGCAGAGGAGGAGGATGAAAGAGGCAGCAAAGGGAAACATCCAGACCAAGGAAGATGCAAATCCTGAGTTGGGGGTTTGCAAAATGGAAGTGTCTCTATTTTTTATTCTTTGTACTCCATCTTTACCAGAGCAGACTTACTGATAAGAAATAGAACTATTCTTTCAGAAGTGCACATATTGCCCTATGGGTGGCTTCCAGGATATGACATCCTGTATGGGACCAGCAGCCAAGAATCATAATCTGCTCTAAAACTGCCAGCAGCTGATGCACAACATCTTTGAGATTCTAATATTTTTGAATGAATTGTTAACTGGTGAAGGATTACTCACAAGTTGGAAGTTCCCAAACCATCACCTTTACAGTCAATTATGCCCTAATGTGTGGGACAATTATCTGTATTCTGTCAATTACATTTTAAATAAACCTTGTTGGACAGTAGCCAGACAAGAAGTATAGGTGGGACAACCAGACAGGAAGTAAAGGCGGGTCAAAGAGAACAGGAGAATGCTGTGAAGAGGACGCAGACCTTTCCCAGCCACAGAAGAAGGAAGATGTAACTGTCTCACTGAATAAGGTACCAAGCCATGTGGCTAACATAGATAAGAATAATGGGCTAATATAAGTTATAAGAGTTAATAAGAACACTGAGCTAATGGGCCAATCAGTTTATAACTAATGTAGACCTTTGTGTGATTTCTTTGGGACTTAATGATTGTGGGAACTGGACAGGACAGAAATCCCCAACAACTCAACCAACACTAATGAGGTTAAGATATGGATTGAGGTTTGTGTGTCAGGAGGGAAGAGTGAGATTGGGAGGATGAGGAAGTTAAGAGTACACACCCTTGTACAATGAAAAGAAAGACACGTTCAACCCTGTGAGCTGACAATCTTTCAGATTCCAGTGGTATATGCCAGGCAGTGAAAAGGTCAAACCAGGGTATCTGGAAGAGCTTCCCTGAGTGTCCACATTTGGTGTTAAGAGAGAGTGTCCTAGAGGGAGTCCAAATCCTGGAGAGGACACTTCTAAGGTTAAATTGAAGTTAATGGATTTTAGAAAATTACAATTTCAGAGAAATCATAGATAAGAATCAAATATCAGTTGGACAGGGAGTTGGAAAGGGACAGAGGAAGACCAGAGGTGGGAAAAGTAACACATGGGAAAGGAAGGGCAGGGCAGTGACCTCTTCCTTGCAAGCTGAGGCATCAGATTATGATCTCTGATTGATGAAAGGTTTGACAGTTTGGTGGGTAGGACAGTTTCACCACACTGAAGAGAAAGAAGTGTGTTGATTGGTTGGGATTGGGGGAGCACAAGTTTAATCCAAGCATTCTGGAGGCAGAGGCAGGTGAATCTCTGAGAGTTCAGTGGAGGCCTAGTCTACATAGTGAGTCTAGGACAGCCACAACTACATTGAGAGACCCTGTCTTTTAAGAGAGAGTGGAAGTTGATATAGTGGAAAGGAGAAAGCATAGTGAGAGTGCAGTTGTAAAAAGGGGAGTAGATGCTACCAAAGACGACTTGGCAGGCCAGCAAAAGTGCCTTTGGTATGGACTCCTGAAGAGATGTTGAGGGGGTTGTAGCAGGTAAGACAGCTCTGGAAATTAATCATAGTGGCCTGATTGCAGAAGTCTTTGCCAAAACTCCAACCATCATCCCATGCACATAATCAATTTCAGAGTTTTTCTACTGGTCATAGTGCAGTCTGCCTCTTGAGAAAACACAAATTGCAGGAAAGCCCAATCTGCAAGCAGGGACATGTGAACACACTACCAACGTGAGGAGAACAGGGAGGAGTTACAGGACTTCACAAGATTGGTGGGTAGTCTGGTTGAGATATGGAAATAAGGGCCCCTGTCTGAGGGGGAGTGAAAACAGAAAAAACAGGGACAGACCAGGAAAAGGATCAGAGAGTAAGACATTAGTCCTCCTTGTCCTCTGGGATGCAGTCAAGCAATACCAAGGTGCATACTTTTGGTGAGGTACACCAGAAGGGTTCCTGAAATTCAAGCTCTGGTAGATTTCTGCCTCTGTGAACTAAGTTGAGGAGAGAAATGATGTATACAAAGTAAAGAGATAGTGGAGAATATCCTAACCCTAAAATGCTAGAACAACACAAGGATGGGTCATTCAACTCCCAAGAATGCCAAAGCCTTTGCTGTCTGATGGCCCTTGCAGTGGAGAATAGCATCCCTTTGTGACAATACGGATACTTCAAGGAAGGGGGTGGTGAAAGTCTCCCATTGACATTGGTAATGGCCTTTGGGGTAAGGAAATGTGATTCTCTCCAAATCTAGGAGATGGAATGAATGATGCTATAGGTGTATAGTCATGATAGACAATGATGGCAGTGTTCCAGGCTGAGGGTAGGACTCAAGCAGAAGCAGTGAGATCTGCCTGCTGAGGAGTTCACTTAGGAATGAGGAAACTTGCCCGCTACACTCACTGAGAATGGAAGGAATTGAGATTTTCATGATATCACCGAACAATGGGATCCCAACGAGAAAGACCCTTTACCATCAATCAACTTATCCAGGCTTCCAGAAATGGGATTGGTATTGTTCTGGTGAAAAACTTTCAGGGCCTCAACTACTGTCAGGGAGTAATGGTGAGGTATACGTGTGTCAGAAGAAGAGTGTCGTCTGTGGCTATGAGCAGAGTGTCAGGGATACTTGAGAGCAGAGCTGTACAGACTTTGTAAGGGAGAGAAATCCAATGTGACAAGGCTGGAGGCAAAGGAGGAAATAGAGGAGAGGACAGGAAAAAACAGATGGATGACAGTTTGACAGCTGTGATGAATAGCAGTTGCCATGAGTTAAGGACAGAAGGCAACAGGTCAAATATATAGCGTCTGTTTGCGTAGAGAAACAGGCTACAGGTTGGGACAAATTCCAGCAGTGGGCTAGAAGAACTAAGACCTGATTCAGAGGCTGTGCAGGAGGCCAAGGTGAAAAGCACATGGTGAAGAAGCCCCCTTGAAATTAAAAGAGTCAAGTGAATTTTTGATGGTGTGGGGGCAGATGTGTGAGAAAGGAGGGATGGGGACCACTGGGTGTGTGGGAACAACTGAGGAGTTAACCCATCTGAAGGCCCTGTATGAAAGGGTAGGAGGAGGAAGTAAAGGAGCAGCTCTTCTCTGTCTCGAAGAGGGGTGCTGGTGAGGAGAAAAAAAAAAACTTTGGGAAAGATTGTCAAAAGCAGTCGACCCTTAGAATCTCTGTGGGAGGGCAGGCAAAGGTAAGTTGTTGGAACAAACTTGAGTCAGAAGTCAGGGAAAATGTCTCATGACTTGAGGTGAAGGGAATGGTAAAGAAAGATCCCTAGGAGGTTCAAGATTGTGAAGAGGTGTCCAGGTGGTATATTAGAAAGAAGAGACTCAGGGTTGAGAACTATTAGGTGAATGGTCTCACAATTAGGAGGAACACTTGGCTCTCCAGACTGTGAAGATAGCCATGCTTTGGAGAGAGTTCTCAGAAGTGAAACTGACAGAAAAAAGAAAATGAAAAATGATTGGGTTGATACCCATAGCCCTAAAGGAGCAGGATGGGTATTAGGCTATCAAAATATATTCAGTAGGGTTACTGAGAAAGATGTGAGAATGAATGTGGTACTGTGTAATTCTGGACAACTTTATGTCTCATCAATAGTGTCACCATAGGAGTCTCAGTTAAGGTCAATGAATGAATGGGGGTCAACATCAGCTACAACCCAGAAGATATTTTGAAAGGCTCCTAGTTTATGAAGTAATAACCTTCCTTGTAAGCAAAAGGGAGAGAAGGGAAAGACAAGAAATGAGTGCATGTGGATAAGGTCATAGAAGAAGAGAGTAAATAAGTGTGTGATGGTCAGAATCCCATGTTCGCCTTTCATGTCAGCACAAGGAAGGAAACTCCTGTAGTTGTTCCCTGATAGTCAATTTGTCAATTGCAACTGGACCCAAAAGAAAGGATATGGTCTTGTTATATACCATCACAAGCACCCTGTGTTCTATGAGCTCAGATGATAAGGGGTAAAGCATCCTAGGTAACTTTATTCATCAGTTGACAGCCTCAGCACAGAAGAAATGGGACTGCTTTCAAGACAAGTTGATCATGAGACTTGTCACTCAATTCAGTCCCAGTGGGAAGACAGGTAAACCAAGTCTCTAATGGTACTTCTTGCTAGGGAGGGGCGATAGACCTGGACTGAAGGGTGTCCAACAAGAGGACATACTTGAGGTGTTCTTGTGAGTTCACTCTGCTAAAAGAAATGAAATTGTTTGTGTGAACCAAAACTTCTGGAAGAGGTTAGTAAGCAAGGGAAGCAGAGAGGATAATCAGGAAGAAGGAGGTGGCAAATCAAAAGAGCCAGGACAATGGAGATGTCAACCATGAGTTGGGCATAGAAAGGAACTGGTTCTATCCCTTGTTCTTTATGGTCCATGTTTAACAAAGTTGACTTCCTGATTTAAAAAAAAAAAGTAGTACTGTTCTTTCAGAAGTGCACAATTCACCCTATGGGTAGCTTCCAGAATACTGACATCCAGTATACTGCATGGCAGCGGCACCAGGGATCAGATCTGGTCTTGAACTGCCCGGAGCTGATGTACAACATCTTTGAGACTCTAATACTTGTTTGAAGTGTTAACTGGTGAGGGCGTACTCACAGGTTGGAGGCCCCGATACCCACATTCATCAGAACCCCCAAGATTACTAAAAGGAAAATTACCTTCACAGACCACTATGTCCTCTCAGAGGTCAAGGTATAGGTTGAGATTTGTGTGTCAGGAGGGAAGAGTGAGATTAGGAGGCAGAGAAACGTACGAGTGCAAACCCTTGTACTTTTAACAGGAAGAAACATGAATGCCTGGGAGCTACAAATCTAAAAGTTTCCAGAGGTGTAGGTCAAGCAGTGGAAACGTCAAAGCAGGATATCTGGAAGAACTTTCCGAGTGTTCACATTTGGTGTTAAGAGTGAATGTGCCAGAGGGAGATGGAAGGTCCAAAGGCTAGGACTGTGACAGGGTACAAAAAGGGGAATGATATTCTGGACAGGGACACTTCCAATGTTAAGTTGAAGTTAATGGATTTTACAATAATAGGATTTCAGAGAAGTTGTGGCATGAATGAAATATCAGGTGGAGATGGACAGAAGGGAAATAGGGATGGGAAAGTAAGACATGAGGAAGGAAAGTCAGAACAGAGCTCTTCGTTGGAAGCTGAGGGGTCAGGCTTGGGTCTCTGATTACTTAAAGGTTTGAGAGTTTGGTTCATCTAAGGAGTTCAGCAGACTGAAGAGAGAGAGGTGTGTGTGAGGCTGGGCTTGGCGGAGCACCACTTTAATTTCAATTCAGGAGGCAGAGGCCGGCGGATCTCTATGAGTTCAGTGACAGCTTGGTCTACACAGTGAGTTCAAGGACAACCAGGAATACATAGAGAGACCATGTGTTTAAAGAGTGAGTAGAGATTAATAAAGTTGAAGGGAGAAAGCATAGTGAGGGTGCAGTTGTACATAGAGGACTAGATGTCTCCAAGGGTGACTTGGCAGGCCAAGCAAAGTGCCTTTGCTATGGCCTCCTGAGGAGATGTTGAGAGGATTTCAGGCAGGTCAGAAACCTCTGAAAGTTCATTACAGTGGCCTGATTTGAGAAATCTTAGCCTCAACTCCAGCGATGCCATGCACATACTCGATTTTAGGGTTTTTCTACTGGGCATAGTACAGTTTCCCTGTTGAAGAAAGTCAAACAGATATGGGACAGGAAAGCCTGATCCGTCACCAGGTACATGTGAACACAGTACCAAAATGAGGCAAACAAAAAGGAGTTACTGGATTTCGCTGATGGATAGTAATACAGTCTGGTTCAGGTATTTAAGTGAGGACCACTGACTGAGGGGGAGGGAGAGTAGAAAGAGCAAGGAGAGACTGGGAAGGGGATCAGAGAGGATTCCATCAGTCCTTCTTCTCTTCCAGTATGCAATCTTGGGATACAAAGCTAGGTCTTCTGGTGAGGTTCCAGAAAGGATCCTGAAAATCAAGCTCTGGTTGAATTTCTGCCTGTGAGATGGGGCGGGGTGAGGAGAGAAGCAATGTGTACAAAGGAAAGAGATAGTGAAATATCCGGGCCCTAGACTGCTAGGGCAACCCAGCAATGGGTCATTCAATTCCCAAAGGTGCCAAAGCCTTTGCCTGTCTGATGACCTTTGCAGTATGTAATAGCGTCCCTTTGGGGCAAAAATGGATACTTCCAGGGGGAGAAGAGAAGCCTCTCATTGATAATGGTGATGGTTTTGGTGTAAGGAAATGTGATTCTCTTCAGATCTAGAAGATGGAATGAGTGATGCTATAGGTGTATAGAGAGTCATGATAGATGATGACAGCAGTGTTCCAGGCTGTGGTAAGACCCTGATGATTGACTGCAGGAAGCTATGCCTGCTGAGGAGTGGTCTTAGGAAAGAGGAAGTTTGTCTCCTCCACTCACGGAGAATGGAAGCAGTCGAGATTCTCATGATATCACTCAACAATGGGAACACAACAAGGGGGAACCTTGAGGGTTCTAACATCAATCAACTTATCCAGTGTCTCAGAATTGGAAGTGGTATTATGTTGGTAAACAAACTTAAGGGCCTCATCTACCCTCAGGGATTAATTGTGAGGTATGTGAGGCTCATAAGAAGCATGCAGTCGTGACTGGGAGCGGGGTAGTAGGGATACCTGAGGGCAGAACTGTACTGAGTTTATAGGGGATAGATAGCCCTTGGGACAAGACTGGAGGCAAAAGGAGGAAATAGAGGTGAGGACAGGAAAAAACAAATGGATGAAAAATAGCTTGAAGGCTGTGGGGAATAATAGTTGCCTGAAGTTACAGACTAAATACGCAAGCAATGACACATAGCATCAGTGTGTTTACAGAAGCAGCCTACAGGTTGGGATTAATTCAGTTGTTGACTAGACCTGATTCAGATGCTGTGAAGGAGGCAAAGGAGAAAAACACATGGTGAAGAAGCCCCCTTGAGATTAACAGGGTGATATGAGGTTTTGGTGGTATGGAGGCAGACAGGTGAGAAAGGAGGAAATAAGGGGTGGGGACCACAGAGTTTGTGGGAACCAATGAACAGTTAACCCAACTGATGGCCCCATAAGAGGGGATAGGAGGAGGAAGAACAGGAGGAACCCTTCTATGTCTTGAAGAAGGGTGCTGGGGGGGAGAAAAGAGGCTTTGACAAAGTTAGTCCAAAGCAGTGGACTCTAAGAATCCCTGTGAGAGGTTAGTCAAGGTAAGTTATTAGAAGAAATTGAGTCAGTGTCAGGGAAAATATCACAGGACTTGAAGAGGAAGGTAATGGTGAAGAAGAACCATGTGAAGTAGTAACCAGTAGGTATTTGAGAAAGGATGACCTCAGGGCTAAGGACTACTAGAAGGTTGGGCGCACAAGGAGTAGGACCCTTGGGTTTCCAGAATGTAAGGACAGGCATGCTGTGGAGGGAGTTCTCAGAAATAATACTAACAGAAACAAGTTAATGAAACATGATGGCATTGATACCTAGAGCTCTAAGGGGAGAAATGAGTATTTTGTTATCAAAATGTGTTAAGAAAGGTTTGTGAGAGATGAGAGACAACTGGTGATGACGGGTAATTCTGTACAAATTTATGTCTTATACAAGGGTGGTCATGCTAGGAGCCTCAGTTAAGATCAAGGAATAAATGAGGGTCTCCATCATTACAGCGTAGCATGAGAGGACAATTTGAAATGCCCCAAGTTTATAGTGTAATGCCCTCCCTGGTAAGCAAAAGGGAGAGCAGGGAAAGGCAAGAAATGAGTCTATATGGATAAGGTCCTGGAAGAAAATGGTAAATAAGGGTGTGATTGGGGGAATTTCACATTGTCCTTTATTGACTTCAAAAGGAAGGAAACTCCTGTAGTTCTTCCCTGATAGTGAATTACAACAGGATTAATCAATTTCAACTGAATCCAAAAGAAAGAACATGGTTTTGACACATATCATCAAAATTACCCCGTGTTCTGTGGACTCAGATGTTGTGGGGGCAAAGCATCCTGGGTACCTTCATTCATCAGTTGACAGCCTCAAAACAGAAAAAAATGGGACTGGTTTCAAGACAACTTGATCATGAGACTTGAAACTCAATTCAGTCTCAGTAGAAAGCCAGAGAAACCAAGTCTCTCATGGTACCTCCTGCTAGGCAAGGGCCATTAGTCCTCGAAAGAGGGGTCTCAAAGAAAAGCATAGCTTTGGGTGTTCTTGAGAGTTCACTGCCCTGGAAGGAACTAAAGTGGTTCTTTAAACTAAAACTTATGGAAGAGGTTCATAAGCAGGAAGGCAGAGGAACACAGGATGATGAGGATAAAAGAGACAGAAAGGAAAACATCTGGGACAATGAAGATGCTAACCCTGAGTGGGGACCTGCAGAAAGGCAGTGGCTCTATTCCTTATCCTTTATGGTCCATCTCTACCAGAGCTGACTTTCTGATAAAGAAATAGAACTGTTCTTTCAGAAGTGCACATAGAGACCTATGGGTGGACTCCAGGATACTGATACCCTGCACAGGAGCAGCAGCTAGGGAACAGATATGGTCTTGAAATGGCAGGAGCTGATATGTAACATCTTTGAGACCCTAATACTTGTTTGAAAAGAGGTGTTAACAGGTGAAGGGTTACTCGCAGGTTGGAGTTCCCCATACCAACTTTCATCAGAACCCCCAAGATTTCAAGGATGATGATCACCTTCACAGTCCAGTATGTATTAACAGATGTCAAGACATGGAAAGAGGTTTGTGTGTCAGGAGGGAAGGTTGAGATTGGGAACACAAGGAAGTTAAGAGTACAGACCCTTGTACAGTTAACAGAAAGACACATGTGTCCTTGGGAGCTGCAAATCCTAAAGATTCCAGTGGTGTATGCCAGGCAGTGGAAAATGCATAGCAGTATATATGGAAGAGCTTCCCTGAGTGCCCATATTTGGTGTTAGGAGTGAGTGTGCAGAGGGGAGTGGAGGGTCCAAAGGCTAGGGCTGTGAGAGACAGCATATGGGTGGCAGGACAGTATGGAGGGGACAAATCCAAGGATAAGTTGAAAATATCTTAGGGAAAGAATTTAAGAGCCATTATGTGTATAAATTTAATAACAAGAGCAGAAGATTTTAGGGAAGAAAAGGACAGAAGATGAATAGAGGCTGGGGAAAGTAAGACAGAGGAAGACGTCAGAAAGCAAATCTCTTCCTTGGCAGTCAACTGATCTGGATTGTGGTTGGATGTTCAGTTGTTCTAAGTTCTTCAGATCAAACAAGGAAAGGTATGTTAATGCAGTGAGTTGGAGCAAGAGTGGTAAGTGTAAGGTCGCAATGATCAGATTCAAAGTTGCCGAAATCCAAGGAAATGGGCGAGATTGGTCAGGAGTTGCATAGGCAGTCTTGGCAGGTCAGGCAAAGGCCTTTTTATTGCTGCCAATGAAGAGACACTGAGGAAGTTATGGAGAGGCAAATCTCTGGAAACTAATTTTGGTGGCCTATTTGCAGAAATCTTTATCTCCATTCCAGCCATCCTCATGCGTCTACTCAGATTCATCAGCTTCCTGTCGGGCATGGTGGAATCGCAATTCTGAAGAGAGCTAGGCAGTGATAGGTCTCAGGAAAGCCTTGGTTACTGGAGGCAAGTGATGTCAGAACCAATGAGATGAGTGGATGGCATCATTAAAGGTTTTCAGGAAATCTGCAGTGAAACAGTCAGGTTTAGGTCAGAACCCAGAATCCTGTCTGAGAGGGAGGGACATGACAAAGGTCAGCGACAGGGTTAGGGAGTAGACAGGAGTGGATGCATCACTCCATATCCTCTAGGATGCAGATGAGGCAGATCAAGGTAGGTCCTGTGCAGGTGGAAGATTATTTAGTAACTGTATTCGGATTCCCAGGGGCAGAGGGGACTTTCTTTATGGAGGACAACTGGTACCAATGGGAGCAATCTTAACATTTGGATGAGATAGGGGTGGTTAGAAGGAGCCAATGTGGACTCTCATATATGGGCTTTAGAGGGCTCACCGAAACAAAAATGAAAACAACATCGCAAGATACAAGAAGCAAGGAGAAGTCTAGTGGGTTAGGAATTGGATTGGGGGTGTGGGAATTAATAAAGGACTACAGCAGGGTCTTAAGAAAGTAAAATAGTGATGTGAAGAAGGAGGATCTTTTGATGGGTTCAAATTAGAAGGAGGTGTGGGCAAAAGGGAGTGCCTATACATTAAACTCAGAAGGACTGGGAATGAGGGGGTTATAGATAACCTCAGGAAATTTGAGTAATGCTAAGGGCAGGAAAAAATCCAGTCCTGTGTAGCTGGAGAAGCAAGCTAGATTGTTTTGAAGATGCCTCTCTCCCCTCTCTCTCTCTCTCTCTCTTTCTCTCTCTCTCTCTCTCTCTCTCTCTCTCTCTCTCTCTCTCTCACACACACACACACACACACACACACACACACACACACACACTCGTTCCTTTCCCAAAGGACTGGAAATGATAAGGACTATAGAAATTCTTTGGGCATTGAGACAGTGGAGCTGATCTACTGGGAGCTCACCAAGGCCAGCTGGACTATGACTGAAAAAGCATGGGAAGAATTCGGGACCACGAGGCGTGCATCCACCCACTGAGACAGTGGAGCTGATCTACGGGAAGCTCACCAAGGCCAGCTGGACTGTGACCGAAAAAGCATGGGATAAAACCGGACTCTCTGAACATGGCGAACAATGAGGGCTGATGAGACACCAAGGACAATGGCAGGGGGTTTTGATCCTACTTAATGTGCTGGCTTTGTGGGAGCATAGCCAGTTTGGATGTTCACCTTCCTAGATATGGACGGAGAGGACCTAGGACTTAACACAGGGCAGGGAACCCGGACTGCTCTGTGGACTGGAGAGGGAGGGGGAGAGGAGTGGGGGGAGGGGGAGAAGGGTGGGAGGAGGGGGAGAAGGGTGGGAGGAGGGGGAGAAGGGTGGGAGGAGGGGGAGAAGGGTGGGAGGAGGGGGAGAAGGGTGGGAGGAGGGGAGGGGAAATGGGAGACTGGGAGGAGGTGGAAACTTGTTTTTTGTTTATGTTTTTTTTTCTTCTTTTCGCAATAAAAAAAAAACTGGACTCTCTGAACATGGCGAACAATGAGGGCTGATGAGAAGCCAAGGACAATGGCACGGGGTTTTGATCCTAGGCAATGTGCTGGCTTTGTGGGAGCCTAGCCAGTTTGGATGTTCACCTTCCTAGATATGGACAGAGGGGGGAGGACCTAGGACTTACCACAGGGCAGGGAACCCTGACTGCTCTTTGGACTGGAGAGGGAGGGGGAGAGGAGTGGGAGGAGGGGGAGAAGGATGGGAGGAGGGGGAGAAGGGTGGGAGGAAGGGGAGGGAAATGGGAGGCTGGGAGGAGGTGGAAACTTGTTTTTTTTTTCTTCCTTTTCTCAATAAAAAAAAAAGAAATTCTTAGGGCACAGTTGATCCATTGAGTTATTTGAAAAGCAAATTCAGAGCCATTTTCAAATTAAATGGAAGGCCTGTACCCATAAGTGAGAAAAGATTTTGCTTAGTAGCCTAGAGGCCACACTGGAAGTAAATTTTTTAGTAGTGGGGAAAGCCTCTACCAAACCTGTGAAAGTGTCAACTCCCACTACTACCAGGAAGTAATTGACGTGGCTTTTGGGATGTATGAGTTGAACCATACATAGATGAGTTGAGAAAGGTGAGAACCTAATAGTAGCTCATAAAGAGACCCTATGACAGATGTTACACTGTTTATAGAGATCCTGTAAGTTCTCTTCCATAAAAGAGTGAAATGAACACATTTACTAAGGACATTTCAGAGGGGAAAGTGGCCTAGAAGGTATCAGTGACTTTCTTGGAGGAAGAAAAGGTTTTTTAGTTGAAGAGGTACTACATTGTTAAGATACTAGTAAGCTTCTCAAAGGTTGTCTTTAGGGATCTGAGTGTTGAAGGAAGCCACTTGTTTGTCCCAGCCACCCAGAACCAAAATAATCCCACAGAAACTGTATTAATCAAATCACTGCTTGTCCCATTAGCTCTAGCTTGTTATTGGCTAACTCGTATATTAATTTAACCCATTTCTATTAATCTGTATATCACCATGTGGCTGTGGCTTACCGGGTAAAGTTTTCAGCATCTAACTCTACTGGAGACTCCATGTCATCTCTCTGACTCTGCTCTTCTTCCTCTAGCATTCAGCTTAGTTTTTCCAGCCTAGTTCTGTCTGCCCCTGCCATAGGCTCAAAGCAGTTCTTTATTCATTAACCAATAAAAGCAACACATAGAGGAAAGGACCTCCCACACCATCTGAGCTGTTTATCATAATAAGTTTGAAAATGAGAGAAAAGGAGTCAAAGGGGAAAGACAGTGGGGTACATCCTAGCTCTTGGCCAACCAGCAGTCCCAGGATTAGGCAGTCTTTGCCCCAAAGTGGAACATTTAGCAATGGGGTTGCTTCAAGGAGACAGGGATGAGTTTCCTGGTAATAACAAGGTATTCGTTGAAGTGAGAAAACACTACATTCTCCAAGTTGAAGTGCTTGAATGAATTATATCATAGGTATACTGAGAATGAGTGTAGATGCTAATTGTGGTGTATATACCTAGGTTTAGGACCATAGTGAGTGCAAAGAATTCTGCCTGTTGAAAATTAGTCTGATAAAAGAGAGAAGCTGCCTCTACCAGCAGCTGAGGGAAGCAGTCAAGATCATCATGGTACCCCATGGTACCAGTTAAAATAACAATCTCAAATTGTTATCATAGCTAGCACAATAAGGGCCTTCCCTGAGAAAACTACCTTCAATGAACCAATCCAAAGGTCTAGGAATGGGAGGTGGTAAAAAAAACCTTAATGAGCCCTCCATTGTCCTAGAGTAATTGTGAAGTATTGGGCTACAAGAAAGAAGTTATCTGTATTTGAGAGAAGAGTAGCTAGGGATGAGTGAAGGGCAGGGCTGGAGAGAAACTACAGTTTAGAAAAGCGTGGTGTAACAAGACTCGGAGCAAAAGGAGGAAGTGCAGGAGAGTGAAAGATGGCTACTCATGTTGCACACAGGTGAGAGGAGAAAAAAAAAGATGTTGAGGGAAAAGTAACTTTGAAAAGTCTAGGGATGAGCAGGATGGCAGTTTCTAGAACATTGTGGCATAAGGGGCCACGTTGATATATACTTCAATTTGTTTAAAGAAATACTGGTTGGGCTTGAAGAACTAAGACCTGGTTATGATCACTACAGAGGTAAAGGTAAAGAAAGGTCAGGAGGGGTGGGGAGCCCAAGGGCAGAACTTCCTGAGGGCCTGTTTCAGGGTGATGGAACTTGTGACTGTGTCTGGAGTGGAAACCAGATGACCATGAGATCATCTTTGAATGCAGCATAAAAAGGTTAGGAGAGGCGCACAACGCTGGAGACCTGTAGCAGGAAGTAGTCTCTGAGACTTCAGACTGCAAGAAGGGCTCTCTCAGTCTTAGGAACTGGTATCGAGTTCACAACAGTTGAACTATGTCATATAGTAGAATGTTGTCGGAAGACGAGAATACTTGGGAGGAGAAAGAGGGAGAGTGTAAGCAAGAGAGAGGAGAGAAGACTGAACAGGAACAGAGTGCCCTTGAAGAACTTTTCCCAAGTGGTAGGAGCCATCATCAAATCTCTGTGGAGAGCAATCCAGGTAAGTCTCTGAGAGAAGTTAGATTCAGGGATGGTCAAAGTGAAAGGAGAAAGTTCCAAGATTTGCTAGAGGATAATGGTGAAGAAGGCAACATTGAGCCCAAGACTGAAAAGAGAACTGATGCCTGGGGATCTGTGAGAAAATAGTAGAAGGGCCAGGTGGTGGGGGCACATGCCCTTCATTCTAGCACTCGGAAGGCAGAGGCAGGTGGATCTCTGTGAGTTTGAGGCCAGCTTGGTCTACAGAGCAAGTTCCAGGACAGGCAGGACTGTTTCATAGAAAAACCCTGTCTCAAAAACACAAAAAATAAATTTAAAAAACTTTTTAAAAAGTAAATAGTAGAAGGTTGGGTATACGTGAGTAGATTAGGAACTGTCTAAAGGTCTTGTATAAGGTGATAGGGACATTGAGCTTTCAAACGTGTAGGACAAGCATGGTATTGTTGGGGGAGTTTGTGGGCATTAGGATATTCATAAGGAGGTAAGAAGTGATGGGTTTAAGTCCCTGCCGCCTGGCAGAGGAAAATGGATGCTTCAGAACTGAGATAAATCAAGAAGGAAGTCTAAGAGAAATGAGTTCCAGGTAATGGTGTTGGGCAAATGTCAGGTGGCCTGTGTCCTATATAATAGGGCTGATTTTAGAGACAAAAACAGGATTGAGGGATGTGAGGGAGTCACCCTCAGGTGCCGTCTAACACAGAAGGATAAATTGAAGATAATTTGATAGTCAAGAAATACATAGTACCGATGCAAGTTTATGAAGCAAGCCCCCTCCTAATAGAGGAAATTGACAGTGGGGTAAGATGAGAAATGAGTTCATAGGACTTACGTTATAGAAGGAAAAAATGAATAGGGGTATGAAATGTGGAATCTCGGCTTGGGCTTTCATGCTGGTGACAGAAAGTATGCTCTTGTGGCTAGGAGGGCAGTGTAGAGGAGTTAGACAACAGAAGCATTCTCCACTTTATTACCTTGTGCCAACCCTCAGAGAGCAAGGCACTGGGCTCAAGAGCAACTGGTTGAGCTACCGGATGGGAGATGGTTTGGGAGGAAGAATCAGCAGAAGCTCTAAAGGTGGAATCTCCAAGGGAGAATGAAGGGGATAGACTCTTTCAAGAGAATTTGGGTTGGAAATTTTTATGTTGCAACATCTGAAATGCATATACAGTATACTAAAATAGACATTATATTACCTAGAGTCACCCTGCCATGCAATAGCTCTCAAAAATCTATTTCTCCCATACAAAATTTTCTTTTCTTTCTTCAGAAATTACCCATTCTCTAACTTCCAATCGACTCCTGGTAATGTTACCTTCAACTCTACAAAATTCTACATATAACTGAGATCATGATGTATTTAATTTCTGGGCTTAACTTATTTTATTTATTAAATATCTTTTGGGTTTGTATATGTTGTAGCAAATGACAGAACTCTGATTCTTCTTTTGAAGACCATTTAGTGTATGCAAAATTATAATTATGCTGCCTTTTAAAAAATCATGGAAAATGTAAGAATGCATCTGAGTGATAGAGAGTTCTTTTAGTATGTGAAAGGGCCTGGATAAAATTCCAAGGAATACACACACGCAAATACACATAGTAAAAAAAAAATGTGTCATCTTGTAAAATTTGCATGTCCTTGAATGCTTTTCTGGTTGTATTCTAATGAACCATTGCAAATTTCAATCCTACTTAGTCTGTCTGATTTTACTTAAATTGAGGAACGCTGTAAATATCCTGCTGAGTTTAACACATATTTTTATCAGATTCTTGATTTAATATTTAATGTAAGTTGTAATTAAGTCTTCATATTTTTCATTGTACTGATATATTTGAAGGGTGACAATAGATCTAATTTTTGGGTTGTTTTTGCCAATATATTATTATTATTGTTTGATGTGAATTTTTTCTTACGTTTAGAAAACAATACAGAATACGGAGCACAGCCCTGCTGTTCCAACCTTGAAAAGCCTGTGGTAAGTAACTAAACTGAAGAGTTCGTGATCTTTTACCTTTTCACTCTTAATCCTCGCAATCACTGTGATGTTTTCTTTAAAAGAAGATTCATTGAAAGTATTTACTGTGTTAAATTTCTGTAATCTCCTTCAGCAAGCAATAATAACCAATGCAGCACCATTAAACATAAAATTAATAGCTAGATATTTCATCACAGTATTTCAGCACCTACTATGAGTGATACACCTAATATCAATTAAGACTGAAGAAAAAGACTGTATTCAAAATTACACATCATGATTTTTAAGTATATTCCTTGCATTTCTATCATTTTAGATTTCTAATATCCAAACAAGATCTGCTACTGTTTCATGGAATCTGAACAGTACTGAAAAATGTGATCATATTAATTCTCCTGTGACATTTGAACTGGCACTATCTAGCGATGGTAAAAATGAAATCTACAAAAGCATGTATAAGTAAGTCTTTTTAATTACTTTGTGTTATTCACTTCAAGTATATTGTATAAGCATATAATCATTGTGCCCCAACTTATACCTAGGTTAAATTCTTCGTTTTTTCCTAGATTCTTCCATTAGACAGGGTTAGTTTTTAGTTTAGTTTTTTCTAATAGTTGGTTTTCAAAAAATCAAAAACGCTCATTAGATTGAAGATGTTATTTAAATATCAGATCATCCATTTTCATCTACAAGCTTCCTGGTAGACAAATTTGAACTTTAGGAGGATAAAAAAGTGAACCTCCAATTCCTCCTCATTTTTCAATTGCTACAATTTAGAAAGAAAGAGCTCCACGTGATGCTGTCGTTGGGTAAACAAGTGAGATAGTTTACATGGCAGTGAAAATTCAAGCCCTGGATTCTTAATTAAGTTCTGGGAGCTGGTTATAAAAAGGAGTCTGTTAAAATAGCAAGATAAATTGAGGGGTGTGGCTCAGAAGATGATCCAGGACTATAGAGAATACATTAGAAGATAACATGTGCACAACCAGATGTTCTAAACAGCAGTCAGCCTGAATGAAGTTGCAACAGACAGAAACAAGGAAGGAAAGACATTCAGATAGAGAGAAAGGGACATTCTTATATCCATTTTTCACCTTAGGCAGTAAGAAAGCAAGACATGGTGTACAATACTTTGAAAATCATATTAGACAATTTGATTTTCTAAAACTCTTTTTGGCCAGATACTCAAGGTAAAAATAGGAATTTATGTAAAGTTTCATAATTTGATAATTATCATGCAAAATTATGAGATTTAAGAATCACAACTCACAATCCTCTATACTGGGTAAGAGACAGGGAAATGCAAAATTAACTTGCATGGAAATCTATTTCTGGCATGTCATGCACTTTACACACATCACTAGTTCAGTACAACATCCCTTCATGATAAAGGTCTTGAAGAGAGCAGGGACACAAGGAACATACCTAAACATAATAAACGCAATATACTGCAAGCCAACAGCTAACACCAAATATATGTGGAGGTTGCTCATTTGTTCCTGGATGCACAGACCCAAAATAATAACACAGAAACTATATTAATTACAACATGTTTTGGCCAGTAACTTAGGCATATTGCTAGCTAACTCTTATATGTTAAATTAACCCAAATTTTCCATTTTTTATACTTTACCTCAAGGCTCATGGTTTATCAGTAAGGTTCTGGGGCCTCTGTCTCTTTCGGCACCTCCATGGCATCTCTCTGACTCCACATTCTTTTCTCCTCTAGCTCGGCTTAGAATTCCCACATTACTCTATTCTGCACTGCAAAAGCCACAAATTAGATTCTTTATTAGTCAATGATAATAAAACATATTCACAGCATACAGAGGGGAATCCCACATCACCTCCCCCTTTTTAATTGGGTTATTTGGAATTTTGATGTCTAATTTCTTGAGTTCTTTATATATTTTGGAGATCAGTCCTCTGTTGATATGGGTTTGTTGAAGATCTTTTCCAATTCAGTAGGCTTCCTTTTTGTCTTATTGACTGTGTTCTTTGCTTTACAAAAGCTTCTCAGTTTCAGGATGTCCTATTTATTTACTGCTGCTCTCAGTGTCTGTCCTCTTGAGGTTATATTCAGAAAGTGGTCTCCTGTGCCCATGAATTGAAGGCTACTTCCCACTTCCTCTTCTATTAGGTTCAGTATGGTAGGATTTATATGGAGGACTTTAATACATTTGGACTTAAGTTTTGTGCATGATGATAGATATGGATCAATTTTCATGCTTCTACATGTTGATATCCTGTTATACCAGAACCATTTGTTGAAGATGCTTTCTTTTTTCCATTGTATATTTTTAACTTCTTTGTCAAAAAATCAGGTGTTCATTGGTGTGTGGATTAACATCAAGGACTTCAATTCAATTCCATTTGTCAATCTCTCTGTTTTTAATGCCAACACCAAGCTGTTTTCATTACTGTAGTTCTGTAATAGAGCTTGATGTCAGGGATGGTGATGCTTCCACATGTTACATTATTGTATGGGATTGTTTTGGCTATTCTGGGTTTTTTATTTTTCCATATAAAGTTGGTTATTGTTCTTTCGAAGTCTGTGAAAAAATTGTGTTGGGATTTTGATGGGGATTGCATTGACTCTATAGATGGCTTTTTGTAGGATTGCCATTTTATTATGTTGATCCCACATATCCAAGAGAATGAGAGATCTTTCCATTTTCTGGTATCTTCTTCAATTTCTTTCTCCAAATACTTAATGTTTTTCTCAAAAAGCTCTTTTGCTTCTTTGGTTAGGGTTGCCTCCTATATGTATACACACACATACACACACATATATATGTGTGTGTATGTGTGTGTGTGTGTGTGTATATATATATATGGTTAATATAGTTTAAGTCATTTGTGGCTATTGTAAAGGGTGATGATTCTCTGATTTCTTTCTCAGCTTTTTTATCATTTGTATATAGGAGGGCTACTGATTTTTCTTAGTTGATCTTGTATCCTACCACATTACTGATGGTATTTCTCAGTGGTAGAAGTCCCCTAGTAGAATTATTGGGGTCACATATGTATACTGTCATATCACCTGTAAATAATTAAAGTTCCACTTCCTCATTTCCAATTTGTAGCCCCTTGTTCTCCTTTTGTTTTCTTATTGCTATAGCCAAAACTTCAAAAACTATATTGAATAAATATGGAGAGAGTGAGCAGTCTCATCTTGTTCCTGATTTTAGTGGGATCGCTTGGAATTCCTCTCCATTTAATTTGATGTTGGCTGTCAGCTTACTGTATATTGCTTTTATTATGTTTAGATGTTTCTTGTATCCCTGATCTCTCCAAGACCTTTATCATAAAAGGGTGTTGGATTTTGTCAAGTGCTTTTTCAGCATCTAAAGAGATGATCATTTTTTTATTTCTGTTTATTCATATGATTAATTACATTGATAGATTTTCTGTGTTGAACCATCCCTGCATCTCTGGAATGAAGCTTATTTGATCACAGTAGATGATTTTTTGATGTGTCCTTGCATTTGCCTTGTTATTATTTTACTGAGTATTTTTGCATCTATGTTTATGAGTGAGACTGGTCTGTAATTTTCTTTCTTGATTGAGTCTTTGTATGGTATTGATATCAGGGTAACTGTAGCCCCATAAAATGAGTTTGGCAATGTTCTTTCTGTTTCTATTATGTGGAACACTTTGAGGAGGATAGGGATCAGCTCTTCTTTGAAGTTCTGCTAGAATTCTACACTGAAACCATTTGGCCCTGGGATTTTTTTGGTTGAGGGGCTTTTGATAACAGCTTCTATTTCCTTGCAGGTTATAAGTCTATTAAAATTGTACACCTGGTCTTCATTTAATTTTGGTATATGGTACTTATCCATGAAATTGTCCATTTCTTTTAAATTTTTCAATTTTGTAGAGTACATGTTTGTATACTATGACCTAATGATTCTCTGAATTTCCTCAATATCTGTTATTATGTCCACCTTTTTATTTCTTATTTTGTTAATTTGGATGTTCTCTTTCTATCTTTTAGTTATTTTAGATAAGGATATGTCTATCTTGTTGATTTTCCCAAAAAAACAGCTCTTTGTTTTATTGATTATTTGTATTGCTTTTGTCTCTATTTTGTTGAGTTCAGCCCTCAGTTTGATTATTTCCTATCTTCTACTCCTTGGGTGAGTCTGCCTTTTTGTTCTAGAGCTTTCAGTTGTGTTGTTAAGTCAGTACTGTGAGCTTTCTCCATTTTATTTATGTAGGCACTTAATTCGATGAACTTTTCTTTTAGCACTGTTTTCAGAGTGTACCATAGCTTTGGGTATGCTGAACCTTAATTTTCATTGAATTCTAGGAAGTCTTATGTAGGAGAAGTGTCGCTTGTTAGTTCCCAGCTGCCCGTCTACAATAGACCCAAAATAATCTCACAGAAATTGTATTATAAATCATTGCTTGGCCCATTAGCTTTAGCTTCTTATTTGCTAACTCATATTATTTTAACCCATTTGTATTATTCTGTATATTGTCACGTGGCTCTGGCTTACTGGATAAAGTTCCTAGCTCTGTCTCTGGCGGCTCCATGGCTTCTCCCTGATTCCATCTCCTTTCTCCCACCATTCAGCTTAGCCTACCCAAGTTCTGCCTTGCTATAGGTCGAAAGCAGTTTTTTTTATTAATCAATGGTACATAGGGAAATCCCACATCAGTCTTTAATTTCTTTCTTTATTTCTTCCTTAAACCAGGGGTGGTTCAATAGAGCACTGTTTAATTTACATGCGTTTGTGGGTTTTCTGAAATTAGTGTTGCTGTTGAATTCTAATTTTAAACCATGGTGGATCCGATAGGATACAGGGAGTTACTCCACTTTTTTGGTATCTGTTGGGATTTGCTTTATTACTGAATATGTGATCTATATTATAGAAGGATCCATGAGGTGCTGAGAAGGTATATTCTTTAGCACTTGGGTAGAATGTTCTGTAGATATCTGTTAATTCCATTTGAATCATGATATCTGTTAGTTCTCTGATTCTCTAATAGGTTTCTATCTGGTTGACCTGTCCATCCAGGCGAGTAGGGTATTGAAGTCTCCTACTATTAGTGTGTGGGGTTTGATGTGCCATTTAAGCTTTATTAATGTTTGTTTTACGTTAGAGGGTGCTCTTGTATTTGGGACATAGGTTCAGGATTGAGACTTCATCTTGATGGATTGTTCCTGTTATGAGTACAAAGTGTCCTCCATATCTTTTGATTGATTTTAGTTTGAAGTCTATTTTGTTACATATTAGGATAGCTATACCCGCTTCTTTATTAGTCCATTTGATTGGAAAATCTTTTCCCCCAGCCTTTACTCTAAGGTAATGTCTGTCTTTGAGGTTGAGGTGTGTTTCTTGTATACAGCAGAAGGCTAGATCCTGCTTTTGTGTCCATTCTTTTAGCCTCTGCCTTTTTATAGGTGAATTGAGTCTTTTGATATTGAGAATTCAAGGACCAATGATTGTTAATTGCTATGATTTTTCAGTGATAGTGTGTGTGTTTCCCTTCCTAGAGTTTTGTTGATGTGAGGTTATCTGTTTACTGTCTTTGTTGTGGGTTCAGTTAGCTTCCGTGGGCTGGGGTTTTCCTTCTAGTACTTTCTGTAGAGCTAGATTTGTAGAAGGATATTGTTTAAATCTGGTTTTGTCATGGAATATCTTGTTTTCTCCATCGGTGATGATTGAAAGTTTTGCTGGTTATAGTAGTCTGGGCTTGCATCTGTGCTCTCTTAGTGTCTGCAACACATCTGCCCAGGACTTTCTGGAGTTTGTAGTTTCCATTGAGAAGTTGGGTGTAATTCTGATAGGTCTACCTTATATGTTATTTGACCTTTTTTCTTACGCAGCTCTTAATATTATTTCTTTATTTTATATGTTTTGTGTTTTGATTATTATATGGTGAGGGGATTTTTTTTTATTCAGGCTATTTGCTGTTCTGTAAGCTTCTCGTACTTTCATAGGGATATCCTTCCTTAGGTTGGGAAAGTTTTCTTCTATGACTTTGTTGAATATATTTTCTGCGCCTTTGACTGGAGTTCTTCTCCTTCTATCCTTATTATTCTTGGGTTTGATCTTTTCATAATGTCCCAGATTACCTGGATGTATTGTGTTAAGAATTTGTTAGATTTAATGTTTTATTTGACCACTGAATCAATTTCTTCTATAGTATTTTCAACACCTGAGAGTCTCTCTTCTATCTCTTGTATTCTGTTCATTATACTTGCCTCTATAGTTCCCATTTATTTACCCAGAGTTTTCATATTCAGAATTCCTTTGGTTTATTTATTGCCACTATTTCAGACTTCAAGACTTGAACTGTTTGCTTCACTTGTTCGATTCTTTTTGCTTTGTTTTTTGGGTTTCTTTGAGAGATCTATTAATTTCTTCTACTTTTTGTTTGTCTTTTCCACCATTTTTGAAGGGAGTTTTTCATTTCCTCTTTAACGGTCTCCAACATCTTCATAAAGTTATGTTTAAAATCATATTCTTCTGCTTCTTCTGGGTTAGGATGATCAAGTCTTCCTGATGTATGACCACTGGGTGCTGGTGTTATCATGCTGCTTTTTAGGTTGTTGGACGAACTCTTACATTGGCACCTACCCATCTCTTCACTCAATTGATGCCAGCAGTATCTTTGCATCTTGGTCCAATCCTTGAAGTGCCAATCTTTGTCTTGGTAACTGTTCTTGGTCTGCTCTGTACTGTCACTGTCTGTGTCTCAGAGGTTTTTGAGCCACCCACCTGCAGGACACTCACCTACTGGCTGGTTATAGAAGCTGAGAAAGGTGGGGTCTGGGGTTTTGTCCAGGTATGGAAGGCCTAGTGAGTGGGGTGTTCTGCTGGATGTCTGATCACTCACCTCTTGGTAGTAGCAGGCAGTGTTTCAGAATTCCACTGAGGTTTCAAAGGGATAGGAGGACTTGTGGGCAGGGCGGGATTTGTAGATTGCAGAGTTTGATAGCTGGTGTGGGGGTATAATAGAGCAGCCTACCTGCAGGAAATTCTCCTGCTGGCTGGCTAGAGAAGCCAAGACAAGTAAGGGAGAGGCCCAGGATTTTGCCCTGGTAGGGAGGGCCTAGAGAGTGAGGTGTACCACCAGGTGGCTGGTCACTCACTTCTTGGTCCTCTCTGTATAATAGAAGGCTATGTTTCAAAGAGTTCCTCTGAGGTTGAAGGGGATAGGAGGTTTGGGGGCAGGGCTGCCTACATATTTATAAAACATGAGACTCTTACTCTCAGGGTCATGAATTTGTGCCCCACATTGGGCACCATTTCATAGGTATAAGATGCCCGTTCATTCCCAGTCACCCAGACCCGAAATAATAACACAGAAACTCTATTAATTAACACTGCTTGGTCAATCACCTAGGTGTGTTGCCAGCTAGCTCTTATATCTTAAATTAACCCATTTCAATTATTTTATATTTTAACACGAGGCTCACGGCTTACTGGTAAGGTTCCAGGGACTCTGCCTCCTTCAGCAGCTACATGGCATCTCTCTGACTCTGCTTTCTTTTCTCTTCTATTCCCACCTTGCTTTATTCTGCACTACAATAGGCCCAAAGCTGATTTTTTATTAACGAATAGTATAAAACATATGCACATCATATAGAGGAGAATCACGCGCCACTAAACAGACAGAAACTCAAAGCAATACCGCTGAAATTGAGAACAAGACAAGGTTGTCCACTCTCTCCATATCTATTCAATATAGTACTTAAGGTTCTACCTAGAGAATAAGACAAAAAAAGGAGATCGAGGGGAAACAAATCAGAAACAAAGAAGTCAAACACTCACTATTTGTTGATGATATGATAGTTACATAAGTGACCCCAAAACTTTTACCAAGGAACTCATACAACTCATAAACACCTTCAGTAATGTAGCAGGATGCAAGATGAACTCAAAAAACCAGTAGCCATCCTTTAAACTGATAATAAATGGACTGAGAAAGAAATCAGAGAAACATTACCCTTTACAATAGCCACAAATAACATAAAATATCTCAGAGTAACTCTAACCAAACAAGTAAAAAAATGCATGACAATAACTTGAAATCTTTGAAGAAGGAAATTGAAGACACCAGAAAATGTAAAGCGCTCTCATGCTCTTGGGTAGGTAGAAATAACACCATAAAAATGCCAATCTTACCAAAAGCAATCTATAGATTCAATAGGATTCCCAGCAAAATCTCAGCAAAATTCTTCCCAGAATTCAAAAGAACAATACTCAAATTCATTTGAAAAAGCAAAAGCCCAGGATAGCCAAAACAATCCTGTACAATAAAGGAACTTCTGGAGGCATCACAATCCCTGACTTCAAGCTCTAATACAGAGTTACAGTAACGAAAACAGCTTGGTGTTGGCATAAAAACAGACAGGAGAAACAATGGAATTGAATTGAAGACCCAGATATAAATCCACACACCTATAAACATCTGATTTTTGACAAAAAATCAAAAAATATAAACTGGAAAAAGAAAGCATATCCAACAAAAGGTGGTGGCATAAGCAGATATCAACATATAGAAGAATGAAAAGAGATTCATATCTATCACCATGCACAAAACTCAAGTTCAAATGGTTCAAAGACCTCAAGATAAAACTAACCACACTGAACCTCATAGAAAAGAAAGTGGGAAGTATCCTTGAATGCACAGGAGACCACTTCCTAAATAATATAGCCCCAGTAGTACAAACACTGAAAACAACAATTAATACATGAGACCTCCTGGACCTGAGAAGCTTCTGTAAAGCAAAAGACACATTCTACAAGTCAAAATGACAGCCTACAAAAAGAAAAGATCTTTAACAACTCCAAATCGGAGAGAGGACTGATCTCCAAAATATACAAAGAATTCAAGAAACTGGTCATCAAAAGAACAAAAAATCCAATTAAAAAAAATGGGGTACAGACCTAAACAGAGAACTCTCAACAAACAAATATAAATGGCTGAAAGACACTTAAGGAAATATCAACATCCTTAGTCATCAGAGAAATTCAAATCAAAACAACTCTGCAATTCCATCTTAAACCTATCAAAATGGCCAAGATCAAAAACACCAATGACAGCTTATATTTGGAGAGGACATGGGGTAAAGAAAACACTCCTCCATTGCTGGTGGGAGTGCAAACTGGTTCAGCCATTTTGGAAATCCGCATGGCGATTTCTCAGAAAATCAGAAAACAACTTACCCTCAAGACCCAGCAATACTGCTTTTGGGAATATACCCAAAGGATGCTCAATCATACCACAGACAGGGACACAAGCTCAACTGTGTTCATAGCAGCATTACTTGTAGTACCCAGAACCTGGAAACAATCTAAATGTCCCTCAACCAAAAAAAAATGAATAAAGAAAATATGGTACATTTACACAGCAAAAAAAAAAAAATAGTGACATATTGAAATTTGTAGGCGAATGGATAAAGCTAAAAAACATCATATTGAGTGAGGTAACACAGACCCAGAGAGACAAATATAATATGTACTCACTCATGAGTGGCTTTTAGACATAAAGGAAACAAAAAACTGCCTACAATTTACAACCCCAAAGAACCTAGACAGCAAAGAGGACCCTAAGAGACACATACATGGATCTATACATAAAGTAGAAAAAGACAAGATCTCCTGAGTAATCTGGGAGCACGGGGATCATAGGAAAGGGTAGAAGGGTGAGGGGAGGAAGGGAGGGGAGCAGAGAAAAATAATTAGCTCAGTAAAAACAGAAATAAACTAAAAACAAAAACAGAAAAAGAAAACGAAATTAGCTTTCAATGTTTGGAGGAAAAGGCAGGGAAAGAGGATGAAGTTGCCTGTTTTCTTACATTTCTGATCACACTTAAAGGCTTTTAAGTAGGCTTTGCTTAAAAGTATCAATCCCTTCAGTCTTTAGAGGGGTCTGTTTAGGAATTCCTTAGTGTGGTGAAATACACTTAGGTGTTTTTAAGGTTTTGCTCAGGAAGACATAGGTTGCGGACTATAATCCCTCTGATTGTGTGGCCAGCTAGGGTTCCACCGCAGAAACATCCTTCTGAAACTGATTGAATGAATTACTTGAGACATGGTGTTCTTTGAAGTTTTGATGTCTACACTCTTTTAAATGGGCTAATCAAAAGAAAATCTATACTATTTTTGTTAAATGTATGTGGCACTAAAATGCAAATTGACTGATTTGAACTACTGTTATGATTCTTGGTGTGTGGTATAAAGATTTATTGATGTAAATGACAGGACAAACCTAGTACTTCTTAGTGGCCTCTTTCCTGATGGCAAGCAGTACCTTTCTCAGCATCTCTAGCCCTGGGCATCCCGGTCTCTAAACTTGAGCACCTGACATAGAAATTTAGAGCTGTTCTGTGGTGTGTCCTCCAGCTTGTGACAACCACTCACATCCCAGATCATATCCCTCATCAATTTGGTATGCTTGGTGAGGCGCTGCTGCTCCTCAATGCAAGCTGGAGCCTACTAGTAATATTTTACACATATAAAGTGGTTTAAAGTTATCCGAACTTCAAGGAAAACTGTGGTTCTCTATCAGTTATTCAGGTATTACAAGACTAGGAATGCTTATTAGCTATTAAATATATGTCAGATCCCATGTAAACAAAGATTATCTTTTCAGTGGTAATGAGGGTACTGTGACCCTACATCATCTCCAGCCCTGCACAGTCTACTTTTTAAGGTAAGAAGTCTATCCTATACAACCTGCCACCAGACTGCAAGCCAAGCAAGACTCCTTAACCTATGAGAGTTTTAGTACTGAGAATTTCTGAAGTCAGCCTGTTTATTTATCAGCAAAATGCCCTTTCCTTCTACCTTCAAACAACCCTATCTCCATAGGCATGTAAGCAACCCTAGTTTAACTCATTAGGTTACCCAGAAAAGAAAGGGCATGAAGGTAAAGAGTGGCAGACTATTGGGAATGAAAAAGGAGCAAAACAGCATAATGGGAAAGGAGAGGGTATTATCTTCTATGAAAATGCCATAATGTGAGCCATTACTATGTATAAACAGGATATGCTAACAACAAAACAACAAAACCTGTGTCTAGAAACACAATCCTGCGACTCAGTACTTGAAAGCTTATGACAATTGTTGTTACCCTTTCAGAGTTACAACCATAAGAGACACAGAGCACAGAAATGTGTCTGAAGTGGTTAGTTTCACAACACGTGGCTGTGAACCGGACCCTCCATTTGCACCTAAACTAATTAGTAGAACCAAGAACAGCCTGAACCTGCAGTGGAAAGTAAGGATTTTACTAACAAAAGTATCTCATTGTGACTTTAAAACACTCTCCGGAATCCTGAACTTTAAAGATGGATTATGCATGCTTAATCAAACTTACTTCTCCAATGCTTCTCTTCACAATGCTCTTTCTCTTCACTCTGAGAGGTCCTGCCAAGCAAATTGAGAAATGTCAATAGAATTTAGATAATTAATAAAAAGTGAACTTCCCCTTCCCAGCGCTTAAATTTTGGTATTAGTCATCACAATTACTAATAAATATATCTCTCCGTTTTCTTAGGTATCACTTTTAATTTCTTTCCTTTTGTGTAGTCTGAAAATACAAAGTACAAAATCACTGTGTGTCTTGTAGACTGTAAAACATGTGCTTTAACCTTAAATCTGAATTGTTATTAAAAAATACAAAAATTTTACAGTAATTTATACCACCTTAAATACATACACATATGTATATAATATGCAACACATTTAAATATTTATTATGTAAAAATAACCCAACATAATTTTATCATTCTGATCTTTACAGGGTTCCAAAGACAATGGATCCAAAATAAGCAGCTTTCTTTTGGAATGGGATGAGGTATGCACACTTATTTTGATTTTATTTTTATTAAAATAACTTTTCATATAATATATGCAGATTACAGTTTCCCCTCCCTCAACTCCAGGTCCCCTGTGCATCCCCCATTCAAATCCACACACTTTGTCATTCTCCTTAGAAAATAGGCATCTAAAACAAGAAAGAAGAAAATAATAATAAGCTATATAAAAACAAGGAAACCTGAATAGGACAAAAGAAACATGAACAGAAAAAAAGAGCCAGAGAAAAAGCAGATAAACACATATGGACATAGAGGCCCATGTTCGCACACCAAGAAATCTCATAAGAATCAAATACCATAATATCTAAGGAAAAGACATAGAGATTTTTAAATGCCCAGACAAAGCATTATGAGTCACTAAAAGAAAATCTTAAAAAAATACTATTTGAGTTCATTTTGCCTTGGTCAACTACTGTTAGGAATGGATCCTGCCCTTAAGTGTGGTTTGGATACCCAGTGAGACTCCATGGGAGAAAATGTGTCCATTTTCCCCTCTCAGTGCAGGGACCCCATCGGGCTTAAACCTCTTGCACAGATATCATGGAAAATCATTCACCTGATTGTGAATGATTAACGTTATGATGAGTATGTGCTATTAAGTGCACTATTTTAAAATATTCTAATATTTTGTGTGCATTGTCAAGGGTAAAGGTGAAGAGTTCAAAAGTTGCTACAGTGGTCCCATGAAACAGCACAAGATCTTTAAACTGACCGCTTCTACGAAGTATGCATTCAGATTAGCTGCCAAAAATCACTTCGGCTCCAGGTACACTGAATTATTTTCACTATTGAAAAATCTACAGTGCCATGAGATCCTGAAACTGGTGTCTCCACTTTTACATATCCTTTTAGTAATTACAGTGAAATAGCCGTCTTCCACACATCAGGAAACACACCTCCGGCACCGCTGCCTCCTAAGTTGAAAGAAGCAGGAGTCTATCGTTTGTGGCTGGAATGGTGTGCCCCAACAAACCCAAACCCAAATGACACTCTTACTTATGTCCTCGAGATGGAGGAACCAAGATCTGTAAGTGTCCTGTTTGGGGGCTATGATCTTTAGCCTCATCTCTCAATACCTTTTTATACTCACTTCTCACTTGGAGGGGGGAACAACCTTGAGTCCCTGTGTTCTGAATGGGCTCAGTGCAGAGCAACTGTTGGGCAAGTCTGCATAGGTTGCTCAACCTCAACTAGCTCAAGGCAACAGCAGCATCTCTGCACTCTGCTCGTTCTATTCAAAGACATCTGTTAGCATTTTCAGCTCCAGCTCTGTTCTGGCTGACTCTATGTGGTCACAGATAACTTTCAGCACCTTTACACAATTCTGCCAAGCTGTCCACCTTCATCTCAGTTTCCTCATGTGGGTGGGCAACTATTTCATTCCATTTGGAGCTTTCAAATCTGTGTCAAAGAGCCGGTCAATTTAAACAGCAGCCACAAATTACTATGTACAAGCCACAAAATGTTAAATGGAGGAGATAACATTGAGACGTGTTCTGGGTCGTAACTAATAGGCTCATATAATATCAGAGCTGGACAAGGCAACCCAATAGGAGGGAAAAACTCCCAAACAAAGGCAAAAGAGTCAGAGATACACCCACTCCCACTATTAGGAGTCCCAAGAAAGCATCAAGCTAACAGCTGTAACATATATGCAGAGGAACTGGTGCAGACCCTTTGGGGTTCAGAAAGTCTAAGGTACTTTCTCAAGACCATTAAGGTAGATAGTAAGTTGAAGCTAGAGCTTGAACCTAAGTTTCGTTCCTAAATTCCCTGTCCTCCATTTTCAGAGATTCGGTTTTAAACCTAAATACAATGGAGAAAATCTCTCCTGCATTATAAGGCATCTTCAGAGAAATACTGCATACAAGTTTCGGGTATGTGTAATAATATAATAATTGGTGTTGCCTTTTCATATAAGACTAAACTCTTCACTGGAATAAATGCTTGTTTTTTTTCTTTGAAATGAAATTTTGCTTTACATTTAATTCTTGAAAATGCTCACCCAGCTGCACATTACACATTATCAAAGCAGACGTTTATTGCCAATGTCCAACAAAATATTTTCTTTTACACAAACAGATTTTTGCCTGCAATCTGGAAGGAAGAAGCAACCCCAGCAGAGAAGTAAAATATTCTACTCGTCCAGTCAAGCCTAGATACCCAAAGAAACCATATGTAGTGGGAGAAATTCAAGCACACCAAGTAAAAATTGGATGGGGTAAATAATTCGTCTATGTCTAAAATTTGTTCTCCCCATAATAACTGTTGAGAAGAAATCTTTCTGCAATTGCTCTAAGCTTAAGAAAATATTCCCATTTGCTTGTGAAATATTCTGCCAAATAAATAAGTTTATATAACCCTATTATTTTTTCTTAATTTGCTATTGAATTTCCTATAGCTAGCTTAATTATTCACACATGAACTAACTTTTGAACTTCATATGGATCCTTAAATAACCATCTTCCAAGTAAAATTTTAGAGAACATAGTTACCATAGAAAGAATTCTGTGTCACAGATAAATATCAGCTTAAGCAAAAGTTATATTTAAACACACTTATTGCCTCAACTACATAAATTAAAGTTATTCCCATATTCTTGTCAGTTTAGTTCCTTACCAAGAACTTTGAAATACTATCTAAATATTTGATGAGTGATATCAAATGTATGTAACTTGTACTAGGTTTGTAGATTATTACTAGTATACAGATATAAATACAACAATGAGACATATTTTTATTTTTCTCTTTGAGAAGTTACAATTTATGAGATAAAATTTTAGTGAAAGACTTGCAAGCTTTTTCTAGAATCACTTACAATATGTTTCTCTTTTTAGACTCCCCCAGAGACAATGGTGGGATGCACATTTCAAGTTACAGTTTAGAAGTCAGTGAAAATTCAGATGGTGGTAAGGCAATACACATTTTAAAATATTTTATTTTGAAATAATCTTACACTCATCTAGAAGCTATGAAAAAATAGTACAGAGTTCCCTAGAAAAACGTTGACTTAGATTCACCTAATAGTAGTGTGTTATGTAGCCATAGTACAATTGAAAGAACCAGAAACCAATAGAAATACACAGCTGTAAAGCCAAACCACAGAATGTAATTGGAGTCCTTTGAGTTTTGACAAGAAATTGTTACTTACTGATCCCTTATACTTTTGTTTAATTCTACTGGGAACAGAATAATTTATTATAAAAAGAATACTGCATTTCTCTAGGTAGTAGTGGCACACATGTGTAATCCCAGCACTCAGGAGGGAGAGGCAGGCAGAGCTCTGTGAGTTGGAGACCAGCCTGATCTACAGAGTGAGTTCCAGAGGAAACCCTGTTTTGAAAACTCCCCCACAAAAAGATTATTGGAACCACTTATGTTCTAAGATGGTTGTTCCTTAGCATATATCATGCATATATTAACTATGGGGATTTGAAAGTTAGAAGTGACCTATGAACAAAGTGAGCCAAATTGCTCTTCTTCCTGCAGCAAATCTCTGGAAGACAATCTACAATGGCACTCTCCAGGAATTTCTGTACGATGGCCTCCAACCAGGCACCACATATAAACTGAGAGTCTTTTGCACTTCACCTGTAGGCCAAAGCCAGGTAAGAAATCAGAAAGGGGAGAGTTCTCAAACTGAGGGTTGAAATAAACTGCTATATTACTGAATGTTTCTAAAGCTGATCTCCAATTTAGTAAAATAGTAAAATATTTTCTATCTCTTAGCCTTCTGATGTATTGAAAATTCAGACACCTACTCTACCTCCTGCATCTTGTCGCTCACTGCCCTTAAACAGTAAAACCAAGTGCAAAGACATAAACCTTGGTAAGTAACTGAGGCTTCCTTACATGATTGACAACTGTGCTTAAACTTCTAGTCCTGTGACTATTTTGAGTGCCTGTGTTAATATCATCAGGCAAAGTTTCCTTTTAGTCTGAATTGAATGATTCTTAGTAAACCACTGCTTGGTAACAGAAACCTAGCTTTTTAATGTGTAAGTCAAATTATGAGGTTAATAGATGTAATAAGCTTGGCGTCTCTAAGTATTTTAAGAGAGGAGTCTTAACTCACTCCACAGTATATTGTATTGTTTTAAAGAACCATTCCTATATACTAGAGACTTGGAATGGAGCTAAAGGATAGTGTATGTGTTTAGTATAAACAAAAATGTGTTCAAACACTAGTACAAAAATAGCTAATTTGGAAAGAGGGGAACTGAATGCATTTTATGTATTTTATAGGCAACCAATCCATTAATCGGAACTTGGAAACAGTCATGCGTGGCAAAAAAGCAAAAGGTCGCCGGAATGACAGAAAGGAGTATCCAGGCACTGAAAAGAAATGTACAGTAAGTAAATGACTTCCTGAAGAACCCACAGTTTCTGGCCAAAATCATAAAATAGGAGAAGTTGCACTGCCCAGGTGACCCACTTGAACTTTATTTCACTTTGAGTGAATACATGCTTGCACTGTACTTGCCGTCCAGGTAAGGAGTGACCACGCCTGCAAAATCATGCATGGGTTTGTTTATTTGTACGTCTGTTTAATTTGTAGCTTGGATCTACTTCAATGAAGTGTGAAACTGTACCAGCCCAGCACCCTCCTTCTCAGTGTGGTACACCTGTGCTAACCTGCAAGGGTCCAACCTGTGTTGTTGTCAGTTGGGAGGTATTTCACTGATTCAACTTCTTATTAATTGTGCTGATACACAAACATGCTAATGGGTTAGAACATTTCTAGGGAAAACTTGAAATCTCTCATGAATAATAGAGTAGAATTAGGATCCCGTAACCCTCAGAGCTTGGTTTCTAGAACATACCTAAAACTTGATACCCGTAATATCATGAAGACTACAAAACTGATATTCTGCTCTTCAGATATCAACTATAAAAGCAGGGATCAAATTGGGTTACTAATTGAGGTTTTAAAGCTAATGCAAGAGACAGCTAAGGTAAATCATTTTATAAAAGTTTAACTTTCTGTGCTGCTGAGGACTGAAGCTGGGGCTGATTCATGCATGCTAGGCAAGCGCGCTACTTCTGAACAATATCCCCAGCCCAGAACTTGCTATTCTTTGAAGAACGTCATTGAAAAATCTTCTGGTACCATTTCTAACCTGTAACTGCAAGCTGGTACATAAGGTATATTAAAGATTTAAAAATATGCTTTTAACAACCCATGTGAATGTCTTACCAAACTACTTACATTCTTAAAAATATAGATTAACCTAATTATTTAGGCAAATAGGTTCATTTGGGTTGTTCTTTTTTCCCCAGTCTCAAGCATTGGTTTATTTTTTAACATTGACAGAAAGGCTTAGTCTGTTAATAATGTGTGACAACACTGATTTTTAACTTATGTAGGCCAATTCACCAGGGCATGTGATCAGTGGTTTATCATACTAACCAATGGCAATGTTAAACAATATTAATATATTCGTTTTCATTCATCTCAGTTGTGAAATCAGCGTGTTCTTTTTCTTACTCTAACTTGTGCATTTGAATGTGGTTCTAGTGTCCAGCCTGTGTTTGTTCCTATCCATCTCTATCCTGTTTCACTTGATGGATTACAAGCTTCATGTGTTATTCTGCTCCACAATATCTCATATAGTGACCACTTAGAAAAAGGATTGAATTTCTGTGTGCATTTCGTCTTTCAGATTCCTAAATGCAATGGTGCTGAAATCACTGCTTACCGACTGCAGTGGGGACAAGATGAAGATTCCATGCACTTGATTTACACTGGCCCTTGTATGCAGTACAAAGTCAAAGGCCTTATTCCAGCAACCACGTATTTTTGCAGAGTCCAGGTAGAGATGGCATTTCTTTCACTATAAAGAAGACAATAGCTATTAAACTGAACTTCCCATACCAGAGTAAAGTCAAGAAGGAAAGGATTTCTAAGAATATTGCTTATCTTTGACTATAGCATTTGGAGTTCCTTATATTATTTAAAGCCCCAAAGGATCTCACATGTACTTTCCAGTCCCACTTGATCTGTCATATTTCCATTAGATTTCTGTGGTTCTCAGATCTCTCTGAACTTAGCAATTATCTAAATTGCTTGTTTAAAACACTTGACTTGTGTCAGCCTGTCATACATGCATATATTGCCACAATTTTAGATAATGAGGAGGAGGATTGCCACAGGTTTGAGGTAAGCCTGGGATATATAGTAAGTTTGTCTTAAACAAACAAATACACCCATTCAGTTCTATACAATCAGTTTCATTCTTTCCTTTTCTTTTTCTTTCTTTTTTTTTTTTTTTTGGTGGGGGTTGGTTTTGCTTTTGGCATTTCAAGAAAAAACAGGGATTCTCTGTGTAGCTCTGGTTGTCCTGGAATTCTCACTGGAGACCAGGCTGTCTCAAACTCAGAAATTCAACAGCCTCTGCTTTCTCAGTGCAAAAATAGGTTGACTTTGAGAAAAACTTGGGATAGGCGCTTATCAGAAGTCAAAAGATTAAGACGATGAACTTCATTTACTCACTAGGGTTCTTATAGGGCTAGTTCTTGGAAAAGCCTTACTGGGGGTTCTGGTAATTTTCTTGAATGACTAGGTTGGTCTTGTGGGTTAGATGAGATGATGTTACTGATTTAAATAGCATTACGGGAATGATATATTCAATTAAAGTCTGCCTTCAGAACACTGAAACTCTTAGTCTCATGGAAAGGGATACTATTCAGGCCAGAATGACGCTGCCTTCAAGACAAGATGGCTGTGCTTCTGTTCTCTCAATTCAGGAACTATGCTTGTGAGGATGTCTCTAATGATACTTCCTGTTAGAGAGGGGCGACAGTCCTAGGAATGAAGGGTCTGGAGGAGGAGGACAACTTTAAGGCCTTCTTGTGAGTTGACTGTGCTAGGAAAACTGAGGTGATCCTGTCAGCCAAAATCTTCTGGAGAAAGTTAACAGATCATGGAAGGAAGAGCAATCCCAGAATGATCATGATAAGCAGGAGCAACCAAAGGAGCAGCCAAAGGAGCAATTAAGTATGTGAAAGGGTTAATCATGAGATGGAGGACTGCTGAAGAACAATGACTCTATCCTTTTTAATTTTAATTTTATAAAAATGACTGATTCCCACAAAGGCCAGAATAGAAGGCTTAAGATCCCCTAGAACAAGAGTTACAAATGGTTGTGAGCCACACTGGGGATGATGGAAACTGAACCCAGGACAGCTGTAAGAGCAACAAGTGATCTTAATCATTAAGCCATCTCTCTGGCCCAGTAGCCTTTAAACCTTGTAATTCATTCCTACCAGAGCTGACTTACTGGTAAACAAATAGCACTGTTTATTCAAAAGTACACACATAGCCCCCATAGGTGACCTCTAAAATTCAGGGAGGGCCCAGAAGTTCTGCAAGACAAAAACAGCTAGGTATTAACTGATCTTAGATTGTGAAGAGCCAACATTTAACACTGCTGATGCTCTCTCTAACACTTGTTTAGAGAGAAAGACAGGTTAACTGATGAAAGGTTTCTCATAGGATGGGAGTCCTCGTATCTAACTCCATCATGACTCCCAAGGTTGTTTAGAGACCCTGATGGAGGCTGAGACCTGGATAGGTACATCAGAGGGGAGAAGTGGCATGGCAGGGGATAGAAAAAGGAACGAGTACTTATTCCTATCCAATTAAGAGGAGACACATGTGGGTGAAGAAGGCGCAATTTCAGAATAGGCCCATGGTACAAGCCAGGTAGAGGAAGGGTCAAATCAGGACATCTGGAAGAGCTCTCCTGAGTATCCATGTTTAGTCTTAAGATTGAGTGTGCCAGAGGGAGAAGGAGGCTCCAGAGACTAGGGCTGTGACAGGATAGATAAGGGAGCAAGGATAGCCTGGAGGAGACCCTTCCAAGACATAGTTGAAAGTATTGGATTTTAGAATTTTAGGATTTCAGAGAAACTGAAGGTAAGACTCAAATATCAGATGGACATGGAGTTGGAGAAGGGCAAAGGAGGAATAGCGGTTGGAAAGTAGGTCATGAGGAAGGAAAGTCAGGATAGCTCTGTAAACCAGGCTGCTTTCGAACTCGAAGAGATCCACCTGTCTCCACCTCCCAAGGGCTGGGACTAAAGTCATGTGCCACTACCACTCATTTGTCTTTTTCTTAAAAAAAAAAAAAAGGCCAGTTTTTCTGTGTATCCTAGATTGGCCTTGAACTATTAATCTTTCTGCCTCCACCAAACATGTACTGGAATTGTAGGTATGTGCCACCATGCCTGGCACTCTATGGGATTTAATTTGAGAAGTTTAATACTGAGTGTTCTTTGTCCATAGTAAAATCAAATTATCAATCAATACAAAAGATATCTTAAAGGTTTATCAGAGAGAAATTAAATAATACAGTTTCAGATTTTATATGATCAAAGCTGAAATCTCAAGGAAAAATATTAAATGAACAGAACTGGATAAAAATCGAAATACACTCTGCCAAAATGAGTGGGATGAACTAAAACAGTACTGAGGAAAAAAACTCAGAATATTAGATGCTTATATTACTACAGAACTCGATTCAGTAATCTAAGTTTCTATATCAGGTAATGAACAGAATGGCAAAATAAATGAAAAGCAAGAAGAAGGGAAGTAACAATGGAAAACAATAATAAAATTCAACAAAACATTATGATTGGTTCACTAGAAAAAAAAATAAGAAAGTTGAAAAAACTTCTCATAAACTGACAAGGATGAAAAGAATAGAGCAGCTGGGGTGATCAGTGTGAGAGGCCATGGGTTCATCTGCACTAAAAAGGGAGGGACACAAATCACTGATTTCCAGGATACAACAGCATTATTTTTATAAACTCAGGACACTTTTATACATGAGCACAAGAAGTGAAACTGGTTCTCAAAAATCACAAAGCAATGAAGCTCAGCCTAGGTAGTATGTAGCAGTGTCGTCATAAAAGAATTTGTGTCTATATAATAAAGACACTTAGAAATTTCCAGTCCTAAACGGTTTCACAGGAGAACTCTCTAAAGAGTTTAAAGGCAAATTAGCAGTGAGTTTACATCTTCCTTTCCAGAATGAAACCTTAATACTAAATAAAAGTATAAACCAGAAAGCACATACATGTAGTATCAACTACTCGAGACTGAAATGCTAGGGTCCCTTAAGTCCAGGGGTTTCAGTCCAACCTCAGCAACATAGCAAGAATCTGGCTCTTAAAAATAAATAAAGTCCTAAATTTATAAACAAGAACAAAAATAAAACAAAAACATAAAAATGTAAGAGAAAAATCTATGTGATCTATGTCTAGGCAAACACTTGATATCAAAAGTAGAGACCCACAAAAGTAATAGTGGTAAGTTTGAGCTATTAAATGTTTAAAATTTTTACTTTTCTATGTTCTAAAATGCATGAAATTGAACCTACTGGCTGGAAGATAATATTTGCCATTCTCATATCTTGAAAAGGGCTAGAACCTAAAATACATAAAGACTCTCAAAACTCGGGAGTTATTTCAGGCAACTCAGTTAGAAAATGCATACAGGCCAAGCAATGATAGCACACGCCTTTAATCTCAGCACTCAGGGAGGCAGAGGCAGGTAAATCTCTATGAGTTTGAGGCCAGCCTCATCTGCAGGGTGACTTCCAGGACAGTAGAGATACACAGAGAAATCCTGACTCAAAAAAACATAGATAGAAGAAAATGAATAAAGATTGGTGACTGAAGATAACGTACCAGGGCAAGTGAGCACATGCAAAGATGTTCAGAGTCATTTACTATTAGGGACATGCGCAAGGAAATTCCATTCGGATCTTTCAGAATGCCTAAGTTAAGGATGTCGAAGTCCTAAGGAAACTGGTCACTCACACTTTGCTGATGAGAATCATAGCCTTTCCAGAAAAGAGCACAGTAGCATCTTACATTTATGTGTAGGAGTCAAAAACTAAAATCGGCTCAATATCTTTCAACATGTGTGTGGTTAAATAAACATCCATCCATCTAGGTATATCTATAATGTGGCACATGGTTCAGTAATGAATTTGAACAAATTACTAATATATAGGATAGATGAAAGCTCTGCAGATTATTACAGTAACTAAAAGCTGAGCCTGCAAAGTTATGTGTTGTGTTATACTACATTCTGAAAACAAGAAATTTGTAGTAATGATGAATAGCTAGCAGTTAATGGTTTCCATGAGTTAGAAGTTGGGCAGAGTAGGAACATACTGTGGCTGGAACAGGAGCACATAGAATCCTTTAATAAAACTTCTTTGTATTGAAGTGGCTATGGTCACTGAAAAAAAGTTAAGTACACACACAAATAACTGCACACAGTTCCAAGTAACATCCATGGGTTTTATCAATGGTGATTTCCTGGTCATAGTATTGAGCTGTAACTATTGAAAAAAATTGTCTCCAGAGAAAAGTAGGTATAGGACATATGTATATATTATTGTTCAGTTTGGGATTATATATTATATGCTTTCCCAAGATCAGTGAAACTGATTGACTAGATGGGAATGTAAGAGATAAAAACTCAAGCATGAAGAATGGAGAAAAGCTTAGTGGCATAGTTGATGAGTCTTGTGGGGGGTTAATTATCTAAAATGTCCGTATAACACTCCTGACTTTCCTTCCCTTGTGTGCACTCTTTATCTTCCTCAAGACAGAGCCTGCAAGTCTCAGCATATATTTCTGCAATGTAGAACCAAATTGTTAGAATATGAGTTTATGATGCACTGTTTTGTTATGCAACAAAATGGCTCATGCACAGAAAATCATCAAAATGAATTGCTAACAAATGTTGCATGTGTTTGTCAGGCTGTCAATATAGTTGGGGTTGGAATGTTTGGAGGAACTGGAAAAGTAACTACACCGGGAACTGTACCCGCCAAAGTTCCAATGTTACAGGAAGTTGAAGACAAAGTTCCTGCCGAACTATCCTCATGTTGCATAGCTATCCAATGGGAGGAGCCAGACTGCCATGGCTCTCCAATCACTGGATATAACATCGAGTATGGAGATAAAAAAATCTTGACTATTGATAGAGTAACAGAGTATGTTCTGAAAAATCTACAGCCTAATACTACATACAGGTAAGTCACTCATATCTTATTTTGGAAAGGTGGAAAAATGTTGAGAATTTTGAGCAGATCTGCTTTTGTATATTTAATACACTTCAGATTTCTTTTGAAAAAGAGTTCTGGCTCATTGGTGAAATTTCATATTAGTAAGAATCATTTCTGCCTCTCCTCAATAGTTTTCAATAGTAGATCTACCTTGTAAACCTGTCTTGTAATCAGTATAATAGTCATTCTATATAGAGATAGAGTGGGTTGGCTTATATGAAGAAAAGTATTTCCTCTACTAAATATAAATTTATAAATTTTAACTTATTTTTACCACTAGAATCAGAATTCAAGCTATTAATCATTATGGACTAAGTCCTTTTAGCCCATCAATAAGAAGCAAAACCAAACCAATACTACCTGAGCCTCCACAGCTTGATTGTGTGGTCCAAGGACACCAGAGTCTCAGACTCAAATGGGGGAATGCATCACGGAAAAAATCACATGCCAACTCTATAAGCTACAACTTACTAATGGAGGATCAACCTGGCAGGTAACCACTTTTACCATTTAATGTCTACTGTAATTAGAACACTTTGAACTGATATATCTTTCCAGCCATATTCTCTCTCTCTCTCTCTCTCTCTCTCTCTCTCTCTCTCTCTCTCTCTCTCTCTCTCTCTCTCTCTCTCTCTCTCTCTCTCTCTCTCTCTCTCTCTCACACACACACACACACACACACACACACACACACAAACACAAACACATACACACAAAAGTCTAAATCTGTAGTTTCAGTGAACGAAGTCGACATGAAAGCAACAACACCAATACTTTTAGTCCTTGTCCAAGGATAAGCTGTGTATTTTCCTTTCTTACTAACCACTTTTCCTTTACCTAGTGCAATGTAAGTACTAGAGAACAGAAGTTTTGGAAGAAAGAGAGAAAGCCTGCCACCCTGACAGTATTGATCTTGTGACTTGATTTCTTTTTGCCTTTTTCTTTGTTTTCTCTTTCTGGCTTGTTTTGACTTTCTTGGGTTCAACTGTTGATTATAACATTGCTTCCCTAATCTTTATCTTTTTCCTCTCAGATTTTCTGTCATTTACCATGGGCCTGATCTGACTCACAAAGTGCAAAAATTGAGTGAATATACACAATACAAGTTTAAAATCCAGGCATGTAATGAAGCTGGTGAGGGACCACAGTCTGATGTCTACACTTTCACTACAACAAAAACCCCACCTGGTGCTCTTAAAGGTAAATGATGCATGCAGACACTGAACATTTTCTTAGAGCTTCCTCAGCACACACATATAAGCAGTAATTAGAAAATGCTAAGTCAAGAGAGGCAGCAAGGCTCAGAAGCACAAATGCCACATGCACTCTCTCATGGAAATTCTGACTTCTAAATTTTATATAAATGTATTTAGGTGAGAGTCAGTATGGGTAGAGGTGAGGAAAGCAGAAATCATAAGACTAGGGGAGACTCTAAGGAAAGGGGTAGAAAGGACATGAAACACATATGACATTAAAGTAGAAGGGGATTCAGGAGGTTGAGGAGTACAAGTAGTAAGACGGAGCAGGAAACTGAGATGCACAGCTGATGGAGAACCTAAACAAATTCAAAATGTTTGAAAACGCCATAAGAAAGTCTCTTACTGGACTGGAGAGATGGCTCAGAGGTTAAGAGCACTGCCGGTTCTTCCAAAGGTCTGAGTTCGACTCCCATGAAACACATGGTGGCTCACAACCATCTGTAATGGGGTCTGGTGCCCTCTTCTGGCCTGCAGGCATACACACAGACAGAATATTGTATACTAAATAAATAAATATAAATGAATAAATAAATAAATAAGAATGCCTGCACAATAAAAAAGAAAGTAAGTCTCTTACTTTCTTTGCTGATTTAAAAATTAAATTAAGAGCCCTGGCTCCACTTGCTAAGCACCTGGGTTCAATTCCCAGCACCCACATGACAGCTCACAACTGTCTGTAACTCCATTCAGGGTATCTGGCTCCCTTGTAGAGTAATACCTGAAGGCAAAACATAAATGCACATAATAATAATAAATAAACTATAAAAAAACAGTGGGGCAGTGGTCATTCACACTCAGCTGGACAGAAGCATGCAGATCACTGTGAGTTCGAGGCCGGCCTGGGCAACAGAGCAAGTTCCAGGACAGGCTCCAAACCTACACAGAGAAACCCAGTCTCAAAAAAAAAAAAAAAAAAAAAAAAAAAAAAAACAGAAAAAAATGTAAAAATTAAATTAAATTAAATCTTGGGGCTAGAAAGATGGTTCAGTAGTTGGGAGCACTAGATGCTCTTGCAGAGAACCCAGGATCAATTCCCAGTGCCTACATGGCATCTCATAGCCATCTGTAGCTACAGTTCCAGGGGATCTAGTGCCCGCTTCTGTCCTCCACAGACACCAGGCACATAGTGCAGATATACATATATGTAAGCAAAACATCCACATACATAAAATAGATAAATGATTTAAAATTTAAATTAAATCTTAAAATTAGCAGCAGTAATTTTTAAAATTCACTAATAAAATATCAGAAAAGTAGTGCTTAATTGTGTACTTCAGGAGCAAGAAAAGATTTATCAAGACTTCAATCCTGGTGGTGGGGGCACACACCTTTAATCTCAGCACTTGGGAGGTAGACCCATGCGGGTCTTTGTGTTCGAGGCCAACGTGTTCTAAAGAGTGAGTTCCAAGACAGCCAGGACTGTTGCACAGAGAAGCTCTGTCCCAAAAAAAAAAAAAAAAAAAATTAAAAAGGATTAATAAAACTCCTGCCATCAATATTTTTCAAATATCTTAGAGATCATCTAATTTAAGCACTGTTAGTTTTAAGTGTAAGACATGGAGCCGAAGAGAGGCCTCAATGCTTAAGAGCACTGACTGCCCTTGTATAGGACTCGGGTTATGTTCCCAGCACCCACTTAGTGGTTCAAAAAATCCACAACTCCGGTTCCATGGAATCCAATGCCCTGTCTCTGTGAGCACCCAGAACACACACTGGTACCCATACCTATACACATGCAAAACACAGGCTCCTGGTTTCCATAATGGTGGGCTGCACACATTGTCATATCCATTCATTGCTACACATTAAATTTTCTAAAATGGTTTGTTATGAAGATTATTCAAACCCAAAACTACACTAGGTGTTTGGGAACTTACTGTAGCACTGAGCCTTTCTTAGGGTGGGCTTTTAAGCACAAAAATCATGTACTGGAATGACATACTTTTAACAAGAACAGTTAGCCAGAAGTAGAACTATAGAAGCCATAAAACAAAGTTAGGACATTTAGAGACTTTGGAGTCAGTTGTCCTAAGGTCTGGGGGCATGTTACAATCAGAACAGTTAAGTCCAATCTTCATAGCAAGTTCCAGACCAGTCACAGCTACACAGGGAAACCATCTCTCAAAATACAACATAAATATCTTTTTAAAAGATGGTTACATGTTTCTCATATTAGGTCTACATGTGCTTGTAATGACTGTGTGGTTTAAGTCATTTTAATGTATTCAGCATCATTTAGAAAAAAATAGAACGTTCTAAAGTGCAATTTTCCTTTTCCAGCCCCTAAATTACATCCACTGAATAGCAACATTTGTGAAATCAAATGGGATTCCTTGGAGCCAATTAAAGGTGATCCCATTGTTTACTCTCTTCAAGTCTTCACTGGAAAGAAAGTTGAACAGGTATATTCTTTCACATTTAGCCTCTAATATTCTGCCAGACACGATAGCTCCTCATTGTAGCCTCAGCACTTGATGGGTAAACACAGGAGGATGAAGGTACTCTTTGGTTACATAGCAAGTCTGAGGGTATCCTGGGCTCTACGGGGTCTTGTATTGTTGACATAAAAAATGTATACTGGGGGATGGGCACACATCTTTGTTCCCAGCACTTGGGAGGCAGAGGAAGGCAGATCTCTGAGTTCTAGGTCAGCTTGGTCTACAGATTGAGTTCCAGGACAACAAGGACTACACAGAGATACCGTGTCTCAAAAAAATATTGTAGTTCTATGTCCAGATGAGGTTAGAGCTTTTAGAGGGTAGTATGTTACTTTCAAAGGGGTTTAAAGTAACTAAATCTTATTCCAAAGCCTCATCTGACCTGTAATATTTATGTACATAATCTAGCTTATTCATTTAATTAACTCATCACCATTGAATTATGTAGTAGTTCTTGATTCCACTGACCACAATCCATGTTCAAGTCCAGACATGAAATAATTAATTCTCAACAATTGTAGGGTTTTTATGCTTTATTAAACATAATTATCTAATAAATACTGAATACCCTCAGAACATTAGAAACACTGAGTAAAATTTTACTTTTGTTCTCAACATGTTCATTAAAATAAGGAATTTTTGTATTTCTTGTTGTAAAAAACTATACAATATAGTTTTAATTGGAAAAAACTGTAATTTTCATTTGATCCCCTTTCCTTTAGATTTACAAAGGACCAAATACCACCTTTTCCTTTTCCAACTATCTTGCAAATTCAAAATATCACTTCAAGGTCTGTGCTGGACGCCAATATGAAAATTCTGATGGCATGCAAGAGGTATGGGGGCCATATAGCTCCAGCTCACTTTTGTCAACTTATAAGCTTCAGTCTGGGTGCAGCAAAGGGAGTGGAGGCAAAAGAAGAAGCAAGCACAACAGCAAAGATAAAAAGCACAAGAATGAAAAGCGTAATCAGTACTAAAACCACATGAAGACTCAACCAAGAAAGAAAATTGCAGACCAATCTCACTCATGAATATTGATGCAAAAATACTCAATAAAAGACTGGCAAACTGAACCCAAGAACACTTCAAAAAAATCATCCACCATGATCAAGTTGGCTTCATTCCAGAGATGCAGGGATGGTTCAAAATATGAAAGTCTATCAGTGTAATCCATCATATAAATAAACTAAAAGAAAAAAATATGATCATCTCTTTAGATGCTAGAAATAGCATTCATCAAGATACAACACCCCTTCATAATAAAGGTCTTAGAGAGATCAGCGATACAAGGAACATATCTAAACATAAAAGACTTGTGAGCATCCTTGTGGGTGCTGGGAAAGAAACCAAGGTTCCCTATAAGAACATCAAATACATCAGGAGGCAGAGGCAGGCAGATCCCTGGGAGTTCTGAGCTAACAAAAGAAATCAAGAAGAGGAGGAGGGATTTTCAAGACAAACATACAACTAATCATAGAGGAAGATCAAAGCTCACCTCTTAGGTTCAACTCAACTGAATCTATCCCAAGATATTGTACAATCCAGTTACAAAGACAAATGGTTAAAAAAAAAAAAGTACTATCAATGAATAAGGAAAAATAACATTTAAAGGTACCCACTTCACATAAGATCAGAGTTCTTGGCATAAACTGAAGACAAGGAGAGAGTAGGCAAAGACTTTCACAGTACTAAATAACAAAAACAACAACAACAAAAACCTCATCAATTCAGAATACTAGTACCCAATGAAGCTATTCTCTACAAATAAAGGAAAAATAAAGTTTCCTAGACAGTAACGACCAAGCAAATTTAGGTTCATCAGACTTGTCCTCTATGAATTGTTAGACTACTTTAGACAAAAAATAATGAACAAGAAGAAATTATTAAAAGGAATAAAATTCACAAGTACAGATAACTATTCAAATTCAGAATATTCTAATGTAATAAACATGGTTTGAAAACTTTATATATTTACTATGGATGAAAAACAAAATAACAATAACTATATGAATATGTTAAGAGATTAGCAATAAGAATTAAAAATAAGGCCCAACTATATATTGTCTACAAAATGACAGTTTAATTGCAAAGACATAAATAAAAGCAAAGAGATACACAAAGATGGATCATGCAGAAAATAGCAGGAGCATCTATCTATATTTCTGGCAATGAAGGCTTTAGACTAAGGAAAATTGTCAAGGATACTACATAATGGCAAAAGGATTGATTCTCTAATCCTTTATCCTTAATTTGCATACACCTAACAATGGACAGAATTCCAAAATACAAATGAGACAAACATTGATAAAATAACTATGAAAAAGAAACAAATCCACTATTCTCCTTGGAAACCTCAACACCCTTTACTAAGATAGACAGGGAAGGCAGAAAATAAAGTGCATAGCATAAATGAACTCCACTGTACCACCAGCCAATTCATCACAATTGATACCTGTATCTAGGAGTAGATATATAGATATAGATATGTGTGTATGTATACATATATTCTACTGTTCATATACATATACATGTATATTTTATATGAGCTCAGATGAAGTATTCACTAAAGTGGACCACACTCTGGGCCATAAAACATACCTAAGATTTATTTATTAAGATTTAAACAGTGAGCTCACAGACTCTGGACTAACAGTTAGAAAGCCATCATGGGACCGACCTAAGCCTGCTGCATGTGGGTGACAGTTGTGTAGCTTGGTCTGTTGTGGGGTCCCTAGTACTGGGACCAGGAACTCTCTCTGATACATTAGCTTACTTTTTGGAATATATTCCCTATTGTGAGATGCCTTGACCAGCCTTGATGCAAGGGGGAGGAATTTGGTCCTTACTCAACTTGTTATGCCGTGCTTTGTTGACTGCCATGGAAGGCCTTACCCCCTCTGAATAGAGAAGGAAAAGGAGTGAATGGGGGCGGGAGGTGTAAAAGGAAGGTGGGGGAGGGAAGAGGATGAGAGGAGGGAGGGGAAACTGTGGTTGGTATGTAAAATAAATAAATTTAAACAGTGTATTTTGATCATATTCATCCGCCACTATCTCCCTTCAATTCCCCCTTATGTCACTACCCCCTTCACACACATCATATCTTCCTTTCTTGCTATTAATAGTTTCTTGAGTCTAATTAGTGTTTCCCATATGTGTGTGGGCTACCAGCAACCACATTACCGCAAAAAGTGTAACTCTCTCTCCTTCAACAGCCATCAACTGTCAATAGCACCTCCAATAGGAGTAGGGACGTGAGAATGCTTCTCCCAACCAGGATGGAGTTTTTAACTGGCTTGATCTTGTGAAGGTGAGCACAACTGGTGTGAGCTGATGCAGATGTGTGTGGTAGCCATGTCATGTCCAGAGCTCAGCTTTTCACAGCTCTCCTCATCTCCCAGCTCTTACCCTCTTTACACCCAGTCTTCCAAGATGTTCCTTGAGCCATAATTGGCAGAGATTGATAAACATGATTCATCCACAGATGATCACTCATGCTTCGTTCACAGTTGATTATACATGGAATTTTCATGGGAGCCTATACTTCAGAAAAAAAGTTTCTCTGACCAAATTTGAGAGCAACACAAATTGATGAGTATAAACATAATTATTTAGAAAACAGATTGATAGTGTGGTCATTTAACAACAATGGGTTCTCTTACAAGACCTATGACCTCCTTACTCATGAGCTTTTGACAAGGTCTAAAGTGACAAGCAGAAAATCTCTCCTAAGTCAAGCCTCATATTTAATCCAAAAGCAGTTAGTTAACCCCATAACCATCATGCCACTTTTGGATGTAACCTGATGCAGTAATTGTAACATGGAGGGTCCTATTTGTTGTGGTTTCTGTCCCGTCCAGTACCCCACAGCCAGCAAGCCCCAAATAAAATCACACAGAGATCTCTATGAGTTATAAAGCTGATTGGCCCATTAGGTCAGGCTACTTATTAGCTCTTGTAGCTTATATTAACCCATTGTTCTTATCTATATTAGCCACATGGCTCAGTACCTTTTTCAGTGGGGCAGATTACATCCTGCTACTTCGGTGGTCTGGGCAGGAGTGGGAGGAATCAACTTCCTCCTTCCCAGAATTCTCCTGTTCTCATTGCATCATTTCTACTTCCTGTTGGGTTTTCCCGCCTATACTTCCTGCCTGGCCAATCAGCATTTATTTAAAACATAATTGACAGAATACAGATAATTCTCCCGCAAGTAATATAATGAAAACACACAAAATAAAGAATATAGATAATAAAAATTTGAAGATTACACATTTTTAATTTCAAACGAGATTACTTCCAGTTGTGGTGGCACAAGCTTTAATTACAGCACTTGGATAGCAGAGGCAGGGGGATTTCCATGAGTTTAAGGCCATTTATAGCTATATAGAGAGATCTTGTCCCAACAAAAGTGATTATAAAGCTACAATGATGAGGACATTTTAATAATGACATAAGGATAGATACATAGATGGATGATACAAAGTAAAAAAATTTTTTAAAGACTTAAAATTTTGATCAGTTGATTTTCAGTAAAGACTCACAAAACAATTCAAGGAAGAAATTATCTTTTATTAACAAATGGCACTAAGACAATTGAATTTCCACATGCAGCAATCAATTTTTAAATGATGCCTCTTAAGGCTCAGAAAATAACTTGGAAGGAATCTAATTTGCCACTTAAAATATATTATGTATTTTGGTAGCATATACAAAGATGAATTATGTAGTAGAAGGTCTGAAAGATCTTGTAATGCTTCCTCTAAAAGTTCTATGGTTTTAGCTCTCATATTTAAATCTATATTCTTTTGGTGTATGGTAAGAATCTAAACTCACACTGTTGCATGACATGACCTCTCATTATGTATCAGGCAAACACCTAACCACACTCAGTACTTACTGTAATAGAAAAGCCTCTCGATGTCAAGTAATGGTTGTCTAGGACAGTTCCTTCTTTTAGCTAAAATCAAACCACAGAACCTCAACCCAATATAATCAAATTTTCACCATAGCCAAGATTTTTCTGGCCAAACTCAGAAGAGTGTCAAGTAACCATAGTCTAGCCTAGATGTGGGTTCAACATCCATTCTCTTGTTGCAGGGTGTCCTAATTAGGGTTTCTTTTCTGTGATGAAACACGATGGACAAAAGCAAGTGGAGAAGAAAGGGTTTATTTGACTTACATTTCCATATCATAGTCAATCACTGAAAGAAGTCAGGACAGGAAATCAAGCAGGGCTAGATACAGAAACTGATGCAGAGGCCATGGAGGGGTGCAGCTTACTGATTTGCTTCCCAGGGCTTGCTCAGTCTGTTTTTTATAGAACCCAGGACCACCAACCCAGGGATGATACCACCCACAAATATGCTGAGCACTCCCCCATCAATCCAGAATTAAAATGCCTTACAGCTGGATCTTATGTAGGCATTTTCTCAACTGAGGTTCCCCTTTCAGTAACTCTAGCTTGGGTCAAGTTGGCATTATACTAGCTAGTACACAGGGTAACTTGCTGGGCTATCTAATATGAACAGTGGTTTTGCAGCACTCCTGGATATGGTCCAGCACCAAACCGTAATACAGGCTATTACCAGAAACAGAATAATTATTGGTTCTCATTACAGATCTCAAAGCCAGGAGATTATATTTTGAAACTTGAGTTTTATAATATAAATTATGTCCCAAAATCCAGCTGGATCTTTTTTAGAGAGCCAATTTGTTTTTCTCTCTGGATAGTCTCAGGCTTCTCTGTTTGTCCTATAGTGTTGGTGTAAGTACAATATGAAATATTTACAGTAGTACAGATTTTCTCCTGACTATCCAAGGGGAAATCAGGTGCTCTGTGAAAACCCATCGTAACAACTCTGGTTACTGAGTTACACTATTATCTATTGTTCTTCTTAGTATTATAGATCATGAATTTAGACTAGCTTGTTAGGTTTCCAGAGCAAAACAGTGCCATTTAGGACTTCTGCTAGTTGCAGAGAGAAACATGGAATCACTTTTAGTTGTATTATTCTCAGTGAGGAAACTGCAATTCACAAAGCTTATATGAAGAGGGAATCAGTCTGTGCTCCTCCAAGTCAGGGTAGCATTCCCAAGAAAGCATGATCTACTGAGTGGATGACAGTTGTCAGTCTCTCAAAAACTCTAACAACTATCTCCAAAAGCACAAAAGAAGTTAGCATGTAGTAGGTAAGGATAAGCCTGATGTCACTACAATAAGTAATGTCCTAATGAGGCACTGTATTGGGAGGAGAAGTACTATTTAATGCAACAAAAATCTGGTTTTGGGTCCCTGTAGTGAATGCTTGCAATGTTATGTTTAGAGCATGGCATCCAACATCCTCTGGCTTGTTATTGAACAAGCAGGAGCCCACATCCACACATGTGCACATCCACACCATACACATTAATAATTTGGGGTTGCCACGACATCCATTTTTATTTATTTTTATTTTTTTATAATATTTATTTATTATGTATACAATATTCTGTCTACATGTATGCCTGCAGGCCACAAGAGGGCACCAGACCCCACTACAGATGGTTGTGAGCCACCATGTGGTTGCTGGGAATTGAACTCAGGACCATTGGAAGAGCAGGCGAAGCTCTTAACCTCTGAGCCATCTCTCCAGCCCGACATCCATTTTTAAATGGAAGTTTAGCTTTGCTGTACCAGAGACAGAGCCCAGTCACAGTTTCGAGCTCTGTACCACATCCAAATGGCTTCAGGAATGGGCAGGATCAAAACTGAAAGGCAGGCATTCACCTAGTAGACTGGGCTCCCAACTTTCCTGCCTGTTTGCCAATGAAGCTAAATTGACACACACCTTCTTCCATAATACGTGGTGCTAGTTGCCTGCCTCTCTTCTCTCTCCCTGCCTATTCTCCAAGAGCAATGCAAAGCCACCATTTAGAGACCCATTCGTGTAGACTCCATGATGTTACTCTTTATTCAGACCTCTGGTGGCTTCTAAGAATAGTAGTGGGTAGTGGTGGTGTATGCCTTTAATCCCAGCATTCTGGAGGAAGAGGCAGACAGATTTCTGTGAGTTCGAGGTCAGCCTGGTCTACAAGAGGTAGTTCCAGGACAAGCTCCAAAGCTAAATAGAGAAACCCTATCTCAGAAAAAAGAAAGAAAGAAAGAAAGAAAGAAAGAAAGAAAGAAAGAAAGAAAGAAAGAAAGAAAGAAAGAAAGAAAGAAAGAAAGAAAGAAAGAAAGAAAGAAAGAAAGAAAGAAAGAAAGAAAGAAAGAAAGAAAGAAAGAAAGAAAGAAAGAAAGAAAGAAAGAAAGAAAGAAAGAAAGAAAGAAAGAAAGAAAGAAAGAAAGAAAAGAGTAGTAACTACCAGCCACACTGAAACTCCAAGATTTTTGATTCAGGTAATTCCTAAAGTAAGGTTTCTTTGTAGAATTAGGGAAAGGTTCCAAAATTGACAGTTTAATGGTCACATAATTCTCTGACTAGACTAAAATCTATTGAATCTATAAATAGGTGAGTTTTGTGATGTGTGAAGTCAATCTTTCTGTCTGTATCCCACCCCCTCTTTATTTTTGAGACAGAATTTCTCTGTGTGGTCATGTCTGTCCTGGAAATCGCTCTGTAGACCAGGTTAGCCTCAAACTCAGAGATTTGTTTTTTTTTTTAAAAAAATTCTTTATTCTTTTAGTTCTTTGTGGGGTCCACTACCTAGTTCCCAAATAAATTGTACATGAAGGCTTATTCTTAATTATATATGCCTGACCTTAGCTTGGATAGTTTCCAGCCAGTTTTTCTTAAATTATCCCATCTATCTTTTGCCTCTGGGATTTTACTTTTTTCTATTTCTGTATACTTTACTTTCTTACTTCGTGGGTTGCTATATAGCTGGGTGACTGCCCCCAATGACCTCCTCTCCGTTCTCTCTGTTCTTTTTCTCCTAGATCTCTCCTCCTATTTATTCTCTCTGCCTGCCAATTCTGCCTATCCTTTCTCCTGCCTTGCTATTGGCTGTTGAGCTCTTTATTAGACTAATCAGTTGTTGTAGACAGGCAAAGTAACACAGCCTTACAGAGTTAAACAACTGCAACATTAAAAACATGCAACACATCTTGGCATCAGCGAAGCAAATTTTCCACAGCATAAACAAATATAACCCATCTTAAAATAATATTCCACAACAGAGATCTGCCTATGTCTGCCTCCTGAAATGCAACACATCTTTGCATCATTAAAGCAAGTGTTCCACAGCATAAACAAATATAACACATCTTAAAATAATATTTCACAAGGGCGATCTACCTACCTCTGCCTCCTGAGTTCTGGAAGGTGAAGGGCTCTCTTGCTTTTCCTACTGTTGTGTTTCATGACCCAGGCTATCTGGCTCACAAACTTCCTAACAATTCCCTTGTCTCACTTCCCATGTCATCATACCAGGACCGGGATTACAGATGTTCTCCACCACATCCGACGCTTTTGAAATATGGGTTCGGGGGTGGAACTCGGGTTATCTTACCTGCAGGATGAGTGTTTTAACCTGCTCAGTCATCTCCTCAACCCCAGATGAGTCATCACCCCACTGCATGTATTGTCACGATTTTAGCATGAGAAACATTGTTCCTAAATAGTTTTGACATAAGAAAATCTTAAATAATAGGTGAAAACAGCTGAGCTGTAAACAGTGGCCAAAAATAAATAAAAGTTAAAAAACAGCGCTGTCTCTACTATCAATAGAACACAGATGATCTGCTTTCCATAGTGACTGTCACTACTTTTGCCCACACATATAAGGGTTACCTGAAGCTGTCGTGATCCAATGGAAGTCTTCCAGAACTGTTTCCGAGGGTCTGGTGTTGCCATGATTGAAGCAAATCTTACTGAAGCAAGTCCAAGGTTTGACAAACACAATGGTCCCAATGGCTGGAAGGAAATCTCAGGTCATCGGTACCTAGATCAGGATCTTCTGGGTGCCTGAACTGACTAGGAGTTTTTCAGGCAATTGTTAAGTGTTTAAGATGGTCACAGTTGTTAGGAGGAGAGTTGAAACTATTACCTAAAAAGTAAGGGTTTGACTGACAGTTTGTGCAGCCTCTGAGAAAATGCCCAAACTGTAGATGTGCTTGGCACCATGATAATGAAATTCTAGTTCTGACAGTATTGAAAAAACTGGACAAAAAGTTATATTTCCCATCTGACCTCCATTTTGGCCTCAACCTGAGTCACCCAATTCCACTCCCTGGAAGTTGCCCTTAAGACATGGTGCCAGAAAGGGAGAGTCAGATAGCTATTCAATTCAATAACCCAACTGCAGGTGCCTGAAGTCTTCAGTCTTTAGGGAAAGGAACAGATCTCAAGAGATGACTCAGCAGTTGAGAGCACTTAACTGATATTGGTGTCCAACAGCCACATCAAATGGTTCTCAATCACCTGCAACTCCTATCCTAGGGGATCCGATGTCCTCTGACCTCCAAGAGCTCCTGCACTAAGGCAGTGCATATACTCAAGCAGGCACACATAAATAATAAGTCAATTCTTTAAAAGGATAAAAGAGAAAAAATAATTAAGAATTGCTGACAACAAATATAAACTTGAAAATAACATATTTCTTCAATGAATTTTATCTAGTAGTGCTTAAATCCTAGCCAAATGCTCTTGTAAGAGCTTGGGTCCTTCTTATCTCTTTCAAGATACACACCTTACAATAGAAAGAGCAATAACCAAAATAAAGCATGCTCCAAAATATACAGAAAAGAACATAAAATTGGGCGTGGTAGAAAGACATATGGAGACCAAATCCAGTTTGGTCACCTCTCATAAGACTCCAATATTGAGTTGAAAACACAGCTACCACACAGACACTGTGATCAGTGTCTGTAATTGCAGCACTTGGGAAGCTGAGACATGAAAATCACAAGTTTAAAGCCTGTCTGTACTACATTGGTGAGTTCAAGGCCAGCCTGAGCTACATAGCAAGACCCTGTCTCAAACCAACAACTGTCAAAAGGAAAGAAATAAAGAAAAGAACAGTTGTTGAGTTAGAGATTCAAAAATATATAAATTATCACAAAGCTCCTTTGGTTGCTCTTTGTAGTTAAGTTACTGCTCCTGGTTCAGATATAACTGAAACATTTTATGAACAAATGAAAAAAAGTTTTTGACAGTAGATGAACTGGCCTCTCATGGTACAGAACCCAATCATACTTTCTACAAATGTTCCTTCTCATTTTTAGGGATGTGCACTTGAAGACAATAGAGTTTCAAATCTACTAACTGGATTAATAAAGATATTAATAAAACTGTATAAAATATAAAATTAAATATTGCTATTTTCTCCAAATACAAAGTGCATTTTGCTTAGTTATATTCATATTCAAATAACATACAGATATAAAATTTAATATATTCTACTCTATCAGTCCATAAACTACAAGCAAAGAAAATTACAAGATTATTAACCAACTAGATGTACTATATGCAAGTCTGATGATACACAGTTCTGATGAAGAGGGATGTGGTTTTTCTTGCCTCGGATATTGCAGATCTAGGGATGGTATTAAACACAAACATACAAATACACACACACATACACACAGTTTTTCCTCTATACGTATGTATGATAAACTTTCATTTTTGTTTGTCTTTGTTACATCCAAATTTTCAGAATTACTAATCTTGTGCCTCGGGCCATTTTTAAGAAAAAAAAGCAGTTGTTTGCCCACATGCACTGCAGCAGTTGAGATGACAACTGAAATAGTTACCGACTCTTGGGTGAATCCGTGTGTGGTTGGGATGCATGAACAAAGGGATGAATCACTGTGGGAGGGCACAAGAACTTAATACACTACTGAGAATAGTGTGGAACCATAGTGGAAGCTTTTGTGTTCTTTCAATTTCCTAAAAATGTACAAAGGTTCCTGAAATGTTTTAAATTACTAAAATGAAAAATGAAAAAAAATTAAAAAAATAATAAATAAAAAAATAAATTACTGAAATGGAAGTGATAATTTAAGACATGTGCCTGCCAAATGATTATCTTTGTCATTGGCCATAGAAAAGATGCTAAAATGCTGGTCTGCTATAAATTGAAACTTTGTTAATGTGGAAAAGGAAATGCATTTAATTTGGAAAATTTGGAAAATTAGGAATGAGAATAGACAATATTCAAACAGATATTTATATGCTGTTTCTCCCAAAGAGCTTCATGATTTTGGAAGAAATGATAAAACACCATGACCAAACTTCACTTGGGAGGAAAGGATTCATTTCATCTTACAGTTGTAGTCTATTGTGCAGGGAAGTCAGCACAGAAACTGGAGTAGAAACCATGGAGGAATGCTGCTCACTGGCTTATTTTCCAGTTCTTGTTCAGCCCGCTTTCTTATATAACCAAGGACCACCTGCCCAGCAGTAGACTACCCACAGTGGTCTGGGCCCTCACACATCAATCATTAATCAAGAAAATACTCCAAAGACTTGCCTTAAGGTCAGTCTTACAGAAGTATTTTCTCAATTGATGATCCTGGCTTGTGTCAAGTTGTCAAAAAACTAATCAGCACAGACATTATGTGTAGGTTGTGAAACAACTCTCATACAAGAAAGAAAAATAGAGGGAGCTGTATTTGAAGATAAAATAGCTTCAGAACATACATAAGCACATACAAAGTCATCAGAAAAAGCACCAGAGTGAAGTAGGACTCTCGTTTCTTTTTAATAATCTCTCTGAAGCTGTGTTTTTGCTTTCCACAATTTCAGTTTCCTGTTGTCAATCATGGTCCAGACTTATTAAATGAAAAATTCCAGAAATTGACAATTCATGAATCATAAATTGCAAGCTGTTCTCAGTAGCGTATAAAGTTCTTGTGCCCTCCTACAGTGATTCATCCCTTTGGTAGTGCACCCCCAACCACACACGATTCACGAATGAGTCGGTAACTATTTCAGTCACTGTCTCAACTGCTGCAGTGCATGTGGACAAATAACTGGATGTTTTTTACTTAAAAATGGCCCCAAGGCACAAGATTAGTAATTCTGGAAATTTGGATGTAACAAAGATAAACAAAACTGAAAGTTTATCATAATCATACATATAGGGAGGAAAAAACTGTGTGTGTGTGTGTGTGTGTGTGTGTTTCAGGAGATCTGACAGTTTTTCTGACCTCTTTGGACTCCTGCATACATGTGGTGCATATATATGCACTCAGGCATACATGCATACACAGAAAAAGAAAATAAATATTTTTAAAATATTATTGTACTACAGGAACAAAAGGAACATTTCATTTTATTTTGAATATAGGTGATAGTTGTTTGTTGCTTTGTTTACATTTCCCTTTTAAAACTTACATACATCTATTAGGAAGATACGATAGTATGACTCACAGAATCCAAAAAATTTATTTGCCGACAAAAGACAAAAATGAAAAATAGTCCTATATTTTTGGACATAGCCTGTTTATTACCTTGTTCAATTATTTAGTCTTACTGCTTTGTTACCAGTTGTACAACAGAAGACTAAATTAAAGAATTAAAATGAGCATTGATTTTTCAACTAATAACACTGTGTATAATTACTTTTTATATATTGTCTTAGGAATTTCATACCACATAGAGTTGTGCTCCAGGTTGTCTTTTTAAAGGCTAAACAGTCTAATAAAATATAATAAAGGGAAAAGATGATAGAGACAAGGGACTGCTTGTATATTGCATAGACAAGTTTTTAAATCAAAACTGGAAGTCAAACAAGTGCCTTTTCTTTTTTAAGTGCTATATACTATGTACAAACTACTCATTTATTAGTTTCTACTTATTTGGAAGGGGTAATCATTGTTAGTTTTGAACACTGGACAACTGCTTTAAGCATGGGGGAAAGACGCTACGGACTGAAGGTTCCCACAAGGAATAATGCGTGACTAACAGGGGCTGGAAGGGGTGCGCCACTAGTGTGCGTGGCTAGCCGTCAAAGTTCAAAATGGCTGCCAAGAAGTCGGACGATTCTGACAAGATGGTTGAGGTATGCGATGAGGTAAACAGCTCTACCCAAACTGGAAGGTTTTCTAAGCCCCTAACGTTTAATGTGTGGGTGATACTATTGGAGAATTTTAAGTAAAACAGTATTTGTTGTAACTAAGAGATCCCTTCAGTTGCGAGGAAGTGATGGGACCTTATTAGGCAGGTCTAGTTCAGTCTTAGTAAGCGGTTGGTTGTGAAGATGTTACCATCACAGCACTAGAACTAAATACCGAGGCACAAGGAGATGTGATGTAATTTTGTGAGGTCACCGTGATAGGACTTGTTCTTAATTAATGGACTAAGGGAAAGAGACATTACTGCCTGGCCGTTTCTAATCTAGGGGTCACGGCAACCATTTTGAAGGCAGAAGATAGTAGAACAGTTGATGCATGTAGAGACAGGATTCTCCCACACCTTTTAAGACAGAGACTGTTAACTGATGTTTTTTTCTTTTAATGGGGGGGGGGGGGGTCGGGAGAGTAGATGCCAGGGCATGACCGCCATGGTGCTCAAGCCCAGGGGCATTTCGTAGAGGAGGACAGGTCTACAAACTTGTCTCGTGCTCTCTCTTTGCTAGTCCCTATGCCTAACATATTCTGAAAATAAAAATGGAACTGGGCAATCTGGGAAGCAAGAAAGGGCCCAGTTTGGACCTTAGTGGGATGAACTGTTCAGACCGTGAGAAGGATAGATGGAAGAAGGTGCTTATGCAGTCTTGACCAAAGCCCTACACGTAAAGAATAGTGCCTATTTCAGTGGTTCACAACCTTCCTAAGGCTACGACCCTTCAATACAATTCCTCATGTTGGGGTAATTATTAAACTTATTAAATTTTAATTGTATATTGTATAATTATTCATATATACATATAATAGATTTAAACATTAAATGTAATATATAAAATGTTGAGATTATTAAATTTTAAATTATTAAGTAGAATTATTAATTAAATCTCCACAGTTATTCATTGCTACTTCAGAATAACTGTAATTTTGCTACAGATATGAATCATAATGTAAATATCTAATGTGAAGGATATCTAATATGCGACAGCCCACTCCGCCACCCACCGCAAGGGGTCTCGAACTACAGATTGAGAACCTTTTGGTCTCTTGGGTAGGGTTGTCAGATTTAGGAAAAAAAGAATTCAGAATGGCTAGTTAAATTTGAATGTCAGCTAAGCAGCACATAATTGTGTAGTATCAATATGGCCCTTGTAAATGTGGTAATAACGCTTACAAAACTGTATTCATTGTTAATGTGATTCTCAAATGTAAGGGGAGGAGTTAGCCAGGGCCCTGTTCACACTGAGACAGGTGGAGGAAGGGCCTCTGCGGGAATTCCAGGAAATTCAAAGGACAGGCGGTCATTAAGGGGAGTGAGGATGGGGGAGCAGAGCTGGGGACGCCTGCAGCACAGCCGCCCAGCGTTACTAGGGCAACTTCTCTGCATCTCCTTCTCGGCGCCAGCGGCCAACAGGGCTCCGGGTAGCCGCGCCCACGCAGGTGGGGGCATGCGGCTGGGAGCCCGCCCAGGCCGGCGAGCCGCAAGCTAGGCCCGCCTTTCCTTCCCCACAGGGGTGGAGCCCGAGCGAGGAGGAATCAGCCTGCGAGCTCTCGCCCTGGTGGAACACTCGCAGGAGAAAATGGAGCCCAGCAAGATGGCGCCTCCCAAGAACGCTCCTAGAGATGCCCTGGTAAGCGCAGGGCACCGAGGCTGGGGCGCACTTAGAGGCGCCCCGTGTGGCAAGCCTGACTGAGTGCCTGGCGGGGAGGCAGGGGGTTCGCGTGCCACGTGCAGCTGGGCGACATAGCTGGAAAAGGGCAATAAGGATCCCCTGTGCCTGGGGCGCCATCCGCACTGCGGGAACCCCTCCAGAGGGGCGCGGGCTGCTTTGGGGCTTTTGTCTCCTTAGCACCGGGCCGCCCCCCAACCCACCCCTGCCCAAGTCTGCAGCCTCATCGGTTCGCCCAGTCTGTGAGTCTTGACTGCGACATGGGTTCTGATGCTAGCTTTTCCTCACTGTCAGATCTGAAAATGACAGCCAGCTGGACCCACCCCTACCTGCCTAGAAAGCCAGTTCAGGCCTTTCTTGTGTCTTTGCTCCCACCCTTGCTAAAATAAAAGTTATCACCAAAAGCATATGACGGATTTTGTGTGATCGCTGACACTCACTGGAGGAGGCACAAGGCTGAGTTTGGGACTTTGTAAAAAACAGGAATATGCCTCCAGTCCAGCTTTGATTTCTTTTATCTACATTGTGCATCTGGCTTTTTGTTTTTATTTGAATCCACAGGTGATGGCACAGATCCTGAAGGATATGGGGATCACTGAATATGAGCCAAGGGTCATAAATCAAATGTTGGAATTTGCTTTCCGTAAGTTAAAATTTTTTGATCTTGTTAATTAGAAAAGATGATTAATTGTAACACTTTAAAGCATATTCTGTTACCAGTCTAGAAATGAGTAAAGCTCTAAGAAGGAGCCCAAGTTAAGGGACAACAGTATTTACATATAGCATGCATGTTTAACTAAAGTACCATGCAAATAGGACAATTATTAAAACCAAGACAGAAAGGTTCCAGAAATTAGTGGAACCTTTTAAAAGGAGCCATAAATATATAAATAGTATTTATATATGTGTATATTTATTATATGTATATATAGTATTTACATATACATATATGTAAGTATGTCTTCATGTAATAAGTTATTTTGCTCTTAAAGGATATGTGACTACAATTCTGGATGATGCAAAAATTTACTCAAGTCATGCTAAGAAACCTACTGTTGATGCAGATGATGTGAGACTGGCAATCCAGTGCCGGGCTGACCAGTCCTTTACCTCTCCTCCCCCACGAGATGTGAGAAAACATTTATTTGCAGTTATTTTTACTTGCACTTTAAAAATTATATTTCTAAAGAGGATTTTTCTCTTTTAGTTTTTACTAGATATTGCAAGGCAGAAAAATCAAACGCCTTTGCCACTGATTAAGCCATATGCAGGACCTAGACTGCCACCTGATAGATACTGCCTAACAGCTCCAAACTATAGGCTGAAGTCCTTAATTAAAAAGGTAAGAATTTCTGGCTCATGCCTTAATCCTAGCAGTAGGGACGCTGAGGCAGGAAGATCAGGAGTTCAAGGCCATCCTTAGAGCTTCAGGGCCGTCCTGAGCTACATCAATCTCTTATCTCAAAAAAAGGGAAGTTTTTTTTTGTGTGTGTGTGGGGGGGGGGGTGTTTAGATTGGTTTGGCTTTTTGGTTTGGTTTGGTTTGGTTTGGTTTGGTTTGGTTTGGTTTGGTTTTTCGAGACAGGGTTTCTCTGTAGCTTTGGAGCCTGTCCTGGAACTCACTCTGTAGACCAGGCTGGCCTTGAACTCACAGACCTGTCTCTTCCTCCTGAGTGCTGGAATTAAAAGAGTGAGCCACCACTACCCAGCTTAGTTTATAATTTTTAAAAGGTGGAAATAATAGCTAAACTAATAAAAAGCAAAGTTCTTATAGATAGCACAGTAAAGGTTAAAGTAATTCTTAGATTTTTTTTTTTAATTTTCATCTAACCCAGTGGGAATTTTTCTCATCATACAACTGAACCTGAACTCATGGAGTCAGTGGCAAAGCTAGGGCTGATTCCCACATCTAGTAGCTTCTTTGGTGTGTGAGATCCAATAATGAAGTAAATGATATGCCATCAGTAATTAGACCTTTTTCAGACATATCACCTAAGGTTGTCTCAGCACTGAAAAAGGACACCCCATATTAGGCTACCTTTGTTTTCTGGAATTCTGCTGTAAGACAGTTTTAATTTAGGCACAGTTAAAACACTGACTAGTTAAAATCCAATATTATAATACAAGGAACTTAGTATTTGTCTCCATTCATGCAGAATTAGATAGGGTCACAATTATATATGTATGCAAAAACTCCAAATATTGTATTTACAACAGAAGAGTTCAATCTTCAGTAGCATGACAAAAAGAAAAACACAATAAAAAGACATTTTTTTCATTTGATCATTCACTAATAGCTCAAATCAGCAGTTATAATTTCGCTTTTCATCAAATTTAGGTGTCAAATGTTAACATTAAAACTTGTGTTTAAATCCCCCAGGGACCTAACCAAGGAAGACTAGTGCCTAGATTAAGTGTCGGTGGTGTTAGTAGCAGACCTGCTACTCCTAATGTAGGTAAGTTAAAGAGGGAAATAGCCTTTCCGGACAGTAAGAACAATGTCTCAGCATGTGCCTTTGAACAATAACCAAGTCAAAATGGGAGTCAGAAACTCCAATGTGTTGCTATTAATAATTTTAATCATCAACAACAACAAAAAAACCCACAAAGACTGATCCCAAACGAGATTGGCAAAGTTCTTGTTGGTATAAACTGTGATTCCAGAAACACTTTGTATCTCCACCTTCTGTGCTTCAAGTCACCAAATACACCCATGCCAGCAACCTACTTACTGAGAATGTAACGAAATGTTCTATAAACTGGCTACACGTTCAAGGAAGATTAAGATCTAAAGAAAGCTCAAGGATGTTAAAAATAGGTTTTAATACTTACCTTTTAAAACCAGTACAAGAACCAGCCTGGGTGACATAAAGGAGATCATGCTAATTATATGTCAGCAAGAGCCCTCAAGCTGTGGCCTATAATGTATGATAGCTCTCCATCATACTACATACATTTCTGACACACGATGTTCCAAGCCTATCTTATATTCGCCAAGCTTTAGAATCAACCACTTCTCCAACTAAACCTTAATTCATTTAGTGAATGGTATTTAGGAACTCTTATATGTAATAATTTAAAAAAAAAAGTAACACAAGTTTTCTGATTTTTTCATATTTTTTGATTTTTTTTCATGTTTTGCAAAAAGAAAATCCTTTTTCCCTTGTATTAATTTCATGGTTCTTGCTGCTTTTAACTTGAGTCTTACCAGTGTCATTATGTCTAGTATAAAATTAATTTTTTTAAAACTGAGTCTTAATCTGTAACCCAGGATAGCCTTTTTTTAAAAAAAAATTTATTTATTTAGTATCTATACAACATTCTGCCTCCATGTATGCCCGCACGCCAGAGGAAGGCGCCAGATCTTATCTCATTACAGATGGTTGTGAGCCACCATGTGGTTGCTGGGAATTGAATGCTGACCAGCTGTGATTTGACCTTTGAGGTGTGAACCATCTCTCTATATTCTCAGGATATGAATTTGCACATCAGCATTTTAAAGCTGTTATTAATGAGGTATATATCTCTAATAACCTACATAAAACCTCCAGTGAACAAAATGTTACGTATAAAATCTGTGTAACTTTTCAGTCATATACTACTTACCTGTATTCAAATTAAGTGAATATCAAATTTTTGCTTTGTTTTTGTGAAAATTACCTCACTATACTGCCCAGGCTTATGTCGAACTCCTAAGCTCAAGTGTTCTGCCTGTCTCTGCTTCCTGACTAGCTGGCTATAGGTGTGTGCCACTGCCCAAGAAACAGCAGGGTGTAATGAGCAGGTACATGTGGCAGGCAAGTAAGCCAACTTCACTTACCAGTTGCTTTTTTACATTTCAAGTCATTTGTTAAGACATTCTTTAGAGTGTAACACCTAGAAATCTTAATCTATAATCTATTAAAGATGTAATCATTAAAATTAAGGAAACTTTTCTTTTTTAGCACATACTTCCTAAGGAAAAGGGGAAGAAACCCGAGAGGGATTACAGAGGAAGAATAGCCATTGTAAATCTTTTTAATTACTCTGCCTTCATTTATAATATCTTTGCACCTCCCATGAGCCCTCTAGACTTTGAAGGTGTATTTCTGTATGCTTTGGAGTAGAGAATATAAGTATATAAGAAGTCATCTAACTGCTATGATCTGTTCATTGTAACTACAGCACCCCCAAAAGCAGGATCTGTCCCAAATAAAGGTCCAACTCCAGTGTCAGTGACAAGCCAAAGATTTGCAGTGCAGATTCCACCTTCTCAGTCTGCACCTGCCAAACCAGGTAACATGATATGGGTGTGGGGACAGAATTCATGAATAACTTTCAATTATACAACAGTTTGTTTTACTGCAGGAAGACTGGCTTTAGTATCACAACAGGTTGACAGGTAGAACTGCAAATCAGGGATCTTTGAATAAGATCTCTACTGTTAAAGTTATACATAACATTTCAGGAGGAGGGTGGTATATTGAGTTGTTCTCCTCAAATTCTAAAATACTACAAACTAAAAGAAATTGGGGTTCACAGATCTAAGGTGTCTTCAGGGGAAAGCACTTCAAGTAAAAACCCAAGGAAATGACACCATTTAGTGAGGAGTGTGAATGATCCTGCTGTAAATTAGAATGGAGGTGTGCCTCACTCATTCTCTAGGTGGCAGCTATGAGGGAAAGGTTAATAGACTGCTAGCATAACAGTTTGCTTATGTGTATGTTCAAATTGCATCTTTTGAAACATTATCGCCATACAAGAAACAACTTAAATAAAAGTTGGGCTAGCAAGATGGCCCTGTAGGTAAGGGCACTTGTCACCAAGTCTGATGACCTGGGTTCAATCCCTTAAGACCCACATTGTGTAAAGAGAGAACCACCCCTAAAAGTTGTCCACTGATCTTCCCATGTCATGTGGTGCACACACCTAAACATAAGTAACTAAATGCAATTCTTTTGAAAACTGCCCTATGAAAGAAGCATGTCTCCTGGCCTCACACATGAATCCAGTACACTAAATACCAATTACAATTAAAAATAAAACAAATTTTGTTAACTTTGCAATAATTTTAGGGAGAATTATCTATACATAGATCAAAGTATACTTATGCCTGATAAAATCACTATTAGCAAATTTTTAGGATAAAAATGTTTAAAGATTGAATCCCACTCTTAGTAATTTCCGGTATCTCTATGATGTAGTTGTATGCTGTGCTAATGAACTTGTATAAAAATTACATTCTAGTTTGCTGTCTATTTTTGTATCATGGGTAACTGACATCGATGGGGTTTTCTTCTATTTATAGCTCCTGCAACGACTACAGTCCAAAATGTTCTGATTAATCCTTCAATGATTGGGTCCAAAAATATTCTCATTACTACCAACATGGTTTCCTCACAGAACACAGCCAGTGACTCCAACCCGCTGAAGAGGAGGCACGATGACGACGATGACAATGACACTATGTAAGGAATGAAGTCTGTTCTACAGATAGTAAAGCCCACATGGTGGACTGAACAGCCTAGGTCTTAAGTTTTATCTTAGAAACGTAGTAGCAGTATTTTTCACATTAGCTACACATGATAAGTTTCATTGAGTTCAAATGTTTTCAGTATGCTTTAGATATACAAGTCCTTGTTTCTAGACAGCTTTAGTCTCACTATGGCAATTCTATTTTTAGAAGCAGTTCTGTGCCACGGCTGATAGCAGCACTTCGATTCCAGTTCCTGGTCTCATTTACATTTAAGCATGACTACATTGTCACCTTTGTGACCAAATCTCTCAATCTAGTAACCTTTTTTGAAACAGTGGATTTAGAAGGGTCCTAAATCTATTTTGAATGTATTTGGGTTTGGTCTTTTCTAGTCCCCACCTCAGCTACCTATCTAGATGCCATTTCGTTTCTGTTCCCACCTCTCATCGCCTTACGTCACTTGCCATTGCACTTAAATTTAAGACTGTAACTGGAATTTGTAAAGCACCTGGCATTTTTTAGTTCACTTGAACCTGGGTGTCTGCATTTGCTTTTTCACTCCATAACAGCGCAGGGAGGTCTCGGCCCTTACCTGCCATGCCTGCTAGGCTTTACTCTCTGACATCAGTTACATTCAGTTGCATTCCAAGTTGACAGCCTCATCATCTTTCATGCTTAAATAATTTTTTTAACAGACATAATGTAAAAGCCGCCTTAGTAATTTACACTGGACCTAGATAAAAACCACTGAAATCTAGTGCTTTTGTTGTTTCCTTATTCTTCCACCTGCATATATGCTTTGATCACTACTGATTGAACCGGTCTACTTGGTTTCATTAAGATCATCTTGCTGCTGAGAACGTCACACGTAAGATAAGATCAAGCCTGAAAGTAGAGTCTAATGATTCTCCTTCCCCATAAGGCCAACAGGGAAAAAAGATTAGTGTCACCTGACTCCATTTACACATGACCTACAGAAATTTCCCAACCATGTGTTTCTAACACTTTCTATTTTGTTTTTATACATACCTACAAGACACACTGGGGAAGACTGCAAAGCTTTTTTTGAGTATAAAAAAGCATTGTTTGATTTGGTGGCATTTAAGTTCTATTTAGCCAATACTGGAAAAATGTAAGCAGAAGTTCCCAAAACCTCCACATTATTAAATTTTATAGCCATGGGTCATCAAACTTACTAAGTATTGGCACAGGATGGTGTTTGACACAAGAATAGTATAGTAACTCGTCCCGGTTTGTATGTTTAGGAATGTTACGGAAGGTTGATCTGATCAGTATCACAAGAGAAATGTGCATTCTACAGCACTCACGTCACTACTTGAATGTTCTCAGGGAGGCAGAATATTGGGCGGCCTGGCTTCTAGTACTAGTTTCATTACCAACAACGTGACCTTACTTTACCTCTGAGCCTTGTTCACTAGTAATGGGAAATACCACCTACCCTGCCTACCTCACAGGGATGTTGTGAGGGTTTAGCTGGTGTGTGTGAGAGAAAGTTCTCAAGATTGTAAAATCTATAAGTAATTATTAATGTATTTGTTGCAAGATTAATAAAAATTTAACTTTACCAGTGACCTTTTATTTTTGACTGACGGGATTCGAGGAGGTAAATAAGGCAACAGTAGAGCAATTCAGATTATCAGGTGACAGCTTGCTTTTGCTGGGAATTGGTATATGATTCATAGTAAAAAAAAAAAAAAGCAACGAAAATCAAATATGGGTTTAAAATCTTACAAACTGAAGATGCTCTGTATGATGGGAATGTGTATAGAGATCCCTGTACTGAACTGATGAGTGCTTCTGGGGAGGCAGTAGACAGGTTGGCAAAAACTTGACTATACCCAAAAAAACCCCGAAAATTTGAGTTCCTCATTTATAGTATGGGGATTCTGTGGGCATATTAGGGGGTTGAATGTGATTTTACTATTTAAAATCTATGCCTTTCAAGATTTATCAAGGTACACTATTCTAATTTACATGTACAGGAACAGTTCGATCTGGGTATCTTATTTGCTCAGGTTTTAAATTCCTTCAGGGCAAAAATCCTATCTTCTACTCCCTCCACTGTGTCCTAAGTACATAGTTGTACTGAAATATTTGGTTATTTGCCAAGCTACCTTTTCTGTTAAACTTATTTTTTCTACTTAGTCTCTGTATTAAACATCTAACTAGGGGGCTGGAGAGATGGCTCAGGAGTTAAGAGGCACTGGGCTGCTTTTCTAGGACTCTGGTTGGATTCCCAAGACCTACGTGGCAGCTCACAACCATCAATCCAACAATCTCCAACAATCTCTTCTGGCCTCCACAGACACTGCACACAGGTGGACAGATGTACATGTATGCAAAAGACCCATACACATAATAATAAAAAACTGAAGAAATTTTGTAAATAGAAAATCCTAGAAATATAATCTCATTGAATACTTAAAAGATACAATAAAAAACTGATAGATGATGCTGTCAATTAGTACTAAATGCATGGATATCTATTTACAGGGTGTTTTTTTGTCTTTTTGTTGTTTTTTTTCTGTATTTTTGGAGCCTGTCCTGGAACTAGCTCTTACAGACCAGGCTGGCCTCGAACTCCACACCTGCCTCTGCATCCCAGGTTCTGGGATTAAAGGCGTGTGCCACCATCACCCGGCCTATTTACAGTTCTTTCAGCATCTCTGAGCACTTGAACTAAGTATTGAAAGATTGTGGGTGAGGGGAGACAAGGGTGATAAGCACTCAGGTAAACCTCTAGCCCAACAGTAACATTCACTTACAACATCTGAGCTTCATCTGCAAAATTCCCGCTGCTCAAACCAAGGTCTATCAGATACTGTACCGAAAAACGGTACAATGTACAATTAACTACAAATATGGAGAAGCATATAAACTAGAATGCAAAAGAATTAAGAATAACTGGAGTTTTCACAATTTCTGCTTAAGCAACTGCCAAAATAGATTTGACAGTGACAATGAAACAATGCCTTCAACTCTGATAAACTGATACTCAGATTCTTAACTATGTCTACATAACCAAGGGTAATTAGATAAACACGAGTATCTGTATTAAACAAACTTTGTAAATTTTTTGATATTTAAGAGATGATCTAATGTTAGGAACTTCAAATAATAGATGACTTAAAGCAGGAGAGATTACTCACAGATTTTAGGGAAATACATTTTATAGAAAAGAATGAGCATCAGCAGATTTTGGTATCTGAGATACAGTTCCCCATAGATACAAAGGGTTTATAAAAGCATGGCCAAATTAGTAATCAGGTTTAAGAGCTGAACAGCTAATTTCAAACCAAGTCTCAGAACTTCCTCCTTGGCAGTCTTTCTCAGGAAATTACTAAATCCAGATTTGCATAAAAAGTAAATCAGCCAGGCATGGTGATGCATTCCTGCCATTAGTACTACTGGGGTGGAGGGGGCAAAGGCAGAGATCACTGGAAGTTGAAGGGCAGCCTGAGTTAGCTAACAAATTCCAGGTCAGTGAGGGCTGTCAAAAAGAAACACAATTAACTATCCAAAAAGAAACTTAAACTGAGAAATAGAAGGGGAAACACGGTTTCAAAGGTAAAAAGAACCCCTAGAGGGATACAGGAAAGCCCTGAGCAATATGGCTACAATAAACCTAGGGTAGCCAGGAAAACTGGAACAGAGGCACCAAGGATTCCAGATTTCAAAACTTAAAAAAGCTATCTGATGTGTTTCCATATACTTCATGTTCATACTTTTAGTGTATGTTGGAATGAAGTAGTGGAAAAAAATGAGAAAATTATTTTTGTTTTGAGATAGGGTCTCACTTTGTATCCTTGGTTGATGTGGAACTCCCTATGTGCTAGGATCAAAGACTTGTGTATCATGCCCAGCAAGGAAAAAAAAAAACATGGCTGAAGAGATAGCTCCGCACTTCAGAGCACTGGTTACTCTCTTCCAGGGGTCCTGTGTTCAATTCCCAGCATTTACATGGTGGCTCATGACCACTCATGAGAGCTGATGCCCTCTTTAGGCCTGCAGGGATACACGTAGGCATAACATTACATACATGATATATTATTTTAAAAATGGCAAAAATATAGCATAGTACATACATATATAACACTTATAATCATAGTGTAAACCTTCAAGCTAGAGATAGGATCGAGACTGGCCTCTAACTCACTACATACCCAAGGATGATCTTGAACTGTCCTTCTGTCTTCACTACCCATGTGAAGGAATTATAAGCAAACACCATGCTCAGACCCTTCATAATGTAAATTTCTGATCTAATTTATAGCAATGGCAAAACAATACTGAGAATGAAGTATATGTGGAATACAGGCTGTTGATTTCATTCTTCAAAGTATGAAATTAATAGGCATGTTTGAAAATCTCAGTACTTAGAACCATGAAATGGGAATCAAGAAAAGCAATGGTCACACTAGGCAATGTGAATCAAGAATGGGAGTAATGAGGTGAGGCTTGTTTGGGTTGATTTTGTTTAGATCCAGTTGTGAAACATCTATAGACTTTCACTAAGTAATAGGCATCTGTCTAATCCCACCTCCCCACTACTACAGCCAATCCTTCCATTCAAAATGTAGATAGATACTTGATTCCATACGAAGGTTCTATTCTCACCCTTCCTAACAAAATGACAGGAAAACTCCAGTTTCGGCGGACATCTTTATTAATAGATCATCAACTTCTCCAAATCTACAGCTGGAATTTCATCTTATTTCCATGCTGAGTCATGAACAGTGACAAAGCCAACCAGAGGTACTCAAAGAGGACTAAGCTTTCATAGCTCACTTTCTTCTACAGGCAGAATATAAATAGATGCACTCTAGAATGCACAATGGCTTTAGTCACTATGGAATTAAAATGGGATCTTGAAGAATGTAGACAAATCCCGATGAAGGAAGGACGAGCTGAGATGCTGTGCAACTGTTTAAGGGTTCCTGGTGCTGCATCTCGGTCACTAGCTGAATCTTGCACTAACACCAAATGGAGATGCGGAAAACACACTAAGTTGACTTAGGGGTTGTGCACAGGAACCAAAAGGCAGGAAAATACTAAACATTGCTGAGAGCATCCACCCCAGGAAGGACTTTACCTGTTTTTGAGAGAGCACATACACAGACAGCATTACTTTAAGACCCACTAAGCTACAGCTGCCCTATTTTTCTTACTGATAAAATAGGGGAGGAGTTCAAGCACTCCTGCATTCTTTCTTGGTCCCAGGTCAATTAAAATGTGTTCCTACCTATGCCTCCCGCCAAGTGGATTGCAGGTGCTTTGCTTGTGCTATCTAGCTAGTATGATTGCTACTGTTCCCCACCCTGCCTTCAAATAAACCAAAACAGAGAATAACCTCACCTTCCAGCAGCTCTAGACTGGCACCACCCCCAGTGCTCACATGGCTGACTTTATCCTCTGTGTTCCATTTGGCACAGCAAGTGGCAGTGTCTCCACCGCCTGTTGAATGAAGACCAGAGAAAAGTGTTTTGGCATCGGAACTGTAAAGGTTCAACCCAAAAGGTTGCTAGCTAATGAACGCCCCACTGCATCTCAAGAGGACTCCCTAAGAATGACACCTCCATCAACTATCAGAGATTTAGAAAATATTAAGCACATTCCCCCTCTGCCTCCCCTGCATAGAGCTCTGCCACTGTTGCATTAGTGTGAGATTAGCACAGGACCCCTTACCTATGATAGTGATGCAACCCCTAGCAGTGGCTTTTACCACCTCATCCATGAGGGACTTGGTTCCCCTGGCAAAAGCTTCCCATTCAAAGACCCCAACAGGTCCATTCCAAACAATCTGCTTGGCTCGAGCCACAGCCTCAGCATATTTCTTGCTGCTCTCAGGACCACAGTCCAGGCCCTGGATAGTAGAATCAAGAGGATGAACCATTAAGAAAACTTACTAGGACCATATCACCTCCACCAAAACCATAATGTAAGGCTGAGCAAACATCCAGAGTTTCTACTAGAATCAAAATGTACCCTTTAGCCTGTGCGAACACCCTTTGACAGAACCATTCTACTTTATGGATCAAAGAAGGGGAAACCTCATGTTGCTCAAGGGCAGCCAAGATAGGTGGTTCTCAACCTATATTGATTCTGCCTGTCAAACAAGTATGTGCCAATGTCTGGAGACATTGTTGGTTGTCATAACATGGAGCCAGCACAACTGACGCCTTGTAGCTAGTGATTCCTTACATGTGTCACAATGTAAGCACGGCCTTGCCACAGCTAAGACTATTTGAGATGTCAATAGAGACTGAGAAACAATGAATCAGATAAATCAAGTTCAATCCTTCAATGTATCATAATCTCCAGGAAGCCTTGCTCAAAAGCAATGTGTTGAATCCCACTCCTAGGGTTTCTGATTTAGTAGGCCTAAAATAGGGCTCAAGACTGTCTTTTTGTTTTGGGTTTGTTTGTTTTTAGATAGGATCTCACTATATACACTTGACTGGCCTGGAATTTGTTATGTAGACTAGGCACACCTCAAACTCAGATGCCTAGCACTCCCTCCAGAGCAGAAGGATTAAAGGTGAGTGAGTGCCATCTTGCCTAGTCTATATGATTTATACTTATCTTCATGTATGTGTATATCTACATGATTTATGCTTCTCTTCATGTAAGTGTATATCTACATGTATATGGGGCCTAGAGGTCACACAGGGCATTGGATTGTGGGGAACACACATGCCATGAAGAAGTCAGAAAGCAACTTTTGGAAATCTGTTCTCTCCTTCAGTTTAGGATTCAGAAATATAGCTCAGGTCCATCCGGCTTGTGTAGCAAACCACTTTTACCCACGGAGCCGCCTTGCCGGCATGATAGTTTGCTTTAAATGGCTCACAGCCATGTAATCCAGAACAGTTCAAATCAGGAAGGGGAAGAATTCTACCTCCAGCATTATAGCGCTGCTAAATAAACACTGAAAAAAAGTACATTTGCTCTATTATTGATAAAACAGCATCAATCTGATAGCACCATTTATACTGACGGAATTGCCCTCAAGTGCCCATTGCAACATTTCCCATACTGAGTTCCATGGAGATTATTAATATAATTTCTTGAGAGGAAGGGGCACAGCTCAGTAGCAGAGCACTTCTTAACACCTGTGAAACACTCAGCTGGATCTCCAGTGCCACAAAAAGTATCTGCTAAATGAATGACTGCTCCCGCTCCCAAGTTTCTGAGCATTACATAACTAAACACATGATTGACTCACCATCCAGCCAGCAGGTATACCAGAGGCCACAGTAGCTTGGCCAGTCTTGGCATTCTCATCAAATTTGTCAGCAGTGACAAAGTCAACGGGCAAGGTAATCTTCACACCATTTTTCTCAGCTTTAGCCATGAGATCTTTGACAATCTTGGCTCCTTCTTCATCATACAGAGAAGTTCCGATCTACACAAGAGAGTCAGGAGATGAAGTTCAGCCTCTGAACCAAGAACATGACTGACCCAAAACAGACTGGACCATAACTATATAGTAATACAGGAACCAAAGACAAGTAACTTCAGATGAGATGAAAACGGTTTTAGGACTCACATTGAATTCCCATAAACTGCTATCACTACGGAGCCATTTCCCAGCCACCTGCCACTGGTTTCCTACCTCCATGTTGTTGAGCACCTTAAGGAAGGTAAAAGCCATTCCACCACCAATGATCATCTCATTGACTTTGTCCAACATATTATTGATCAGCTGGATCTTGTCTGCAACTTTAGCTCTAGAAGGGAAAGCAAGACTCATCACCACAAGCACACAATTGATGAGTACAGTGTTAAACTCAGAGACACAGCAGGAGACAAGAAAATGCCCCCAAACAGCAAAAGCTTGGCCATGTTTCTCCACATTCCATACTTTGAATAAATCCTTTGAAGGTAGCTCCAAAACAAGGGCTTAAAAAATAATATTCTCACTGGGCAGTGGTGGTGCACGCCTTTAATCCCAGCATGCGGGAGGCAAAGGCAGGCGGATCTGAGTTCGAGGCCAGCCTGGTCTACAAGAGCTAGTTCCAGGACAGGATCTAAAGTTACAGAGAAACTCTGTCTTGAAAAAAGATTTTTCTGGGGTTAAGGGTATAGCTAAATATAAAAACACCTGTTTTCCACGGGTAAAACCCTGCATTTGATCCTCAGTACCATAAAAACAGAAAAACAAGACCTTCCTTATCACCACACCCTCATCCAAAATTCAAAATCCAGATTACCAGATTAGTAACTGATGGCCTGCATGGAAATGGTCTCCATAGACTCACATTTGCATACTTAGTCTCCAGTTAACTAGACAGTATGAGGAGACGTGACACTGTGAACATGACATAAGGTATCCAAAACCCATGCCAGGCCCCATCTGTCCCTCTGCTTGCTGCCTGCAGACCCAGAAAAAACAGTCTATTCTTTAGGGTTTGTGCTATCCTTGACTTCAAGTGTTCAGAGATCTTACAACATATGTCCTGTGGTTAAAATAGACTGCTGTGTTTCGGTCTTATTCCAAAACCTGATCATGCCAGTAGGTGGCATTCACTCCCATATTCCAGGTCTTCAGAAACCTAAGAGTCAACCCAGACAGCTTAAATGCTAATTTGAAGAAGCCAGAGGCCAGAGTCTGATGCCTTTAACTCAGTAAACAAGAGTCCATGTTTCTAAGAACTAACCTTTTTGCAAGACAACACAAAAATCTATACCTATCTGGGTTATTTTTAGGCCTCTAAAACAGGACTCATGAAGCCTAGAGAGCAACCATGTTCTTGCTCCGTGAAACTGACACCCAGTTCCAGAGTCAGTTTTCATGAGAAACTGCTGAGTATGCTTACTCATTTGGAAGGGAAAAATCCCAGGCCAGAGAAGGGTCATGGTCCAGAGAGAGGCTGCCCAAGCAGCTATGCCACCGGAAAGGCAGCTTTCTCATCCTTCACTTCTGAAAGTTTTTCGGCTAAACATTACACTTATGCACACACTGCCTTTGCCCATAAGAACATAAAATAGGTACATGATCTGGAGAATTAAGTCTAAATGATACTTTAAACACAGAAGTTCTTAGTTATGCCCTGCCAGGTTATAATATACCAACTTTGAAACTGTTTTAAGAAGAGCCTTGAAGAGCTAGCTGTGGCACAAGTATGTAATCCTAACACTCAGGAAGCTGAAGTAGGAGTGTCAGGGCTCAAGACCAGCCTGAACTACAAAGCAATTTCAAGGTCAGCCTGGGGTATGAGAAATATCTTAAAGGGGGAAAAAGAGCCCCATGACCATCTTCAAGGGCTTTCTCCATATTTCCCTGTGGAACCATTTTCTGCCCTTCTCTACTCTTTTCTGTCCACGAAGCTGACCTAAATAGACCACATTAAGAGGCTCACATGTCTTCTGCTTTCCAGACAAACTGGGCCAATAAGTGGTGTGTGTAGGGAGTACCCTAGCAGAAAATTGAAGAAAAAGCCCAAATATCTTTCCCTGGTTCCCTCTAACAGATGACCAGTCCTTTATCCCCTGACTAAAGACCTTTTTCCACCGACTACCTCTCTGGATTGATAGCTCTTATTAGCCCCAGACTATTGAGGGGCTTCCCTAAACCCCATCCTCACCTCAACAGTCCCTTTATTAAATTCTCAGTTACCCAATGTGATTGAGCAGGCTGACCATAAACCACCCAAGTTATGATTGGTTCCCAGGATAACACTATCCACCAAAACATGATCCTAAAGTATTCTTCTTACCCTCCCAATATTGCCAGGAAGGGTCGTTCAGGACTCTCCAAAGCTTTGGCAAAGTAATTCAGCTCCTTCTTCATCAAAAATCCACCAGCCTTCTGTGGCAGATTCACACCCACCATGGAGCTAGGAGGGAAAAAAAAAACAAATGTATTCAAAATCCAGTCAAATTCTACCATTTTTTCCTAGACCCAGACGCCAGCTCCTTACCACTAAAATGCTTTTACCACTTGAGACACTAAGAGACCATGGCTTCATCCCTTAGATGCATTTCAGACTAATTTTACAACCAAGGCTAAATAAAAAAGAGCAATGGACTGAGGTGGAATTTGACATACCCAGGATCTGAGCTAGGTTCTATGTAGCTGGGTGTTTTTGTGGGAATCCCAACAGTAGGAGTAGGGGTGTCTCTTAGTCTTTTGCCTGCTCTTGGGACTCTTCTTCCTCCTACTGAGTTGCCTCGTCCATTCTTGATGAGGGTATGTGCCTAGTCCTATTGTAACTTGTTATGCCATGTCCAGCTGTTATCCCTGGAAGGCCTCTTTTTTAGGAAGGGAAACAGGAGTGGATCTGGGGAAAGGAAAATGGGAGGGAGAAGTGGGAGGAGTGGAGGGTGGGGAAACCATGAATGGGATATAATGAGAGAAGAATTTATAAATAAAATAATAAAGTACCCAGTTAGTGGCTAAGATCACTTGCTGCTCTTACAGAGGACCTCGGTTCATTCCCAGCACCCACATGGGAGCTTAAAACCCTCTAATAACTCCAGCTCCAGGGGATCAGATGCCCCCACTTCTTGCTTCTGAGGGGACTGCATGCACATGGTACAGATAAACATGTAGGTAAAATATGTTAAGTTTATAGATACCCAGTTAATAGTTAACAGATCAAAGGTGGAATCACAGTTGATAAGAAAATAGATATTTTGATATAATATTCTCAAATAAAAATCAATAAAGTTAAAGAAATCTCTTCCTGCAGCTTCACAAAATGTTTTACCACTCCCAAACATTTTGTCTCTATTTCCACTTTGAATCAAGATATTTAACATGGGACAGATAAGTAGAGACAAAAGTTCAAAGGATGGATGTGTCTTGGGATTTTCTTAATTTAGCTCATTCTAGAGTCCCCTGGAAGAAGGAACCTCTTGATCAAATTGACCTGTGGGCAAGTTTGTGAGGCATTGTTTTGATTGCTAATTGATGTAGAAAGGCCCAACCCAGGATGAGTGATAGCATCCCTAGGCTGGTGGGACTGGAAAACTGGCTAGCACTGGTAGCATGGGAACCCATGCTTATTTTAATCCCAACATTTGGGATGCAGAGGCAGGTATATGTCTGAGTCCAAGGGCAGCCTGGTCTGCATAATGAGTTCTAAGCCAATCTAGTGCTACAAAATGAGACTCTGCCTCAAACAAAAAGCTGAATAAAAACCAGTGAATAAGCAAGTAAGCCAAGCTTCCTTCCCTGATTTCTTTCGATGGATTGTGACAAATCACACAAACCCTTTCTCCCCATAAGCTGCTATTGATGTTTTGACTTTTTAATCACAAGAATAGAATTTGAGCTGCTCAAGCATCCAAGATCACTGTATTCTGCCTAGTAGTACTGACAAAGCTCTCAGTACCTGTGGGCTCGGTGTGCAGTACCAAAAGCATCATTGACATAGACATCCCCAAGTTTGGACAGTGAGGCTCGGAAAGCATCAATTTTGGCTGGTTCAGCTTTAATCTGCAGAAAAAAAATTCAAAAAGGAAAATTCAACATAGGAAATATTAATGGCTCCAAAAACAATTTCAGAAGCATTTCTGGCCACCAAGAATCCTCTTGAACATCTTAAAATCCTGAGTTCGTAGGAAAGTTTTAGTATTAGCAGCAAGGTCTATTCCTTCTCCCAAATATTCCAGGTCCCTTGGTCATTTCCTGTCTCCATTGCTTCCTTCTGAAAACTGTACACATGTACACACACAAATACTAAATATGTGATAAAAAATTTAAAACTAAACAAAAAGAATGAGAGAAAATTGGACCAAGCAATGGGTACAAGGGAGGTAATGTAACTCTAAAAATAACCATGTGAACACACTAAACAGCATTCAAGTATGGGAGTGGATAGATGTCCCAGTGGTTAAGAGCAACTTGCTGCTCTTCCAGAGCTCACAGAGCCTATAAAAATAAGCTTTTAGGCCGGGCAGTGGTGGCGCACGCCTTTAATCCCAGCACTCAGGAGGCAGAGGCAGGCGGATCTCTGGGAGTTTGAGGCCAGCCTGATCTACAAGAGCTAGTTCCAGGACAGGCTCAAAGCTACAGAGAAACACTGTCTCGAAAAACCAAAGAAAAAAAAATAAGCTTTTAAAACTGAATTGTCTTCATTTCATTTGTGTCCATTTTGAACTTATGACTGGTTCCTGCAATTTCAGGCATTCTAAGCCATGAGACTGAATTAACTAGTTAATAGTTAATTAGTAAATTAACTAATAATAGTAAATAACTAATAAAAATAATAGTAAATTAACTAATAAGTTAGTAAATAAACTAGTTAATAGTTAATTAGGAAATTAACTAAAAGTCAGAGACTAGCATAGTTGATTGATTCCTAAATAAAACACTCCGTATCAACTTTCCAGTTGCCTCTAGCCATTTCTAAGCACTAGAGTTTGGGCATCTTGAGTTTCAGTTTAAAAGGGCACTGAATTTTAGGTTAGCACTTGAGTAGTACTGTAGAAAGACTACGCCAAAGCATGGTGGGGCCAGCTCAGGGCCTGTGCTGCTAAGAAAAGAAACTGAGAGCGGCACACCAGATGACCTTAAGAAATGTCAGAAGTCAAAGGGGGACTGATAAATACCTTCAGAGCGTCTAGTTCTTTCTTCTTTAAAGACCCAAAGAGGGGAAAGTACTAGGGCGTGCCCTTAGCTAACCAAAGGTCAAACATAAAACCCTGCTCAGCGAGGCAGTTTTAACATTCAATAATTGAGGTCTCACGGTGGTGGTGCACGCCTTTAATCCCAGCATTTGGGAGGCAGAGGCAGGTGGATCCCTGTGAGTTCAAGGCCAGCCTGGTCTACAAGTGGGTTCCAGGAAAGCAAGAATTGTTACACAGAGAAACCCTGTTTCAAAAATACCAAAAAAAAAATTAATAATTGAAGTCTGTTGTTAAGCCTAGCGACCAGTCTTGTGGATTGTCTACAGCCTTTGACAATGGCATGTGAGTAGATCCAGACTGTATACAATTGCAATTGACTACAGGACTCACAGAGCCTCCAATATTTACTATCTGGTTCTTTGTAGAAAAAGCTTGCAGATCTAATTGCCTAAACTATAAAGTCTAGCAACAGCACCACTAACTTAAACAAAATGTCTGCCTGCCCGAAACCCAATCTTCTCACACTAAGATTTGTTTGCTTAGGAAATGAGGATGAAAACACTACTTTTCATGAGAGAAAGCCTTGAGTCAGGTCAGAGGACAGCTCGGTAAACCCATCGCTGGGAAGGTGGAAGAGATCAAGAGTTCAAGGTCACCCTCCTACACCACCCAAGAAAGAAATGCCTTAAGTCCCAGGCCTTAAGTAAACTCACCACGACCATTACATTCCCTGAATACTCTGGTTACCTGAGCATTCAGGTACTTTTCAAAGGCATTTCAAAAAGTGAATAGGAAGAGAGCTTCTGCGGTGCTGGTCACATTTCCTTCCCTCACTGGGGAGTGATTATATAGTGTGTGTACTCTGCTCTGCGACAACTGGTAACTCATCACGCTGTGCGTTTAAATAATTGTTTTGGTTTCTACCGTGCTGAGGGTTGTACCCAGGGCAATGCACACTACCCTGAGTTCCATCCGTGGCCCGCATTTGTACCTTTTTACAAGTATGGTATAGTCAATTTCAAAAGGTGTTTGGGAATAATCAAGGTAAGCTTCCACTATCCTTTACTCGTGGCCTCACACAAATTCAGATCCTAAGGCCCAAGAATATCAAAAGCACAGGTCCTACCTTGTTCCCAGAAGCATCCTTTCCCTTCCCTTCTTCCTCCACATGAAAGCGGAGGTTCTCCAGCAGGATGACAGTGCCAGCTGCTGGGTTGGCACAGGCATTCTCGACTTCTGGGCCCACACAATCCTTTAAGAAGAGAACATCCCTGGGGGGGAGGGAGGAACAAGCAATGAAGACTGGAGCAAGCTGAAAGCTGAGAAGCAGTGACAGCAGGCCTTACCTACCCCCGGAGCTCACCAGCACCGGAGCCCTGTACTTACTTGCCCAGCAGAGACTTGAGTTCTGCCGCAACTGGCTCTAGGGAGTACTTGTCAGGCATGGGAACACCATCAGGTCGGCCCAAGTGGCTCATAAGGACAACTGACTTGGCTCCATTGTCCAAGCAGAATTTGATGCTTGGGACAGCAGCCTTGATCCTATAAGCAAGAGAAGACAGAAGACAGGAACAACGTTCTTCCTAGGAATTAGTGAGAACCATTTTAAACAGTAACTTTGTAAAATACAAAGTTTCCTCAAGTCTGAGGGTTGCAGAATTCAGGTTTGTATTCAGGAGAAGACAGACATGATAAAACCTACCACCTGGAACTCCAGTCTCATTATAGACCTGTTCCTCATGTAGAAAAGAACTTAGCCACCTGCAATCTACAGCAGGACCTGCAGGGGAGGTTAGCCCTTGGCTTCTAGGGGCTGGTAATGCACAAAGCTGGGCATGCAAAGACAATCAGCAGCGGGGCAAACTGCACACGGTGCTGCACACCTGGGATCCCAGCCCTTGGGAGGGAGAAGAAAGAGGATCAAAGTTTAAGATCATCCTCAGAACAGCAACTGTGGCCAGTCTGGAACACATGAGGCCATGTCTATAAACCAACAATCTTGGCTCTTAAAGCGTTCCCCCCCATTCTCTCGAAAACAACTGATCACTGTTTCTATCCTCTGGATAAGCCAGGCAATGCATGACCAACACCTGCTCCCTTCTAAAGGTCTGAAGTGTGGGTAGTTGCTAGGTAGAGGATACCTTTGTGACCAGAGCCACTTGGCATGAACCCAAAGGAAATGAAATTAGCATACAGAAAGATATCTGCACGCCCAAGTTTATCGTAGCATTGTTCACAATGGCTAAAATGAAGACCTCACCTCGTTGCCCATCAGCAGATGAATGGAGGAAAAAAATGAGGACTCTACATACACATAAAATAAATCTTTTTTAAAAAAAAAACTCGCCGGGCGGTGGTGGCGCACGCCTTTAATCCTAGCACTCGGGAGGCAGAGGCAGGCGGATCTCTGTGAGTTCGAGACCAGCCTGGTCTACAGGACTGGCTCCAGGACAGGTTCCAAAGCCACAGAGAAACCCTGTCTCGAAAAATAAAAAATAAAAAAAACTCAATTTGGGACTGATGAGATGGCTCAGTGGTTAAGAACACTGGCTGCTCTTCCAGGTCCTGAGTTCAATTCCCAACCACATCTCACAACCATTTATAATAGGTTCTGATGCACTCTTCTGATATGCAGGTGTACATAAATAAATTAAAAGAATTTAATATAAAAAATAAAGAGCCAGGTATTAAAGCATATGCCTGGAACCCAACACCTGGAAGGCTGAGGCAGGACTCCAAGCTCAAGCTCAGCAAAAGCTGACACACTGTCTCAGAAAAAATGTTTTGAAATAAAATCTTTCTCATAATTTTCAAAAAGCAACAACAGTGCTTCTACACAGGCACTGGAGAAATTGCTCAGTGGTTAAGGCTTGTAGCTATTCTAGAGGACCTGCGTTCAGTTCCCAGCAGCCATATCAGCTGGCTTACAACTACCTCTTAACTTCACCTTCAGTGTATCTAATACCCTCTGTGCGCTCCACAGGCAACTTCACACAGTGCACCAATACCCCCCCATACATATTCTCTCTCATATAAAAATATATCTTTATAAAGAAATTCTGCTTCTGAAGTTAGCACCCAAGACACGAGGGAGCTAAACTGACTGAAAGGGTTACTTCTCAAGTCTTCTGATTTTTTTTAGAGGGCTAAAGGCAAGCCAAACGTTCCCACAAAAAATACCTCATTTGGGCTACTTAGAACAAATTCTGGCAAATCTACATGTAAGCTTAGAAATGACTGATATTGCCGGCCAGTGATGGTGCACACCTTTAATTCCAGTACTCAGGAAGCAAAGGATCTCAGTGAATTTGAGGCCAGCCTGGTCTACAAAGCAAGTTCCAGGACAGTCAGGACAGTTACAGAGGAACCTTATCTTGAAAACCAACATTGATATTAAAATCCTTCTCTTGCAGTTTGTTTTGCAAGTCAATTAACCTTTGACTCCCAAATTCCTTGAATTTTTTTTTAAAACAAGGAGAACTTTCTCAGGATGTTTTGCTGATAGTGAAGGATTTTTAGGGGGAGGGTAGTCTGGAGTTTTCTGTTTGGTTGTCTTAAGATATTTTTATTAATTCTTAAGAATCATAGTGTATGTTTTATTAATTCTCAAGTATTATACAAAAACCCCTCACTCATTTTGGTTTGCTGTGGAAAGTTTTAGGATAGCCTAGAATGGCCCGAAACTGGCTTTGTAGCTCGTGCTACATGACTTCCTACATCCAGCCTTCCAAGCACTAGCATCATAGACAAGCTAGAATTTTTGTTTGTTTTGAGACAAGGTCTCTCTATAGACCTGGCTGTCCCAGAACTCTCTATAGACCAGGCTGGCTTTAGTCTCAGAGATCCACCTGCCTCTGCTGCCCAAGTGCTGGGATTAAAGTCATGCACCACCACACCCGGAATAGGTGACTTCTTTCCAGGAGTTTTCATAAATTGAGAATAATCCAATTCACAATGATAAGAAAGCAGGTTAGTATAGACCAAACAAAGTTTTATGGCTTCAGTTGCTGTATTCCCCAGCATGGAAAGAAAGAAATCTACATCCCATGTACTCCTACATCTTAAACCCAAGCTGGGTTTAGCAGTAATCTTACCTTTGGTTATTTGTTATCTGGTTGTTCTTCATAGGAACATTGAAGTCCACCCTAGAAAAGAAAAAGGCTTCAGTTTCAGAGTAATGATCAACTTCTTGGTCCCTCAAAAGTTTGAACCTCAAAAGTTCAAATCTCACCTTTAAAATAAGAGGCATTAAAAGAAGGTTGGCAAGATGGCTCAAGGGGTACAGGCACTTGGTGCCAAGTCTGACAACCTGAGTTTTATCCCCAAGACCCATGCGGTAGAAGAAAACCAACTCTTGCAAGTTGTCCTCTGAGCTCCACACCTTTGCCTTGATATGTACAGTCTATGTACACACACACACACACACACACACACACACACACACACACACACACACTAAATAGTAAATGTCATTTTAAAACTATTAAATGAAGACAGTACTCAGTCACTTGGAAGGGAGGGATGGGCCAGACGATGATCCTGCGGTATAGGTACATGTTCTTGAACTGCTCACACAAACGTGCTCATTTCAAAGAAATTTGAGTATATGGAAACCTTTTTAGATATGTAGCAAATAGTTTTTAAAACATTTCAAACTAGTCTACAGTCATACCACCCTGAACGCGCCCGATCTCGTCTGATTTCGGAAGCTAAGCAGGGTTGGGCCTGGTTAGTACTTGGATGGGAGACCGCCTGGGAATACCGGGTGCTGTAGGCTTAAAAAGAAACAAGAGAAAAGTATTCTTTATAAATTTATAAAATAAAAAAAAAGTTTCAAACTACAAGAACTTGTCCAGGAGATCTGGGAAGCTAAATGTAATTACACCTAAATGCATTTATTTTAGCCTGGTATTCTCTATTTAGCCTGGTGATATCTATAGCAGTCTGTGGAGGTGACGATGTGTAATATACCTTGATTCTAATTCTTTTGATACCGATTCTGGCTCCTTGTAAAAACATTTCCCAAAAAAAAAGAAAAGAAATTCAAAAATAAAACACATCAAGAGAATTCCATTTCATTCTTTTCAGAGAATATCTGGCACACTAAGAATAGGAAAAAACCTAGGCCCCAGTATCCAGTTGATATAATAGTCACTTTCAAAGAACCTGAGGGGAAAAAAAGGAGTGAAATGTGCCTATGCCCACTGACAGACAGACAAGTGGAAGGCAAGTGATTAAAATGAAAGCTAGTAATATACTGGCCTAACGGATTACTGCCTTATTCTTTTCTGTGGTGTTGCTGGGGACTGAACCCAGGGCTATTTCCTGTACTGTGGCTGATTTTAATGTCGAAGCCTGCCATGATTGAGACAGACTCGTAAAATCTAGCTTGCTTTCATCTCCTGAATAAATGCTGAGATTAAGTATTAGATTACTGTACCAATACATCCACTAAGACCATTTTTAATTCATTTTTCTTTTTGGGGGGAAGGGTGGTTCTAGACAGGATTTCTCTGTGTAGCCTTGGCTGCCCTAGAACTCAATCTGTAGATCAGGCTGGTCTCAAACTCAGAAATCCACCTGCCTCTGCACCACCACTGCCCAGCTTATTAATTTTTCTTAAATCTGAGAAGTGATTCTAGTATCTAACTCAAGTTAGTGAATGATAGAAGGCTTAGAAGTGACATAGTATCAAGCAAGTGTTGGCTGTTATTTTATGTTAATGATTCTCCAAACTAGAAGTGTTATTTGACAGATCAACCATATTAAAATCATTACTGAAAAAACATCTAGGGACTACGATACGGGCGACAGGACTGCTACTGTCCTTGTTTGTGAAACTCCCCTTTGCAAAGCTCTTCACTGTTCTTTCTTCCTGTCTGAGCAGTGACCCCAAGTCCTGCAGACCACAGGTTTCCTCCATGCGCTGAACACTAATCCGGCTCACCAAGGAGTTTAAGGGACATAGTCCTTGATTCAGATTTAAGGAAGCCTTTAAAATTAAATGGCACTATGCCTCTGAACAACGAAATACACTCTTAGCTGGTTTCTGGCACCTCAGGCATCCTCTTTAAATATCCTGAGCAGGTCCTTGCCAGCCTTAAAGTTCAGACCAAAGTGGATCAAGTATCCTATTACCATGAGCCTCTCACAGCCTCCCAGGAAGGCTAATGGACACAAGGGTTAACTGCATAGGAGAAACAGCGCTGCCACCAAAACCTAAGAAGGAATGCCTTTGGGCTGAAATACCCAAACCTCTGTGGCTTCTGTCCAAGCTCTGATGGCATCAGCTTACTTATGAAAACTGGATTAGTTCTCTCGCTGCCCTCTTGATGACTTCAACCTTTACCTATCCTCTCCTAGACCCACACCTCTGCCTGCACTAGCTTTTCTTCTGAGGATTCCAGGGAAGAGCCTTCCCTACGCATCCCACTTATTTCTGTATATAATGCGCACCTTTTTCTCAAGGTCCGAGGAATACTCAAGCTTTGCCTAAGGACAAGGTCAAGTATCACTACACACATCAGAACGGCTAAATTAAAAAAACAACAACTGTAGCCAGGCAGTGGTGGTGCACGCCTTTAATCCCAGCACTCAGAGGCAGAGGCAAGTGAATCTCTGTGAGTTGGAGGCCAACATGGTCTGTCTACAAGAGCTAGATCCAGGACAGCCTCCAAAGCGCCAGAGAAACCCTGTCTCAGAAAAGAAAAAAAAATGACAACTACCAAACTTGCAGTGACAATCCGTGCCTCTTATCCACCCTTTGCTGATAAGCCAATTAAAAGAGCCACATTAATAGCAAAAAAAAAAAAGCAGAAAGACACTGATTTAATGTTACCCCCATAAGACACAAAGAAATCCAGTGGCGCTCCAAATCCATCTTCAGAAAGCTGCCCACCACTGAGCCATCTTTGTCTGTGTAAGGTGTAACTTTGCAGGAAAATAGCCCAAGCTTTTCTTCTCCCAGCATGAAATTCCTGTTTTAATAACATCTGATAGCTAAAATACCTCCTTAGTATATATATTCATTTCTGCCAGTTTTTCTACCACCCAATACTGGTGAGGATGCAGAAAAACTGACCACATTCCTAGCAGGAATGTGAAATGGTGAGCACCTTTGGAAAGCTATCTGGGGATGCCTCAAAAGGTTAAACATGGGATGGCTCAGTTGCAAAATGCTTGCAAGCCCAATTCTAGGTGTCTTACCCAAGACCCATGTGGTCAAACCAAGACTGACACCCCCTCAAAAAAAATCCATAGCAGCTTTTGTAAAAACCTCAAACTGGCAACAACCCAGATAGCATTCAATGGTTGGATGAATGATTCAACTACGATACACCCATACTGTGAAAAAATATCCAGCAATTCAGAGGAATATACTGTTGGTACATGTACCAACTTGGATAACTATTAAATGAACGTTGAGTGAAAGAGTGCATCTCCAAAAGTTACACTCTATTAATCTGTATATGCCATGCTTTTGCAATGACAAGTATTAAAATAGAGCACAGGTCAGAAATCACTGGGGATTAAAAGTGGAGGGCATGATTAGAATCAAGTAACAGAGAGGAGACATCTTAGTGGTGATCAAACAATCCTATGTTTGCTTGAGGTAGTGGTTATACAAATCTACCTATGATAAAACGCTAGAGAACTAAACACCCTTTCCACCAATGTCAAATTCCTACTTCTGACTTTGACCTACAATTATGTGCTATGCAGCCACTGGGAAAAACTGAATTTCTGTACAATCTTTGCAATTTCCTAGAAATTTGAAATTATTGCAAAATATTAATTTTTAAAAAACCACTAAGTTAGAATATCGAATCTTAAATCCTAGCACTTGGGAGGCAGAGGCAGGTGAATCTCTGAATCAGAGGCCAGCTTGGTCCAGATGAGTTCCAGGACAGCCAGAGCTACACAGAGAAACCTTGTCTCGAAAACCAAAAACAAAAAAACAAAAAACAAAAACATCTCTTTATTGAAATCTCCCAGTTTCAAGGCCAGTTAGTTCTACTAAACGCTCAGAGGAACCATGCCCACTGGTGCCACGTGGTCTGACTGCTAAATTACACCCGTGATTCCATTTTCTTTCTTTCCACCAGGATTGTTGCTTTGTAAGTCACAACAAAACCAGTGAGTTTGGAAAAAATAATTTAAATTAAAAACAAAACAGGAAGGTACAAGAAAAAGAGAAGTACTTCACCAGCAAGCAAAGGATGACTAGTAACCTGTGAGTGGAAAGAAAGGAAATGACAGGGCAGAAATCAGCGGGAAATTTACTCAAATGACCTTGTAAAATCAACAGGAGTTGGAGGGAAGGAAAAAAACTGTTAGTGGAACCTGTTGGGGTTTCTGGCTATTTTAAAGCTGCCCCAAAAGGAGCTGGGGTGACTGAGTGGGAGAGCGCTCAAGCATAAAATACCTACGGGTTGATTCCCCAGCACATCAAAAATAAATTACCCCAACAAATCAACTTCCCTTGCCAATTCAAACCAAAGGACTAGACAAGTCAGGAGACAAATATCTATCCTTCTACAGGGCAGAAAGGAGGCAAGTGAAACAGCCACTCCTCCAGAGGCCCCATTTCTGAAGCACTGCCAATAACTACAAAGCACTGAAACAAGAAGGTATTGAGCTCACCCAGGCATGGCTGCCCAGACTGCTCTAAAATCTAAGCCTACAATGCAACTCCCTATTCAAGAAGCATTGATAATGCAGAAACAAAGCAACTTTGCCAGTGTGGCCTTAAAAACAAGTACAATGTATCCATACAAAAGAAAAAGAGATTGTAAACCCCAGACACAGTCAATTTCAAACTGTCCCTGGGTCATCATATCCAAGAGTTTAGAGAATCTGATTGGTGGCTATGAGACCTAAATTCTAGTCCCAGTTCTACCACAACCTTGAGAGTTCAGTGACTTTCAACGCGACATCAATTATCATACTGCTAGTTCAATAACCTTGAACATCTCCATCCGCAAAACTGGACTAGCCAATCATTTCAAGGCTCAAGGCTAACCTGTGTTAAGTGAAATTTGACTTGGTACAACGGGAGAAAAAACTGTTTACTCCATTCTTACCCCCAACCAGAGTTAATTCCTTAACTGTAAGAGAAGAACTGCAATTACGGGAAGGTGAACACAATGTCCCACTGTCTTTCAGCAGCTGCACGCATCTGGAAGGGCCAGTCTCAAGCCAGTGGAGGTACAAGTTATTTTAAACCTTTTTATGCTAGTTGCAGGCCAACATCTACCTTCTTAGTTTCACGGGGTTAATTTCATTTCCTTGGAGCAGCATGAAGAGCTAGAACCTGCCCTTTAACCCGAGGGTGGCTGGGATCTCTACTCCATCGGGATTACAAAGGTCTGTCCTGTTTGAGACAACAGGAGTATTTTGTATGAGCACTGGGTTCTGGTTATCTGCACAGCATGAAAGGGTCACCTGCCAAATAATATTGGCTACGACAAAATATGTGGCTGTACAGTTCTCTCACTCCTAGCTGGAGAGGTAGGCTAGCCTCTGCTCCCTTACACGAGTGATAATATCTAAAAGATGCCCTCATTCGAACTGGCCCAAATTGTGAAAGGGACCAGGATTACGTCATTCACACACTGCCAATCAATCAACTGCTTCCAAAAAAGGTCAAGCCGGCAGCAGTCACTGCGATTATCTATGGCCCTTCAAAATTACCATCCTTGAGTCCTACAGCCGAGTTCATCAGTTACGTATCTCATCATCATCCTTCACTCCTGAAAACACATTATAAATTAAGAAAGGCAGAAAGGTGTAAGCCCCATACACGCTAGTAAATTCTGTCAGGTAAGGGAGAAGCCAACTTGATAAATGACCAGGGATCCACGTGGGCCGACTAAGAAAAGAGTGCCATGTGCGTGGAGCCTTCCTCACTTTAACTAACATCCTGCTTCTCGAGCCACCTCTGAGGGTGAGGTTAGAAGCCTCCAACTCTGGGCGGCCACACCCTGTATGTGTCACAACCCTGATGCAAACCCCAAGCAAGGCCAGGAGTCCAACTGCAAGGTAGGGCAGCAGAGGCCTGTTATATAAGCTGTACAGAGCTTCATCCAGTGGGCCTCACCTTCCCACCCACAATTCTTTGGGGAGAGAGACCTCCACTCCTGAGCATTTCGAGCAACATCCTCCGGGGAAGAAATCTTTTTGTACCGGGACCAATGAAACGTGGGCGGTTTCGAATTCGTCAGAAATGGTCCAAAGACCGTGGGGGAAGGGAAATTAGCTAAATGACCTTTCAAGGTCCCTCCACTAGGGCCTAGAGATTTACAGGATAAGTATTAGGTCCCGTCTCGTTACAGGAGATGAAGCTGCATTTCAGAAATGGGAAAAGGATTGACTCCTGGGAATCTGAACCCTTTCTCGGTGGGATCCACTCCCCAAAGGACACTATTGGTCGCTTTTCATGCTAGAAGCAGTTAGGAAGCATCAAACCCGGACAGTATCTGCCCCAACGGGGTGAGATGGACACCCCTGCTCTGCTAACCCAGGACCCCCGAGACCCAGCTGAAAACTAAGCACAACTTAGGGTGCACAGAAAAGCGTGCTTGCCAGGGCCAGAGAGGCTGTGCAAGAGCCTTAGGGTGTGAGAGCGGCAGTACAAGATTACCTCATCACGACCCGCTTTCCCTTCACGTCCAGTTTGTCCAAAGTCAGCTTGTTAGAAAGCGACATTTTGGCAACGCGTTAGGATCAAGAGGCTCGGTCCTGAGGAAGAGGAGACCACTGCGGCGGACGTGCGCTTTTGAAGCGTGCAGAACGCCGGTTGCGGGAGGACCGGAGGGTGCCCGCCCCGCCCCTGGCTCCGCCCCTGAGCCTGCCCTTGGATCCGCCCCTTCCCGGCGCTGCTCCCAGTGTACGAAGCAGCAAAGCTACTATTGGCCGCCGCCCAGAAGGCCGGTCCGCTTCCATTGTTCCGAAGCTCTGTCCATCTACAAGGGACTGGTGGGACGTGCGACTTCCATTTGTCACGTCCAGCACGACGCGAGCAGCAGGGGGAACCTTGCTGACTAGGGGCGGAGAAGAAGCGTTCGCGGTGGGGCCCGAAAGAAGGGAGCGGATGGCGCCATAGGGTGGGCGTGGAATGTGTGCCGGGCCAGAGGCCACTAGTGCAGCCGTAGTGCCCAGCAGCGCATGCTCCGGACTGCCTTGGAAAAAGCAGCACCCCCACCCGGTGGAATTCCCAGGGGTCTTTTCAAAATCTTTGCAAATGCCATTTCCTTTATCTTCTGCTTTCTCAGCTCCCAAATGGAATGCTACATAAGGCCTTACTTAGCAATGGAAACCTTTCAGAAGTCAAAAAAGGACCAGGTCCTCCTCGCCCTTTTATAATAAAAAGTACAGTGTAATTGCCGTGGTTACTTTATTCATTGTAATGGCGAATACGTTCAGCATGTGTCATGTTAACTAACAATGCTCATAAAACGTCTAAGTACGTTCTGTTATTAAAGATGAAGTAACTGATGGACAAAGGTTTAATGTCTTACGTATGCATGATAACAGAGCTTTTAAGTGATTATTTCAATCCTGGGCCACTGGGACTTAGACTCCTTTGTGAGTGTAGCCTAGTGGTAAAGTGCATGTGATCCAATCTCCAGCACTGGAGAAAAGTCTAAATCTCTACTGACACTAATTTGGACTAAGGATGCAAGGTAAACGCTTGCCTACGGTTCGACACGAGGCAGCTACTTAATGAAAGGCACGTGAGAAATGTAAGCCCTTCCCCCTCATTCCTCTGGTTCTCGTTTCCACCTCTCCCACTAGCTGACACCCAGGAGAAACTGACCAGACCACCTCTGGAAATTACTATATTATGGGAAGTAACTCAGACAATAGCATGTGTTTTCTCTCATATGCATGTGTTATATAAGCATATATATATATATATATGTGGAGAGGGTAGATGCAGGTCCACAAAGGGGGAGGGGGGTAAGAACAGGGGGACAAAAAAAGGTAACAAAAGACATGTGACATGGAAGAGACAAAGAACTTCGGGCAACTGAGGAATGCTGAGAGCCTCCAATTGGTTATTCAATACTAAGTGGTCTGAAATTGTATACACTACATACAAGTAACTTTATATAGAGTGAGATGGTTTAATTACATATTTAGGTACAGAGAGAGAGAGAGAGAGAGAGAGAGAGAGAGAGAGAGAGAGAGAAAGCAGCCATGTATTGGAGAGAGGGACTGCACTTTTACCTGCTAAGCCATCTCCAGCCTGAAATAACAATGAGAAACAGACAGCCTAAGAGGAGAAGGCTTTGAGAACTGAAAAACAGGAAAATAAAAAAATCTACAATTATACGTGTGAGGCCAGATATGGATCAGAGCTTTTGGGTGTTGTAACAGTGTTTAAGTGACAGTTTTCATCCGAGCAGAACTGAGACACCCTTCGTTACCATCAGTTCCCTCACCAGTACCTATCCCCTTCCTTCACTGCCTGCAGAAATCCGATTTAATAGCACGTTGGTATAGTGACCAGTGCTCAGCAAGGATAGGCTTATGTCCTAGCGCCAAGGGATAAATCACTGGTGACCTAAGCCTGAGTCTGGGAATCCCATCCCCCACATGCCCTTTTGTCACACATTAGTCTGGGAATGGGCAGTGACCCAACTTAGGTCAATGAGATAAAAGGAAAGCCTGCTGTGCTGAGAAACAACAGAGAACAGTGAAGCAAAGCCAGGCCTGTACCTATATTGATGTGTTGCTAATTAATAGAACGTTAGGAAGTAACTATGGATGACTTCTACACTAGCCATAAATCTCTCTCTCTCTTTTCCTCCCCCACTTCTCCCCTTTCCCTCCTCTTCCTCTCCCTCTCTGATCTTTCATTCTGAGGACAGCAGCTTCCATGTATTGGGGACATTTAAATAATTTATGGGGTAGCCCGGATGGTGAGTCTCTCAGAGCACCTTTAAACAACTGAGTCCTTTAAAGAACTGAGTCCTGCTGCCTGCAGTTCTGTAAGGGAGCTAGCTTGGAAAGGGACTCTGGTGACCCCAAGACCAGCTTTCAGATGTGATCCCCCAAGTCAAGTTTTCAGATGTGTGTCACCAAGGCCAGCGTGTAATTGCAATCTCAGGAGGAGCTTCAAACTAAAACAAATTTAGCTGTTGTCAAATTCCTGACTCATAGAAAGTATGAGGCAATATTTATTGTTTTGAAGTACTAAATTTTGAGATGCTTTCTTACTCAGAAATAGACAAGTAATAGAGAGTTTCGGCAATGAATTTGTTCCATGAAACAAAATAATCACCTACACATTGATAACGGTGAACACAAATTACAGAATAACTGAGCCCCTGAAGACGTCAGTGGGTTGCTGAATTTACCAAGCACAGCACTATTGTGCCACCTGCCTTTCTGTAGTGTGAAATAAACAAGCCTCTACTGTGAGTGATAATTTATTGAAGATAATCTCATTGCACTCTCGGGGGAATTAAATGGCATTCATATGATCAAGTATAGATGCTTGTAAATTCTTTTTTATGTGGCCTAAGCCATCCTCAAATTTGTGATCCTCCTGTGTTAGCCCCCTGAGTGCTGGGATTACAGGCATATACCACACATCCATTTTTAAGGAGAGTTTCGCATCTGCTAATATTGGAGGTAGATAGTAGAGCCTGATTCTCTCACTGAGAAATAATAGAAATAGAAATAATAGAAAAGCTGAAATTTTTGTAAGGACCAGTGCTGGAAGCTATACCAAGGACTGAACCCATGTCTTTTCCTACATGCCACGTGCTAATTCCAGAAGAGGCAACCGAGACTGAAAAGATGAATAAAGCTTCAGTTAGATTCCTAAGACTTCAGAGTCCACCAAGTAGAAGGAGCTGTGATGGTTTAGACAAGAATGGACCCCACAGGCTCATATATTTGGATGCTTAGTTCGCTTAGTTCCAGGGAGTGAAACTGTTTAAAAGGATGAGAAGAATTAGGATGTGTGGTTTTATTGAAGGAAATGAATGTATCAGTGGGATGGGCTCTGAGGTTTCAAAAGTTTGTGCCAGGCCCACCCCCACCCAGTCTTTCTCTCTCTCTCTCTCTCTCTCTCTCTCTCTCTCTCTCTCTCTCTCTCTCTCTCTCTCTCACACACACACACACACACACACACACACACACACACACACACACACACACACACATACACTGTGTGTGTTGTGTACATGCAAGCACCAGGGTAGGTGTCACAGGACAACCTTCCAGAATCAACTCTCTTCTTCCACCTTGTGGGCCCTAAGGATCCAATTCAAGTCCTTGAGAGATTTTTCCCTAATCTGACTTAGCAGGATTCTCAATTAAACCCAGTTCAGTTCTTTGGTGACAAGTGATGGAAATCCAAAGTTGGAGCTAGTCAAATGGTAAACTCTGACCCTGACTGAAGTTTTGGTCCAAGAAGTTAATTTGTCAATTGTAGTTATCTGACCACTTGACAGGAGGTGAAGATCCTTTTCCAAGATGGTGCTCACATGGATCTTGGAAAGAGATCTCAGTTTCTTAACAACATGGTCCTTACCATAGGTCTAGTGAGTGCCCTCATGATAGGAGTTGAGTACTCCTCAAATGACTGATCCAAATAGTAAAACAAGAAATAAATTACAGTAGCCTTTGTTACTCTCTCTCTCTCTCTCTCTCTCTCTCTCTCTCTCTCTCTCTCTCTCTTTCTCTCTCTCTCTCTCTCTCTGTCTCTGTCTCTATGCCATGCACGTTCACCTCATCCAGATTCTAGCCACTGGGAATGAATCACTAATCCCCACTGGGCTGGAGAGTTGCTGGACTTCACCTTTTTTCTTTCATTTGGAATTTCACCTCTTAAAAGTAAAATAAAGAAGATCTTTGACTATTGAAAACCACCAGACTCTTTTCTTGACCCTTTTTTAACATAATATTTTTATTGATTAATTGGGAGTTTCATATAATACTCTTCAATCACATTAACTTTCCAGTCTTACCAGGTCCACTACCCCCACCCTTGAAATCTTCCCCACCCCCAAAAAAAAGAAAGAAAAAGAAAGAAAGAAAAGATACCCAGTCCAATATGTGTTACCCATATACCCACTGGAGCATGGTCAAACTCACAGTGGACAGCCCCTTAACTGAGGTCTTCCCCATCCCCACCCCCACCGGAAACCATCATCTGTGAAAAGTGGCAGAAAAGTGGCACTTCAGGGTCTTGTTGATGACTGCAGACTCACGGTTGAGAATGAAAGACACCCAAGGTTTCTGTGACAACCCCCCTCCCCTCCCTGCAAAAAAAAAAAAAAGAAACAGTCTAGACAGGAAGCCATTGAAGGGAACTCTTAACCCTTTTGTTGCCAAGAGCTGGGTCTGATGAGATCCTGAAAGCATGTTTCTTAGCCCATGAGGAAGAAAACAAAAGGAATATTAAAGACAGCAAAGTTCAGTCCCTCTGACCATTGCCTATACTTATACTCATATCTCACCTATGCTGATATTTCTTGGGATTGTAAAATGTCTATTTGGTAACAATTCTGAAAATTTCACAGGTCCCAACTTGTACCTTCTCTGTAGTTAAATGCCTGTGATGGTTTTGAACATCTAGCTTTATTTTAACATTCAATGACCACTGCATTAACTGGAACTTAGCATTTAGCTTCAATTTGAATATTCAGTGAATATCACATTAAAAGGTAGTTACACTGCTATAATTACTGAGACATTGCTATATTAAACTATGACCTGGGATACACCTGGCAAAATCCTTAATGCAGGAAATGCCAAGAGGAAAAAAAAATCACCTGGTCTACCTGGGGGCAGTGGTGGCACATGCCTTTAACCCCAGCAGTATGGAAGCAAAGGCAGGTGAATCTCTGTGAGTTTGAGGCCACCTGGTCTCCAGAGTGAGTTCCAGGACAGCCAGGGCTACACAGAGAAACTCTGTCTCAAAATAACAGAAAAAAAAAAAAACACCTGGTTTTTAAAATTGCAAGGACAGGAAGAGGGTTGGGAAACTACATGTTTAAATACAGAAGAGACATTTCAAAGAAATACGGTGCATGTTTCCTGTTACTCTCCTAATTCAAACAAGCCAGCCATAAACATTAATATCCACCTACACAATTTATGGAACAACTGGAAAATTTTTCATATTGACTGGATATTTGATGGTCTTTGGATATTTGATTTCAAATTTCAGGTATGATAGCTATACAGTTGTGTGGTGCTAATGTATCTCTTTGAGAGGGTCAGACAGTCATATCCACCCCTCCCTCCTCACGATCCATCCCCGCTTCTCCTCAGTTTTGATTTTTGAAGAGTCTTTATCTTAGACATACACTGAATTATTTTTCTTTTGTTGGTGATGTGAGGATTAAAGCCAGGGTCTTTAACCACTAAGCTACATCTCCAGCCCTCCAGGTCTCACTGAAGAGCCCAGGCCACCTCCTTCCTGCCTCAACTTCCTTACTTCTAGCATTATACGCCAGACTTATTTCATTGGCATTCTGTTGTTGTTGCTAATGATTTGGGTTTTTTGTTTTTTTTTTTGTTGTTGTTGTTGCAACTCACTACACAGGATAGTCTGGCCTTGAACTCAAGGCAATCCTCTTTCTTCAGCCTTCCATGCCCTGAGTTTACAGGTTTGAGACACCACACTTAACTGTTACTGACATTTTTTTTTATTATTGCGAAAAGAAGAAAAAAAAACATAAACAAAAAACAAGTTTCCACCTCCTCCCAGCCTCCCATTTCCCTTCCCCTCCTCCCACCCTTCTCCCCCTCCTCCCACCCTTCTCCCCCTCCTCCCACCCTTCTCCCCCTCCCCCCACTCCTCTCCCCCTCCCTCTCCAGTCCACAGAGCAGTCCGGGTTCCCTGCCCTGTGTTAAGTCCTAGGTCCTCCCCCCTCCGTCCATATCTAGGAAGGTGAACATCCAAACTGGATAGGCTCCCACAAAGCCAGCACATTAAGTAGGATCAAAACCCCCTGCCATTGTCCTCATTGTTCGCCATGTTCAGAGAGTCCGGTTTTATCCCATGCTTTTTCAGTCACAGTCCAGCTGGCCTTGGTGAGCTCCCCGTAGATCAGCTCCACTGTCTCAGTGGGTGGATGCACGCCTCGTGGTCCCGACTTCTTTGCTCATGTTCTCCCTCCTTCTGCTCCTCCTTGGGACCTTGGGAGCTCAGTCCAGTGCTCCTGTGTGGGTCTCTGTCTCTATCTCTATCCATCACCAGATGAAGATTCTATGATGATATGCAAGATATTCGTCAGTATTGCTCTAGGATAGGGTCATTTCAGGTTCCCAATCCTCAGCTGCCCAGTAACAACTGACATTTTTTTTTATTGAGAAAAGGAGAAAAAAAAAAACCAAGTTTCCACCTCCTCCCAGCCTCCCATTTCCCTCCCCCTCCTCCCACCCTTCTCCCCCTCCTCCCACCCTTCTCCCCCTCCCCCCACTCCTTTCCCCCCTCCCTCTCCAGTCCAAAGAGCAGTCAGGGTTTTCTGCCCTATGGTAAGTCCTAGGTCCTCCCCCCTCCGTCCATATCTAGGAAGGTGAACATCCAAACTGGCTAGGCTCCCACAAAGCCAGCACATTAAGCAGGATCAAAACCCCGTGCCATTGTCCTTGGTGTCTCATCAGCCCTCATTGTTCGCCATGTTCAGAGAGTCCAGTTTTATCCCATGCTTTTTCAGTCACAGTCCAGCTGGCCTTGGTGAGCTCCCAATAGATCAGCTCCACTGTCTCAGTGGGTGGGTGCACCCCTCGTGGTCCCGACTTCATTGCTCATGTTCTCCCTCCTTCTGCTCCTCATTGGGACCTTGGGAGCTCAGTCCAGTGCTCCAGTGTGGGTCTCTGTCTCTATCTCCATCCATCACCAGATGAAGGTTCTATGATGATATGCAAGATATTCGTCAGTATTGCTCTAGGATAGGGTCATTTCAGGTTCCCTATCCTCAGCTGCCCAAGGAACTAACTGGGGACCTCGGCTTGGGCACCTGGGAGCCCCTCTAGGGTCAGATCTCTTGCCAACCCTAAAGTGGCTCCCTTAACTAAGAATTGTGGTTCCGTGCTCCCCTGTCCAACCTTCCTTTATCCCAATCCTCCTGTTTCCCCAAGCCCCCCCCTCCTTCCCTTCTAACTTTTCTCTCCCCATCTCCCCTTACCCCCATCCCACCCCACCCCCAAGATCCCAATTTTCTCCACGGCAATTTTGTCTACTTCCCTTAGCCAAGAGGATAACTATATGTTTTTCCTTGGGTTCACCTTCTTACTTAGCTTCTTTAGATTCACCTATTGTAGACTCCGTGACCCTTATTTATGGCTAGAAACCAATTATGAGTGAGTACATCCCATGTTCATCTTTTTGGGTATGGCTTACCTCACTCAGGATAGTGTTTTCTATTTCCATCCATTTGCATGCAAAATTCGAGAAGTCATTGTTTTTTACCGCAGCGTAGTACTCTAATGTGTATATATTCCATACTTTCTTCATCCATTCTTCCATTGAAGGGCATCTAGGTTGTTTCCAGGTTCTGGCTATTACAAATAATACTGCTATGAACATAGTTGAACAAATGCTTTTGTCATATGATAGGGCATCTCTTGGGTATATTCCCAAGAGTGGTATTGCTGGGTCTAGGGGTAGGTTGATCCCGAATTTCCTGAGAAACCGAAACACTGACTTCCACAGTGGTTGCACGAGATTGCATTCCCACCAGCAATGGATGAGGGTACCCCTTCCTCCACAGCCTCTCCAGCAAAGGCTATCCTTGGTGTTTTTGACTTTAGCCATTCTGACAGGTGTAAGATGATATCTCAAAGTTGTTTTGATTTGCATTTCCCTGATTGCTAAGGAAGTTGAGCATGACCTTAAGTGTCTTTTGGCCATTTGAACTTCTTCTGTTGAGAATTCTCTGTTCAGTTCAGTGCCCCATTTTTTAATTGGGTTAATTAGCATTTTAAAGTCTAGTTTCTTGAGTTCTCTATATATTTTGGAGATCAGACCTTTGTCTGTTGCGGGGTTGGTGAAGATCTTCTCCCAGTCAGTATGAAGAGGATACCAAAAAATGGATGGACCTCCCTTGCTCTTGGATTGGGAGGATCAACATAGTAAAAATGGCAATTCTACCAAAGGCTATTTATAGATTCAATGCAATCCCCATCAAGATCCCATCAAAAATCTTCACAGATCTGGAGAGGACAATAATCAACTTTATATGGAAAAATGAAAAACTCAGGATAGCCAAAACAATCCTATACAATAAAGGATCTTCTGGAGGCATTACCATCCCTGACTACAAACTCTATTACAGAGCTACAGTAATGAAAACAGTGTGGTACTGGCATAAAAACAGAGAAGTCGACCAATGGAATCATATAGAAGACCCGGATTTTAACCCACAAACCTATGAACACCTCATTTTTGATAAAGGAGCTAAAAGTATACAATGGAAGAAAGAAAGCATCTTCAACAAATGGTGCTGGCACAACTGGATGTCAACCTGTAGAAGAATGAAAATAGACCCATATCTATCACCGTGCACAAAACTCAAGTCCAAATGGATTAAAGACCTCAATATCAGCCCAAATACACTGAAAAGGATAGAAGAGAAAGTGGGAAATACCCTACAACAGATGGGCACAGGAGATCGCTTCCTATGTATAACCCCAGAAGCACAGACAATAAGGGCAACATTGAATAAATGGGACCTACTAAAACTGAGAAGCTTCTGTAAAGCAAAGGACACTGTCACTAAGACACAATGACATTTTGTTTTTGCGATAGGATTTCACTATGTCATTCTGGCTTACCTAGAAGTCACTCTGTAGACCAGGCTGGCCTCAAACTCATAGAGGTCCACCCGCCTCTGTGTGTGTCCTGAGTGCTGGGATTAAAGGTGTGCAATGTGTGCTCAGTGCACTCATATTAGAAAACATGTGATGTTTGTTGCTGTAATATTACCTTTCTTCATTGGCTAAGGCAGTCCCTGAAACTACCCATAATTTTTTTAGATGAAGTCTTGCTATATAACTCTGACTAGCCTAATCCTCACTATGTAGAGCATCTCTTCCTTTTTCAGCTTCCCAAGTGCTAGGATTACAGATGTGTCCACCATGCCCAGCTACCCTTATTCTATTTTCCCTTATTGTAATTAGTAAGTAATTTTCAGAAAGATGCAGTGAGGTTGTATAAATATCCCTTGTCTCATTGTTCTGACCGTTGAAGCTGTTACATGAATCTCATCTCTCTCTTTCTCTGTCTCTCTCTCTGTCTGTGTGTGTGTCCGCGCGCGCGCTAAAACTGTTCACCAACTACCAACTAAAATATTAAATAAGGAGGAAAAGGCTTTGCAAGTTAGTATTGCATGACTCAAAACGTGTCTGCCAGCTGGATTCCACCCATGAGCCATGAGGTTGTAACCTTTGCTCTTTATTTACCCATATTAAAATACAGTGTCTCAAAATAATTTGTGATGCTGAACACCGAGAGGGTGGTTGCTTTTGCAGAGGAGAAGTGGGTATTAACTGACCAGTCACTTAAGTACTTCTTAGATGCCAGTAATTTCCTATTATTCTGAGTGTCCACTGTAAACAGCTGTCAGGTTTGCCTAGGACCCAAGCACTCAATATTTGTAGGGCTAGAATTAGGATAATGCCAGTATAATCACAACAGTTAGTCACCCTAACAGTTACATGTTTGTCTAGTGAAAGTTCACTGAGCTGTGTGTTTATGATTCATACATCGGTGCCTTGAACTGGGTCGAGAAGAGGTCTGCTTAGCACAAATATAGAACTGATTGCTGTCTGTAGAATCTAGACTTCCACAAAGGGGGCTTAAGGTTATATTATCATTTTCCTCAGTCATATCATAGTGTTAAAGTTTGAGGTAATTAAAACTCTCAGATATGTTTTTCATGAACTATGATTTACACATGATTCCTCTTTCCTTCATACAAGTAATGTTTTTTTATTTTATTTTTATTTATGTGCATTGGTGTTTTTCTCACAGGGTGTCAGATCCCCTGGAACTGGAGTTACAGTTGTGAGCTCCCGTGTGGGTGCTGGGAACGTATTTTTAACTGCTGAGCCACCTCTCCAGGGGTATACAAGTAGTTTTTAATCTTAGAGACAGGAGCTCCATTAAAGTTCACTGTGCTTCTGTTTCTATCATCTTTTGCAGAACTGCGTCCTTGACTTTGAGAGATTTGATCCTGGCCCTCCTGTGGTCTTTTGCAGACTAATAAAGGGCATGACAGAGCTCTCATTCTCCCGACTATATCCACTTCCACTAATCTCGGCATTTTGGTCACTACCACTACCTTTTTCTCTCAGTAGCCTGCTGTATTTGAATCTTGTGTCCTCCAAAGGTCCCCGTGGTAAGGCTCTACCTAGTGCCGTGCCACTGGGAGGTGGTGGAATCTTTATGGGGTGGGCCTAGTGGGAGGTTTTCAGGTCACTGTAGGTATTCCCTTCCAGATCTGGGACTCTAACTCTTTTGTCTGTTTCTGCTAGGCTTCTGGCCGCGAGGTGAACAAGTATGCTCTCATGTTTTGCCATCAGTCAAAGCAACAAAGCCTTTCTCTGTATGAGTCTATTCATCTCAGTTAGGTTTTGTGGTTATGGGAAGCTCATTAACTTGTAATACTGACTCAGCTGTCAGTATAGCCCCAAGTATTTGGTGTTTAGTGCATTTTGTATTATAGATCAACTGAATGCTAGTCACAAAGCTGGGTAAATATGTGAAATTGTGAAGGAAATTTGGGGGACTTTATTTTGTTGTTGGGTTTTTTGTGTTTGTTTGTTTGTTTGTTTGTTTTTCAAGATAGGTTTTTTTGTGTAGCCCTGGCCGTCGTGGAACTCGCTACATAGCCATGAGGCTGATCTTGAACTCACAGAGGTCTAGCTGCCTCTGCCTCCTGAGTGCTGGGATTAAAGGTGTGCACCACCACCACTTGGCTGTGGAGGAAGTTTTTTTGTTTTTTTTTTGTTGTTGTTGTTGTTGTTTTTAAATATTTATTTATTTATTTATGTATACAATATTCTGTCTGTGTATATGACTGCAGGTCAGAAGAGGGCACCAGGCCTCATTACAGATGGTTGTGAGCCACCATGTGGTTGCTGGGAATTGAACTCAGGACCTTTGGAAGAGCAGGCAATGCTCTTAACCTGTGAGCCATCGCTCCAGCCCAGTGGAGGAAGTTTTTTAATCTACTAAGTAAAATGTCAATGTTACATGCTGTTCAGAATTGAGGAAGCAATTCTTAATTGAAATGATACCCCATTGCTTTTAATGTATTCTGTCGGATACAACCAACTGACTTATTACTGATAGCTCAGTTAATTCCTTTTCCAAAAACTTCTCTTTGTTGTGAAGAGAGCTGCCTTGCCTATGACACGCCCCCATTCCCAGGAACATCCACCAAGCAACAATTGCTCAACGGAGTCACAAAGGCCTAGTCTGTATGCGTCACCTCTGGGCTATTTCTAAAGGTCCATGTGCAGCTCAGAATTGTCTAGCCTTCCAAAAGTCCACCTGTGTCTCAGAAACGTCTATAGGCTGAACCTGCCATTACACCTTTTCCCTGTCTGTATTTATTTCTTTACTCCTTTAGGAATTTTGTTCCTATTTATTCCACATTTTTATTTAAAATTTTACTTTTCATTTTACATATCAACTGCTGCTTCCCCTCCCTCCTCATATCCCCCCTCACTTCCCTCCATCCCACCCCCATCCACTCCTCAGAGGGGGTAAGGCCTAGCAGAAGCGCTCCACAATCTAGTGCCATATAAATCTCAGCTACTTTTTCCCAAAGAATACTTGGAAGAATTCTAAGAGTACCCCTATGATCTTTCACTCTACCATCCATATGTTTGTATAATTCTCACCCCTTAAATATGAGCTGAACCTGTCCGTTGCTTGTATCCAACAGAATATATTAAGAACATGGGGTATCATTCCAGTAATTAGATTTGTTACATAGCCCTGGGAACTCCATCTTGTTAGTACACATGAGGGAACCGCCCTTGCTGGCTCTGAAATAAACGCCCTTTTGTGCAAGGTCCTGTGGAGAGGGGCGCATAGCAAGTGTTAATTCCACCAGTTGAGAATAAGACCACCACCACAATTTAAAGCCAAATTTGAAGCAAGCATTAATTAAATTCTGGCCAGGAAGATGGATTCCGACTACGTCTACTCCTGGATTCCCAGGAAATGGCCACAAGTCCCATCTGGCAGAGGCTTAAAAAGGCAACCTCACAAGGCTACCGTATTTCTCATATCCTGTCTACATACCTCCTGCCTACATGTGATCAAGCACATTTGGGTCACACAAACTTGTTTAGGGGAGTGAAAACATGTGACTTGTTATCTCCCATAAACAGGAACCTCAGCATTTCTGAAAGTATCTGTCCTTGGGCAATGGGATCATAGGTTAGGGAAGGATAGTTTTGTTTCATGGGTCTCTTAGGCACATCAATTTTTTAAGTTTATTCATTTTTATTTTTTGTACGCTGGTGTTTTGCCTGCATGAATATCTGTATGAGGATGTTGGATCCCCAGGAACGGGCATTACAGACAGTTGTGAGCTCCCATGTGGGTTCTGGGAATTGAACCTGAGTTCTCTGGAAGAGCAGCCAGTGCTCTCAACCACTGAGTCATCTCCCTTAGCCACTGAGTCATCGCGACAATCCCTTAGGCACAGTAATTAAAACTTAAGATGTGACTTTGGCTCTCACACAAGGAAGTATGGGAAGACCCTAGGATGAGTAAGATCTACCCCCAGGTGAGTGGCCAGCAGGAAAATAGGACCTAAGTCCTTCAACTAGAAGATAAACATGGCCGACAATGTTAAGGAAGAATACAACTGCTCAGTTGAACCTCTGATGAGACTACTTCCTGGATGATAACTAAAGCATATCCTTAGTGACATATGCTCAGGTTATCTAGATGAGATGTACTCCATACTCCTGGCTGACAGAAACTGGGAGATTGTGAAAACGTTCTACTTTAAACTGTGAAATTTGTTTCACAGAAATAGAGAACGAGTACTAGTACATGACACTAAATGTTAGCATATGTACTCATTGGAAAAATGAGGAAGGCGGGTCGCCAAACAGGTCTCCACACTGCAGCAATGGAACACAAGCCCTAGGAAATCAAACCTTTTCAGTCAGTCTCTGTCGGCAATGAGATCAGACTAGAATTCAGGGTCCAGAGGAATACTTTGCCAGGAAAAGACTTCTCCCAATTCTGAAAACTTATTCTGCTGCTAAACCTACAAGTGCAGATTCCCTGGCTTTTGCTTCATCTTTCCTATGAAGTATAATACTGTTACATGAAAGGCAGAGTAAGGAAGAGGTTCCCTGCCCTTAAGGGTTTTATCTTCTGGTATTTTGACTGTTTGTTATGTGAGGGGCGGAACCAGCTCTCCCAGGCCCCTGGTGAGGACTAGAGCTAACTTTCCCAAGTTCTGGGGATAGCTCTCCTATGAAGGTCAGAACCAGCTCTCCTGTGCCTAGGCCAGTGAGGAGCTGGACCGGCTCAGCACAACCCTGTACTTCAACGTCTGGTTCAACACATGGTTCATTGTGTGTTTTGCATGGGCCCTTGTAGTAACACGGGCAAAGGACATCAACAAAGACCCTGGCTGTGGTAGGGCTATGAACCCAGACATGACCCCTGGCCACAGCTCAGCTGGACATCACCATGGCCTTCAGTAGGTTTGCAGGCCAATCTAATCTGGATGGCCCTGGTGACAGCACAATCCTCGGGCACCAATATGGCCTCAGATGTCAGACCAGACCCCCAGCATCTGCACAGCCTTCTGGGTAACAGGGGGATTTATGGTATTTTTTAATGTCTAGATAAACAATGTAAATAATTGATTTTCCTCTAATATTTATTCATATGAAACATATATTGTTTATTTAAAAAGAATTCTTTATTTGTGATGGTTTTGGCATGTGGCTCAGACTGACCATAACTCTCAATTATTCGGAATGATTTTATTATGGAAGTTAGTTTTTTACTGTTCTTTGTTTGTTGTGGGTTTTCTCGGTTCGTTTTTTATTGTTGTTGTTGTTTTGTTTTTTTTTTGTTTGTTTGTTTTTTGAGACAGGGCTTCTCTGTGTAACCCTGGATGCCCTGGAACTTGCTCTGTAGACCAGGCTGGTCTCAAACACTCAGAGATCCACCTGCCTCTGCCTCCCAAGTGCTGAGATTAAAGGCATGCACCATCACTGCTCAGCTGGAAGTTAGTTTTGTTTTGGGTTTTTGTTTGTTTGTGTTTTCATTTAATGTTCATTGGTGCTCTGCCTGAATGTATATCTGTGTGAGGGCACCATATCCCCTGGAAATGGAGTTACAGACAGGTGTGAGCTGGCATGTGGGTGCTGGGAATCGAGCCTGGGTCCTCTGGAAAAGTGGCCAGTGCTCTCAACCGCTGAGTCTTCTCTCTAGCTCAGCAAGTTAGTTTTGAATAGAACTCTTTTATAGCCTACCATTTTAATAAAGTGAATTTTTCAGTCAGCAGGTAACTCTCTGACATAGGGAGTTACTTCAGTGGCCTAAGCTCTTTGAAGTACTCTGGTTTGGGTGCTAAATCACATGGCACTACTGTCATTACTTTGTGGCTTTATCCCCCTCCTTTAGTTTAGCAGTGTCTGTAACCCAGGTTCCCTTTCACAAGCAACTTGAACCTTCCCAAAGGACAAAAAAAGGCCACTTAGGCCTCTTGATCCCCACTCCCTCCTTCTTTCTCAGATTCAAGCGAGGAGGCAAGGAAAGGGAGATAGAAAGTTCAGAGGTATAAAAAGACTCTGGCTTGTGTTCCCTGGGAGGCATCTTTTTGCCAATTAATTTATTAACAAGCCCCAAGAGTTGTCTTGGAAATAGATTGCTGTCTCCATGGACATGCGAGCAATGGGAAAAGAGGCAACAGAAAAAGCACACATTCAGCTGCACAGACATGGAGAGAACAAGGAAAACAAGTGCCTAAGAGCTCCAGCAAACAGAAAATAACACTGAGTTCCCTATGCTCAGTGCTATTTGCTGAGAACGTGTTATTTACATAGGAAGGACAAGGAGTCAAAGGTGCGTGAACCTGGAATACCCTGGCATCAGTCATCTGCTGCAAATTCCTGAAGAGGAGGTGTTATGCAATTATTTAGATTACAATGCCCCAGTTCTAAACTCGCATCCTTAACACCACCATCATAACCCATACTATTTGCTCTTCCTTAAAGTATACAACACCTAACTTATAGTCAAGCCATAGCCATCCAGCAAGAGACTACATTTCCTTATTTCTCTTGCAGCTTCAAGTACCTATGTAATCAAATTCTAGACTTCCTGGATTGTTCCACAGTGTAACCCTGCTAAGAAATTCATGCTTTCTTCTGACTTTTACTCTTTCCTGGTGGCTGGAAGATGGCAAAAGCTACTGAAGCCATTTTGAACTCCTTAACCTGGGCCGCTCACCTCTACACTATGAACATGACAGAGAAATGAACTTCTATCACCATTAAACAACTTGTGTGAAATTTTGAGTGTTCATTGCAGTATCTATCTTATCCCTAATAAGACTATGCCTAAAAAAAAAAAAAGACTATGCTTGAACTAACCTTGAAAAAGACACCACATACACCTCCCCAGTACACATCACACACATGCATGGGGGTGCAGAACATGAGAAGACAGAGCAATGAGAGATAATAGAAAGTCCATTGGGCTAGGCAATGGTAGCACATGTCTTTAATCCCAGTACTCTGAGGCAGGTGGTCTACAAAGACAGTTCCAAGACACCCAGGACTGTTACACAGAGAAAACCTATCTTGAACTGCCTGCCCCCACAGAGAGAGGGAGGGAGAGAAAGTCCATTGGGCCATTGGTAGATTAGTGGGAGTAAATATAGATTTCTTTTAAAAATAAGTGGTGCTGGGTGAACTGTGTAATTACATACTGAAATAACTTTTTGGTAATTTTATTTCTTCATGATGCTGAGGATGAAACCAGGACCCCATACATTCTAAGCAAGCTCTAGACCACTGAGCTAGACTTCTAACCTAGAAAGATAAGATTCAATTTTCTTTTTTACAATACAGCAGGTAAAATTCTAAATGGACAAAGATTTAGTGCTTTTACCTTTTTTACCTTTTATTTATTATGTATACAGTGTTATGCCTACGTGTATGCCTGCAGGCCATAAAAGGGCACCAGATCTCATTATAGATGGTTATGAGCCACTATGTTGGTGCTGGAAATTGAACCTAGGTCCTCTGATAGAACAGTCAATGCTCTTAACCTCTGAGCCATCTCTCCAGCCCATACTTTTACTTTTAAACCAGCAGTTCTATTTCTGTGAACTTATTGCAAAATAGATCTGCACTTTATAGATTAAAGGATAAGTATTTTCTCATTGTGTATAAAAAAAGACAAGAAAAATCCTTGAGCATTACAGATCTCCTTACATTTAGTTAGGTTTTGCCAAATTGACACAAGCCAAAAAGAGGGTAAAAAAATGCCTCCATCACGTTGGCCTGTAGGCAAGTTTGTGTGGCCTTTTTTTTTAAATAAATGATTGATGTGACCACTGTAGACAGTGACATTCCTGGGCAAGTGGTCTTGGATTGTATAAGAAAGCAGGCTGAGTAAGCCAAAACAATAAGCCACTAGCTAATGTTTCTCCATAGACTCTCAGCACACCAGGCTTCCTCTTTTATTCTTGTGGATTGATAGATACATCTTTAAATCACTAAATATTATTCTGAATATTATTATTCTGCTCCCTAGATGTTTCACAGTTTATACAATGACCTATTGAAAGACATCATGGCAGCTTCCAAGTTTGAGCAATCTTGAGTGACACTTCAATGACCATTTGTGGTCAGATGTTTGTCTGGCTGGCTTGTTTTTGAAACAGTCTCACTATGCAGCCCAGCTGGGCCATGAATTCAAGATTCTCCTGCCTTAGCCTCTCTGACTGCTGAGAACTGATGTGAACCAGAGCTTTTCTTAGTTGTTCTTTGGTGATTTCATACATATATACGAAGTATCTTGATAATGTCCATTCCAGTGCATATTTTTATATGACTGGCTTTTTATTTGAAAATTAGAGTTTTTCTAAAATACATTTTAGGGCCAGCTAGATGGCTGAAGAGGTAAAAGCACTTGCCATCAAGTCTGACAGCCTGAGCTCAATCCCCAGGATTGAAGGAAACCTACATATTTGAACATTTTTTGTTTATTTTTCAAGAAAGACTGCTGTTGTTTGTTGTTGTTGTTGTTTACACTCTTTTGGCTCTTTGGGGAGCCCACCACTCAGCTTCCAAATAAATCACACAGAATCTTATTATTATTTATAAATTCCCAGCCTTAGCTTGGCTTGTTTTGAACAAGATTTTCTTAACTTAAATGATTCCATCTAACTTTTGCCTCTGGGCTTTTATCTTTAGCCTATATACCTTTTTTTTTTTTCACTTATTATTCTGTGGTGCCTGACTCCTGGAGTCCTCCTCCTTCTCTTGCCCCTAGATCTTTTTTCCCTGATTTCTCCTCTTATTTATTCTCTCTGCCTGCCAGCCCTGCCTATGCTTTCTCCTGCCTTGCTACTGGCCATTCAGCTCTTTTTTTATTTATTTAACTTTATTTTATGTGCATTGGTGTGAAGGTGTCAGATCCCCTGGACCTGGATCTTCAGACAGTTGTGAGCTGCCATGTGGGTGCTGGGAATTGAACCTTGGTCCTCTGGAAGGGCAGTCAGTGCTCTTAACCACTGAGCCATCTCTCCAGCGCAGCCATTTGGCTCTTTATTAGACCATCAAGTATTTTAGACTGCTTCACAGAGTTAAACAAATGCAACATAAAAGAATGCAACACATTTTTGCATCATTAAACAAATATTCCACAGTATGAACTAATGTAACACATTTTAAAATAATATTCTATAAGAGTTTCTCTGTGCAATAACTCTGGCTGTCCTAGAACTCACTCTGTAGACCAGGCTAGCCTCAGACTCACAAAGATCCACCTGTCTCTGCCTCCTGAGTGCTGGGATTAAAGGTGTGTGCCACCACTGCTTGGCTTAAATGTGTTTTTTTATAAATATTTATTTATTATGTATACAATATTCTTTCTGTGTGTATGCCTGAAGGCCAGAAGAGGGCACCAGACCCCATTACAGGTGGTTGTGAGCCACCATGTGGTTGCTGGGAATTGAACTCAGGACCTTTGGAAGAGCAGGCAATTCTCTTAACCGCTGAGCCATCTCTCCAGCCCCCTTAAATGTGTTTTCTTATTGAATGGGAAGTTCATCCCTTGGGCTAAACTGACAGGTAAGCAAGCTCTTGGAATGCACCCGTTTATGGCCCAGGGCTGGGATTATAGGCCGGCTTTTCCCATGACTATTGGGATTTGAACTCAAGTCCTCCTGCTTACAGAGAAAGCATTCATATTCACAAGCTATCTTCCCAGTTCCCTTTTTTAGGATTTTACCACATTAGTTATTCTCTCTCTCTCTCTCTCTCTCTCTCTCTCTCTCTCTCTCTCTGTCTCTCTCTCTCTCTCTCTGTCTCTCTCTCTCTCTCTCTGTCTCTCTCTCACACACACACACACACACACACATACACACACACACACACACAAATTGTACACATAGTTAGAGGAAAAAAATTTCAAATACAGATATAAAAAGATTAAACCACCCAAAGTCTTACCACTCAATGATCATCACTGTTAATATTCTGGAGTGTGCCTTTATAAAATTGTAATTTCAAATCTAGGCATATAAATGTACATATATAACATGGGAGTCTCCTTGATATCTTTTTTACAACTTACAAAACAACTTGCAATATGCTTCTTTCCACTTGGGTAAATATATACACTTAGATTCTCATTGATGAAGACTTTATAGCACCACACTCTATGGACATATTATAAATTATCAATGTATTCCCACAACATTATTATGATTTTCAATTTTTCACCATTATAAAAAAAATACTTCAAGAAATAGCTTTAGGGATGGAGAGCTACCTTGGCAATCAGATCCCAGCACCCTCAATGGGCCGCTCACAAAGCCTTTTGACTCCAGCTCCCAGGGTTCTGACGCCCTCTTCTGGCCCAGCATGTACACTCACACAGACACACACAAAGGGGCTCTCATGATGCAGCTCCACTCCCTCCTCTCCCCATTGCCAGCTAGCTTCCCTTGTAAAGTTGGTGCCATATACCATCCTTCCTTGTTCTACCCTCAAATCCAAATTCCAAACTCAGCACTCTGTGCTATCCACTCAGCACACAGTCTCCAACGGGTCACTCCTATCTATTAATTATCAACACAAGAGTGAATCACAAAAAAAAAGAGTGAATCACACTGCGGAGATGGCTCAATGTGTAAAACCCCCTTTTTTTTTTTTTTTTTTTTTTTTTTTTGGTTTTTCGAGACAGGGTTTCTCTGTGGCTTTGGAGCCTGTCCTGGAACTAGCTCTGTAGACCAGGCTGGTCTCGAACTCACAGAGATCCGCCTACCTCTGCCTCCCGAGTGCTGGGATTAAAGGCGTGCGCCACCATTGCCCGGATGTGTAAAACTCTTGTTCTGCAAACTTGATCACCTGAGTTTAATGCCTAACACCCACATGAAAGTTGAATGTGGCAACCAGCATCTATAACCTCAGCGATAGGAAAACAGAAACCCCTGGGGCTTGCTAGCCAATCAATGAACTCGAGAGTCAGTGAAAGACCCTGTCTCAAAACACAAGGGGGAGAGTGATCAAGAAAGACATTAGCACAGGCCGCGCGAGCGCACACACACTTGATTTGGGATGTCTGACCTCTAGAACTGTGAATTATATTTTTCTGTTGCTTTAAGTCACCACATTTGCAGCAATTGATTATAGTGGTCACAAGAAGTGGACACACGGTGTTGCCTGCTCTATATCTGTTAGCACTGGAGTGTTTAGCCCGCCTATTAGTAAAGAACAATGGGGCCAGCGGGACGTCATGGGTTCGCCCCCAGTACCTTCTCCAGCACTGTCTGATTGGTTATTCCTCAGCTAACCACCAGGTGGAGGTGCTGTACAGGAGATGGAGAGGAACTGATTTCTAGTTCATGCTTTCTGTATTCTTTTCTTGAGGTAAGATCTTACCAGGCTGCCCTCTAACTCATTATATAGCTGAGAATGACCTTGAACTCCTGATCCTCTTGCCTCCACTTTTCAAGTGCTGGGATTGCAGGGGTGCATTACCACACCTGGATCCCTCGGCCCCTTTACACAACTTATTTGTTTTTATCCTTCCTATCCATAAAATCAGAATCTTCTTCCCTCAAGCAGCATGTTTGGCCCTTGTACATATTCAGGCTGCAGATTATTTCTCTCTCCCTCCCTTCCCTCCTTATTCTCCCTCCTTTCTCCTTTTATTATAACATCTCGTGTAGGCTAGCCTAGAACTCAGTATGTAGTACAATAGTATGTATTCAACTCCCAATCCTCTGGACCCTACCTCCTGAGTGCTGAGATGAAAGACATGTAGATGACCACACCCAGTGTATGTGGTGCTGAGGTTCAAACCCAGGATGGCATCCCTGTTAAGACAGGACTCTTCTAACTGAGCTATATTGCCAGGCGCCAGTTTCGTTATCTCCAGGACTGAAAAGGAATTGGTTCGACAAGGTCATGCTGTGTTGCCCAGGCTTGCTGAGAGCTCAATCTTCTTGCCTTAGCTTCACAAGTATCTACAACTACAGGTAAGTGGGACTGTGCCCTGCTGAAGATCTGTTAGTATTTACAAAGCTTTGGATGCTGGGAAATTGCAACCTTTGATCTGGATCTACTGGTACATGCCTATAATCCCAGCTACTAGGGAGGCATAGACTGGAGGACTCCATTGAGTTTAAGGTCTGTCTGGGATGCAGAAGAAGTTCAAGATCAGCACAGGTAACTTAGTGAGACCCTGTCTCAAAATAGAACATCAAAAGGGGCTGTGGATATAACCCAGTGGTGAATTAAGCTCTAGTTTTAATTCCAGTATAGTAATAAATAAAAGAAATAAACAAATGCTGTGAACTCTGGAGAAAGTGCAGGTTTGCCTTTAGGGCTGGTCTTAACAAATGTTGAGGTGGACAAGCTGGAGCCACTGTATTTATAGTGGCTTCTCTTTAATAAGACTATGATCAGACACACGATGCTCTTTCCCCTCCAGCTCCTTCTGTCAGGAGGAGGATGGGTTTTTTTTAATTTATTTATTTATTAAGAGGATGGATTTCTTAGCTAACATTTGTGGGCCAGGACTGCCAATGAGCCCGTGTAAGCATTATTTCCCTTAATCCTTACCACAATTTGGAAAATGCTGATTCAATTTTGCTAATTTCATAGATGGGACGCACAAAGTTTAGGGAAGTTGAGCATCAGAATTAGTTACTATCTAGCTATCAATTTCTGTGGTAATGTTAGGAATTTGGCTTCTGGCCATCTTTCCTTTCTTTGATTTACTCACAAACTGCATCATTGATTTGATCCTTGAACATTGTACAGCATTACAATGATTTGATTACATTTGATTACATTGATTTGATCCTTGATCATTGCACAGCATTACAATGATCATTTTCTGTAGAGATGCTGTATTCATTACTGCTCTAGTTGTCATGATAATACCTGGCAAAGGCAGTTGAAGAAAGGAAAGGTTTCTACTCAACTATCTACTCACGGTTTGAGTCGAGTCCTCTGCAGTGGGAAAGGCAGGATAGCTACAGTGTGAGGCTGCATCGGCAGCCAGGAGGCAGAAGGAAATGAATGCTTCTGTTCGGCTCGTTTTCTCTTTTTTATGCAGTCTGGCTACCATCCCATTCCCACCACAATCAACCCACCTACAAATGCCCTCACAGACATGCCCAGAAGTCTGTCTCCTAGGTGATTCTAGAGCTATCAAGTTGACAGCCAATACTAACCATCACCTATATGTTGTACACCTATGTAGCAAATTCCATCAAAAAAAAAGTTAGCTGACCTTCGATGTTCAACCGGAATCTGGCGCTGTGCTTAAAACCTTTGCTTTCCACTAAATGCTTGTTAACATGTGATTTGGAGAAGTACCCTAGTTAGACCTCGAGGTAATGACCTTTTCATTGCTGTGACAAAATCCCTGAGGAAAAGCATCACAAAGAAGGAAAGATTAACTTTGACCCATGACTTCAGAGTTTGCAGTCCCTGATAGCTTGACTCCACTAGCTTTGGGTCTGTGGTGAGGCAGAATAGCCTGGTGGGGATCACCATGGAGCAAAGTTTTAAACCTCAAAGACAACGGAGAAGGAGTCAAGGTCGCAATATACTCCTCAGTGCTTGACCCGCTGACATAACCTCCCACTGGGCCCCGAGTCCTAAAGCTTCTACCAGCACCCAATAAATGCCACAATCTGGCAAACAGGTCTTTATTTACAATATGGGAAGTTTGGTGGGGGCCACTTAAAATCCAAATCATGACAGGCTCTTGTTCATGTCTCTGTGTTTAATGATTTAATATGGAAAGAGCCCCTGGCAAACTTCATCTGTGATCTACTTACCACTGGCCATCAATAATAAACTTAAATGCGGGGGTGGGCCCTTTGTTCGCGAGCTAACCAAGCAGCGCAGAGTTTCGATCTGGGCACCGAGTGAAACATCATTGTGGTGAGTGAGTGCTGCGGCAGCCGGGATCATACCTCAGCCCGCCCACACTTCCTGGCCATCCTACAGGGGCTATACTGCCCAAACCCCCTCTCTCTTCCTATCCCACTCAGCTTACATCCAGATCCCCACACCCCCTGTCTCCCTCCCTCCTTTGGGGCATAGCGCCTCCCTGCCCAGCCTGCTAGGGCGCTGGGACCCAATCTGAACCGGGAGGACAAAGGGGTGGCCGGTAGCTCCTTTGTTCCCATAGCCTGCCCACAGCGAGCAGGGTGGGCCCTTTGTTCGCGAGCTAACCAAGCAGCGTGGAGTTTCGTTCTGGGCACCGAGTGAAACATCATTGTGGAGAAACATCTCTGGGGAGTGACATCACTGGGAAGGTACATCAGTGGGCAAGAAGACCTGATCCTATAAAAGAAGATCCAAAGGGGAGTATTGGGAGGAAGAGATGGGCAGATGCCAATGCAAGAATTCTCCCAACAATCTGAAAAACAACACGAAACCACCAGAAGCCAGTGACCCCACAACAGGAGGACATGAACACCTTAATCAAGAAGAAGTAGAAAAAACTGACTTCATGAAAGTGATTGACACCCTTAAACAGCATATAAAAAACGCCCTTATAGAAATGGATGAGAAGTATAATAGAAAGTTCGAGGAATTGAGTAAATCAGTGAATGATACCCTAGGAAACCAAGGAAAAACAATCAAGCAGATAAAGGAAACAGTTCATGACTTGAAAAGTGAAATGGAGGCAAAGAAGAAAACACAAACAGAGGGCCGACTGGACATGGAAAATCTAGGTAAACGAATAGAGACTACAGAATCAAGTATAACCAGCAGAATACAAGAGATAGAAGAAAGAATCTCAGATTCTGAGGATAACATAGAGAAAATAAACACTCTGATCAAAGAAAACAGCAAGTCCAACAAACTCTCATCACAAAACATTCAGGAAATATGGGACACAATAAAAAGACCAAACCTAAGAATAATTGGAGTAGAAGAAGGAGAAGAAGTGCAGCTCAACGGTACAGAAAATATACTTAATAAAATTATAGAAGAAAACTTTCCCAACCTGAAGACAGATGTACCTATGAAGGTTCAAGAAGCATACAGAACACCAAATAGGCTGGATCAAAAGAAAACATCCCCTTGCCATATAATAATCAAAACACAAAATATACAGAATAAAGAAAGAATATTAAGAGCCGCAAAGGAAAAAGGCCAAGTTACTTATAAAGGTAAACCTATCAGACTTACACCTGACTTCTCTATGGAAACCATGAAAGCCAGAAGGTCCTGGATAGATGTTCTCCAAAAACTAAGAGACCACGGATGCAAGCCCAGACTACTATATCCAGCCAAACTTTCATTCACTATAAATGGAGAAAACAAAATTTTCCAGGATAAAAACAAATTTAAACAATACGTAGCCACAAATCCAGCCTTACAGAAAATAATAGAAGGAAAATCACTAACCAAGGAGTCCAACAATGACCACAATAACTCAAACATCTAGAGACTCTTCACCAGCGCAAATCAAAGAAGGAAAACACACAAACCCTACTACTTAAAAAGTGACCGGAGTTAACAACCACTGGTCATTAATATCACTTAATATCAATGGGCTCAACTCACCTATAAAAAGGCACAGGCTAAGAGATTGGACAAGAAAACAGGATCCAACATTCTGCTGTCTACAAGAAACACACCTCAACCACAAAGACAGGCACCTACTCAGAGTAAAGGGCTGGGAAAAGGCTTATCAAGCAAATGGACCTAAGAAACAAGCAGGTGTGGCCATACTAATTTCTAACAAAGTTGACTTCAAACTTAAATCAATCAGAAGAGATGGAGAGGGACATTTTATACTCATAACAGGAACAATTCATCAGGAAGAAGTCTCAATCCTGAATATCTATGCCCCTAATATAAAAGCACCCACGTACGTAAAAGAAACATTACTAAAACTCAAGGCAGCCATCAAACCGCACACACTAATAGTAGGAGACTTCAACACTCCTCTCTCACCAATGGACAGGTCAATCAGACAGAAACCTAACAGAGAAATTAGAGAATTAATGGAGGTAATGAAGCAAATGGACTTAACAGACATCTATAGATTATTCCACCCAAAGAGGAAAGAATATACCTTCTTCTCTGCAGCTCATGGAACCTTCTCGAAAATTGACCACATACTTGGTAACAAAGCGAACTTACACAGTTACAAAAAAATATTAGTAACCACCTGTGTCTTATCAGATCACCATGGATTAAAGTTAGAATTCAACAACAATGCTACCCCCAGAAAGCCTACAAACTCGTGGAAACTGAACAGTCATCTACTGAACCATACCTGGATTAAGGAAGAAATAAGGAAAGAAATTAAAGTCTTCCTTGAATTCAATGAAAATAAAGAAACAACATACTCGAACTTATGGGACACTATGAAAGCAGTCCTGAGAGGAAAGTTCATAGCACTAAGTGCCCACCTAAAGAAAACAGAGAAAGCACATATTGGAGACTTAACAGCCCACTTGAAAGCTCTAGAAAAAAAAGAAGCAGACTCACCTAGGAGGAGTAGAAGACTGGAAATAATCAAATTGAGGGCTGAAATCAACAAAATAGAAACACAGAAAACAATCCAAAGAATCAATGAAACAAAAAGCTGGTTCCTGGAGAAAATCAACAAGATAGATAAACCCCTATCCAAACTAATCAAACGAAAGAGAGAGAACACGCAAATTAATAAGATCAGAAATGAAAAGGGGGACATAACCACAGACACAGAGGAAATTCAGAGAGTCATTAGATCTTACTACAAAAGCCTATATGCCACAAAACTGGAAAATGTAAAAGAAATGGACGCTTTTTTAGATAAATACCATTTACCAAAACTAAACCAGGACCAGGTGAACAATCTAAACAGACCTGTAAGTCGCGAAGAATTAGAAGCTGTTATCAAAAACCTCCCTACCAAAAAAGCCCAGGACCAGATGGTTTCAATGCAGAATTCTACCAGAACTTCCAAGAAGACCTAATACCTATACTCCTTAATGTATTCCACAATATAGAATCAGAAGGGTCATTACCAAATTCCTTTTATGAAGCCACAATTACTCTGATACCAAAACCACTCAAAGACTCAACCAGGAAAGAGAACTACAGGCCAATCTCACTCATGAATATCGACGCAAAAATCCTCAACAAAATACTGGCAAATCGAATCCAAGAACACATCCGAAAAATTATCCATTATGATCAAGTAGGCTTCATTCCTCAGATGCAGGGCTGGTTCAACATACGAAAATCTATCAATGTAATCCAGCATATAAATAAACTGAAAGAAAAAAACCATATGATCATTTCATTAGATGCTGAAAAGGCATTTGACAAAATTCAACATCCATTTATGTTAAAAGTCTTGGAGAGATTAGGGATACAAGGGTCATACCTAAATATAATAAAAGCTATATACAGCAAGCCGACAGCTAACATCAAATTAAACGGAGAGAAACTCAAAGCCATCCCGCTTAACTCAGGAACACGGCAAGGCTGTCCACTCTCACCATACCTCTTCAATATAGTGCTTGAAGTTCTAGCAATAGCAATAAGACAACATAATGGGATCAAGGGGATTCGAATTGGAAAGGAAGAAGTTAAACTTTCGTTATTTGCAGATGATATGATAGTGTACATAAGCGACCCCCAAAACTCCACCAAAGAACTTATACAGCTGATAAACAGCTTTAGTAATGTGGCAGGATACAAGATCAACTCCAAAAAATCAGTTGCCCTCTTATACACAAAGGATAGGGAAGCAGAGAGGGAAATCAGAGAAGCTTCACCATTCACGATAGCCACAAATAGCATAAAATATCTGGGGGTAAATCTAACCAAAAAAGTGAAAGATCTATTTGACAAGAACTTTAAGGCATTGAAGAAAGAAATTGAAGAGGATACCAAAAAATGGATGGACCTCCCTTGCTCTTGGATTGGGAGGATCAACATAGTAAAAATGGCAATTCTACCAAAGGCAATTTATAGATTCAATGCAATCCCCATCAAGATCCCATCAAAATTCTTCACAGATCTGGAGAAGACAATAATCAACTTTATATGGAAAAACAAAAAACCCAGGATAGCCAAAACAATCCTATACAATAAAGGATCTTCTGGAGGCATTACCATCCCTGACTTCAAACTCTATTACAGAGCTACAGTAATGAAAACAGTGTGGTACTGGCATAAAAACAGAGAAGTCGACCAATGGAATCGTATAGAAGACCCGGATTTTATCCCACAAACCTATGAACACCTCATTTTCGATAAAGGAGCTAAAAGTATGCAATGGAAGAAAGAAAGCATCTTCAACAAATGGTGCTGGCACAACTGGATGTCAACCTGTAGAAGAATGAAAATAGACCCATATCTCTCACCGTGCACAAAGCTCAAGTCCAAATGGATTAAAGACCTCAATATCAGTCCGAACACACTGAACCTGATAGAAGAGAAAGTGGGAAATACCCTACAACAGATGGGCACAGGAGATCGCTTCCTATGTATAACCCCAGAAGCACAGACATTAAGGGCAACATTGAATAAATGGGACCTACTTAAACTGAGAAGCTTCTGTAAAGCAAAGGACACTGTCACTAAGACACAAAGGCAACCTACTGACTGGGAGAAGATCTTCACCAACCCCGCAACAGACAAAGGTCTGATCTCCAAAATATATAGAGAACTCAAGAAACTAGACTTTAAAATGCTAATTAACCCAATTAAAAAATGGGGCACTGAACTGAACAGAGAATTCTCAACAGAAGAACTTCAAATGGCCAAAAGACACTTAAGGTCGTGCTCAACTTCCTTAGCAATCAGGGAAATGCAAATCAAAACAACTTTGAGATATCATCTTACACCTGTCAGAATGGCTAAAGTCAAAAACACCAAGGATAACCTTTGCTGGAGAGGCTGTGGAAGAACGGGTACCCTCATCCATTGCTGGTGGGAATGCAATCTTGTGCAACCACTGTGGAAGTCAGTGTTTCGGTTTCTCAGGAAATTCGGGATCAACTTACCCCTGGACCCAGCAATACCACTCTTGGGAATATACCCAAGAGATGCTCTATCAAATGACAAAATCATTTCTTCAACTATGTTCATAGCAGTATTATTTGTAATAGCCAGAACCTGGAAACAACCTAGATGCCCTTCAATGGAAGAATGGATGAAGAAAGTATGGAATATATACACGTTAGATTTCTACGCTGCGGTAAAAAACAATGACTTCTCGAATTTTGCATGCAAATGGATGGAAATAGAAAACACTATCCTGAGTGAGGTGTCCCAGACCCAAAAAGATGAATATGGGATGTACTCACTCATAATTGGTTTCTAGCCATAAATAAGGACCACGGAGTCTACAATAGGTGAACCTAAAGAAGCTAAGGAAGAAGGTGAACCCAAGGAAAAACATATAGTTGTCCTCTTGGCTAAGGGAAGTAGACCAAATTTCCGGGGAGAAAATGGGATCTTGGGGGGGGGGTGGGATGGGGGTAAGGGGAGATGGGGAGAGAAAAGGTAGAAGGGAAGGAGGGGGGACCTGGGAAACAGGAGAATTGGGATAAAGGAAAGGTGGATAGGGGAGCACGGAACCACAATTCTTAGTTAAGGGAGCCACTTTAGGGTGGGCAAGCGACTTGACCCTAGAGGGGCTCCCTAGTGCCCAAGATGAGGTTCCCAGTTAGTTCCTTGGGCAGCTGAGGATTGGGAACCTGAAATGACCCTATCCTAGAGCAATACTGACGAATATCTTGCATATCATCATAGAATCTTCATCTGGTGATGGATAGAGATAGAGACAGAGACCCACACAGGAGCACTGGACTGAGCTCCCAAGGTCCCAATGAGGAGCAGAAGGAGGGAGAACATGAGCAAAGAATTCGGGACCACGAGGCGTGCATCCACCCACTGAGACAGTGGAGCTGATCTATGGGGAGCTCACCAAGGCCAGCTGGACTGTGACCGAAAAAGCATGGGATAAAACCGGACTCTCTGAACATGGCGAACAATGAGGGCTGATGAGACACCAAGGACAATGGCAGGGGGTTTTGATCCTACTTAATGTGCTGGCTTTGTGGGAGCCTAGCCAGTTTGGATGTTCACCTTCCTAGATATGGACGGAGGGGGGAGGACCTAGGACTTAACACAGGGCAGGGAACCCGGACTGCTCTGTGGACTGGAGAGGGAGGGGGAGAGGAGTGGGGGGAGGGGGAGAAGGGTGGGAGGAGGGGGAGAAGGGTGGGAGGAGGGGGAGAAGGGTGGGAGGAGGGGGAGAAGGGTGGGAGGAGGGGAAGGGAAATGGGAGGCTGGGAGGAGGTGGAAACTTGTTTTTTGTTTATGTTTTTTTTTCTTCTTTTCGCAATAAAAAAAAAATAAACTTAAATGCACCCTGAAGGAGAAGTACATACTCAAGTGAGATGATGACATTGAGCCATTATTGAATCAAGTTAACGTTCCTGGTTTATAGATAGATCTGCACAGCAGCCAGTGTCCAGACACATCTAGAAACCTGCTTGTATACATCCTGAGCTAATTGCCCAATTTTCCTGGGCTAATGGAAGAAGGACACTCAAATTGCTCAGTTTTAAATAAATATGTAACGTATTACTGTAGATGTAGTGAGAGAGATCAAAGCTAAACCAGTGTGATAGCACATGCATTTAATCCCAGCATTGGGGAGCTGGAAGCTCAGGATCAGTAGTTCAAGTAGTTCGGCTACATAATAAGTTCAAGGTCAACCTTGGATACATGAGATCCTGTCTCAAAAATTAAACACGCACACAAACAAAAATCTTCATAATGTAGCTTTCAGATCCTCTATTTTATTATTTTGATAATTAGAATGAACATTATTTTGGACAAACAATTAAATTGACCCAAGAGTAAAGAGCCCTTGGGTCAATTTAAGAGCATTATGTATCTTCATACAGAGACATGCATCCTCACTAAATTCCATTTAATAGCATAACTCCTATATATCTGCTATAATCATAATTTATTTGGATTTCACTGTGCCTATGTTATTCTTAGGTTTATAAATAGCAGCCTTTAAAAATAAAGCAATATATGGGCCTGAAAAATAACTCAACCATAAAAGTGCTTACTTCCATGCCTGAATATCTGAGCATGAGCATGATCCCTAGGACCCCACACAGTAAAAGGAGAGAACCAGCTCTCAGAAGCTGTCTTCTGTTTTACTCTCTCTCTCTCTCTCTCTCTCTCTCTCTCTCTCTCTCTCTCTCACACACACACACACACACACACACGATATATTCTATATATAATTATTATTGACCTAACTTTATATCTTTTGGTAGAATGATTAAAATGCAAAAAAACAAGCATGGTTATAGGTATAAAAGTTTTGGTTAAATATTAATAAAATTTATAATGGCAAAATTACATTATTGTTACTGTTATTTTTAAATTGTTGTTGTGTGTGCACATATGATATGTGTGGGGAGAAGTAACTTCAAAGGACAAGTCATGGAGTCGATTCTCTCCTTCCATCTTTGAGTGGATTCCTGGAATCAAACTCAGGCTTGTTTGGCAAGTGCCTTTATCTACTGAGCCTTGGCACCGGGCCTGTTAGTGTTATTTTTTTAAGAGATATTACACAAAGAGAAATCCGAAGACTATGTAATGATTAAATGTTAATCACTGTGTCACCTAAGGGGAGTTAATTTTTGAAGCTAGAAGGACATTGCCAGAGTAACTGTTTAACCCAGAGTATCTCAAACTTTGCTGAGCCTAGGAATCACCTGGGAATGTTGCTGACAGGCAGATTCAGGTTCAGTCGGCCTGAGATTGTGTATTTCTAAAAAGCTTTCAGGGTGTATCCTCACGCTTGGAGTTTGTGTGACATTGTGACTAGAAAGCAGTCATGTTGACTCTGCCTCTTGTTTGGTTTGGTTTGGTGTGGTTGAAACAGGGTTTTCTTATATAGCATATGTTTGCTTCAAATTAATGATCCTCCTGATCAGGCCTGGCTCTGCCTTTTAAATCACTACCAATCCTATTAATAGAATAGGTGTGGTCACAAGAAAGTACAGTAACTGGGCCCTGGACCTTAGTAGGTCCTCAGACCTTAACACAACTGACTCCATAATGGAGTATCATTCAGGCCATAAAACTCAGCATGTAGACAGTATCACCTGCCAAAATGAAAACAAAGACCTAATCCATCGGTCTATAATTCTGGAAAGTCTCTAAATGTAGCAGCCTTGCCTTTTGGCCTCTGCAGTCCCACGTTTGGCTAACTGTTCTTGTTAACTGAAATAAGTCTTTGTTGACAGGGGTTTCTGTCCCACCCAGTCCTGTAGCCATTCAGTCCAAAGAAATACACCGAAGTCTACGTTAAATACAAAACTGGTTGGCCCAGTAGCTCAGGCTTCTTAATAATTAGTTCTTTTTTTTAAATATTTATTTATTTATTATGTATACAATATTCTGTCTATGTGTATGTCTGCAGGCCAGAAGAGGGCACCAGACCTCATTACAGATGGTTGAGAGCCACCATGTGGTTGCTGGGAATTGAACTCAGGACCTTTGGAAGAGCAGGCAATGCTCTTAACCTCTGAGCCATCTCTCCAGCCCTTAATTAGTTCTTATAACTTAAACTAGCCCATTATTCTTGTCTATGTTAGCCATGTAGTATGTGGCAAGGCAATCACATCTTGCTTCCTCTGCATCTGGGTCAAGACTGCAGACTCAAACTTCCCTCTTTCCAGAATTCTCATTATCCCATCCCTACTTCCTGCCTGGTTACTGGCCAATCAGCATTTTATTAAAAATAATATAGGTGGCAGGATAAAAGACCATTGTCCCAAAGCATAAGTCAACCTAGGGCATAGTTTTGTGCTTAAAAACTCAACCCGAGAAAAGCTTGGAACTATACTGGGATCCCAAATGCAAGTGTGGTCATTGGCTGACTAATAAAGACTTTCTCTTGGCTTAACCCATGCCTGAGCAGTATTCTCAGGTGGAGACCTCACAACAATACATAATCAATGAGGAGGTGGAGACATTACCCCCTTTTCTTTTTTTTTTATTTTTCGAGACAGGGTTTCTCCGTAGCTTTTGGTTCCTGTCCTGGAACTAGCTCTTGTAGACCAGGCTGGCCTCGAACTCACAGAGATCCGCCTGCCTCTGCCTCCCGAGTGCTGGGATTAAAGGCGTGCGCCACCACCGCCCGGCGATTACCCCCTTTTCATGAATACAAAACTGACCTTGAAATTGTGGTTAGGAAAAGCTTGAGAACCACACAGGTAGGCCTCAGATTCATTTCCCAATGGAGAAGTCTCTGACCCTCTTTTCAGCATTCATAGGGAAGAACATTTCAGTTCTTCAAAATCAATTAAAGCGTAATATATTTCCATCTTTAGAAGAAGGATGGTGTTTGTTTTTATAGTTTAATTTTTTCTGCTATAAGACTTTCTACTTCAGACTTGTTAAAAAGAGAAATTATATAAAGATTTTCAAACGTCTTTGATAAAGAGAGAGCCCAATGCTTTTATTAAAAATTAAAAAGTGCTTGGAGCTCTAGTAATTTCATCTAGGAAATGAATTTTCTTGTGTCCTGGCTAGCTAGTTAATATTTAACACATAACAACACATAATGCAAACCCCTGTGAAATGAATGAATATGCCTTGAACTACAGCGCCATCCCTCCCAAGCCCCAAACAAAAGTGACGACAGTACCGGTTTATCAGTGATGGCACCAAACAGTATTTCTTTCATTCAGTTCATCGTCATTATCATCATTGTCATCGTCGTATGTGGGTGAGAGAGACAGTCAAATTTTGAGGCAAGTGCTCTTGCCTGCAGATCTTTCTTGATTGTCCTCACATTTTTCTTACATTTCAGACTTATTTCTTTTGATTTTATATGTATGGGTTTTACCTGAATGTATATCTATGTACCGTGTGCATGCAGTTCCCCCAGAGGCCGGAAGAGGAGGGGGGTTATATTCCCTGAAAGTGGAGTTATAGATGGCTCTGAGCCACCATGTGGGGACTGGGAACCAAATCCCTGTCCTCTTAAAGAGGAACAAGTGATCTTACCTACCCACCCACTTCTCCAGCCCCTACTGTTTTTTCAATGTCAAACATAGTCCACTTTTCAGATTGCTTCACGGGTGCAGGACCATTGGGTTGCAACAAATGTCTACCGCTTTACCAAATTGGTTCTTGGAAGCTTTGGGCTAACCCCCACCGATTTCCTCTCTGGAGACTGATCTTGTGGAGGTGAAGCTGATATAATTCTAGCTAATAGTAGCAAGCACTACCTCCTCCATGGACACATGACTGATGCCCTCACACGAGGCCCCAAACCCTGAAAGTCCTTGTGCTTGCTTGAATGCTTCTTGATCTAAATATTGAAATTATGAACAACCTTGAACTCACTACACAACCCAGCCTGGCCTTGGACTCACAGAGATAAGCCAGCCTCTGCTTCCAGAACCCTCAGATTCAAGGCAAGCAACATTTCTACTTTACACAGGATCTCCCAGTCTCTGCAGCACAAGAGCAAACATACTGTTCATACGTTTCCTAGAAAACACCTATCTCATCGTCTCCAAAACTTAATCAGTCTGAGTAGTTAATCATTTACCTTTCTGTCATAAAAGACTAGACTTCTATGCACCTAAGTACACTCTCCTGTTAGCTCTCAGCCATCCTCGTCTTCACAGCATGGAAAGCCTTGCGTCACATAGTCTCAAGGACTCTTAGGCCGTTGACCAGTGTGCTGCCCAGTGAGCTTCGTCATTTTCTTCTTCTGTGAGATAAGTTAGTTTCATTAAGAAAAATGTGGCATGTTAGTTATGTTAGATCTTAGCCTATGCTTTGCTTTCACTACTGTGAAGGAATCAGTAAGAGTAAGAAGAAACAGTAAGAACGAGAAGACAACAGAGCTCTCTCCATCCAGAAGAACCTGTTCTGATGCCTGCTGAGGTTGTTTGAACACCACCTCTCTTCTGTCGGCCATGCAGGGACAGCAGAGAGGAGAACAAGCAAAGGGTGGGGGAAGCAAGCAAGCAGTCACTAGACCAACTAGACAGGTGAAGATTGCGCAAGACCAGGAGAGGAACACAGCTTTGCACGTCCCTTCCATTACTCAAGAGCCACTCCACCCCAAGGAGGAGACAATATCAGGAAGGAATGGGTGTGGCCGGTTTCAGAAAAAAATTACATTGCTCAGCATTGTCCAGAAGCAGCATAGCCGCAGGTTCCAGGGTCCAGTTTGGACAGTGGACACATTATTGGTAATCAACACTGTTCAAAATGTTCCCCGTTTTTATTTATGTATAAAAATACTGGGGACTAAGGTGGGTATATGGACTAGAATCTGTGTTGTTCCCTTTACAATTTCTGATGTCATGAGAGTCCATAAGTCAGTTTTTCCTCCAACTCAGAGCACAAGAGCTTAGGAGAATGCTTGTATAGATCTAGATCTACCGATTTAAGAAGAGGGTTTGATGAATTAGAGAAGGAAGACTTACAGAAGATATCATCCAAGCTAGTTGGGCAAAGCAGACTACATAGAAATGCCATCTAAAGACATCTTAAGATAGATTTGAGGATCCTGTCAGTGGTGGCGCACGCCTTTAATCCCAGCACTTGGGAAGCAGAGGCAAGCGGATCTCTGTGAGTTCAAGGCTAGTCTGGTCTACAAGTGAGTTCCAGGACAGCCAGAGCAACACACAGAGAAATGCCATCTTAAAAAAACAAAACAAAACAAAACAAAAAACAAAGCAAAACAAAACAACCCCCCCCCAAAAAAAAACCCCTATAGATTTAAAAACTCCAATGGCTGTGTGTCTGGGACATCAGTCACAAACCAGAGTTGTGTAGGAGGCAATTTCTTTCTTCCCCTTATTTTACTTTTTGTTTTATTTTTTTTTATTTTTTTGCCATTGTATAGAGTCTTTATTTTTTTTTAAATTTATTTATTTATTAAAGATTTCTGTCTCTTCCCCGCCACCGCCTCCCATTTCCCTCCCCCTCCCCCAATTAAGTCCCCCCCCCAGCCCGAAAAGCAATCAGGGTTCCCTGTCCTGTGGGAAGTCCAAGGAACCCCCACCTCCATCCAGGTCTAGTAAGTTGAGCATCCAAACTGCCTAGGCTCCCACAAAGCCAGTACGTGCAGTAGGATCAGAAACCCATTGCCATTGTTCTTGAGTTCTCAGTAGTCCTCATTGTCCGCTATGTTCAGCTAGTCCGGATTTATCCTATGCTTTTTCAGACCTTGGGAATATACCCAAGAGAGGCCCTATCATACAACAAAAGTATATGCTCAACTATGTTCATGGCAGCATTGTTTGTAATAGCCAGAACCTGGAAACAACCTAGATGCCCTTCAATGGAAGAATGGATGAAGAAAGTATGGAATATATACATATTAGAGTATTACTTTTTGTTTTAATGTGGTTCTTTGTTGTTGTGCTGTCTTTGTTTTGTTGGTTCTGTTGGTATGGGTTCTTAGCAGTAGTGTTGTTATGTGACCCTGTTCCTGGGAGAAATGAACAGTTGTCTCCTCATTCCAGCTAGGGAACTGACCACATACCAAAGTACAGCTACCACCAAGGTCCAACTTTGTCAGTCAATGAGCTTTATTAGGTGTATTTACAAGAACATGAGTGAGGGGTTATTTACAGGAGCAGAAATGACTATAAAACAGCTGCATTACCAAAGTCCACCCAGGCTTGGATGGCACTTCACAAAAGCTGGAAACCTAGAGTGCACTGCACAACTTGCAGACAGCTGAACAGGATGGAAAGTGTCCTTTCCTGGTGGCTCAGTTGCTCTGAGCCCCTTCCTGGCAGCTCAGCTGCTCCCTGCTTGTGCCAGCAGCTAGGCTTGCCTAAGGGTATCTCTCAGCAGGCTTTACTGTTTAAGCTTTCCTGCAGGATGGAATATTTTAATCTCCCCCTAGAACATCCTGTTGTTTTAGCTCCCTGTAAACATCCGTTTTAGGGAGCTTCCCTGCAAGATGGAAGGTTTTAATCTGGGAGGAAGCTGGTACACAAATGCAGTCTCTCTTGACAGGAACTTCTTTGGAGAAAATATTTGAACAACGATCTCAAGACACATAAGACCTTTCTGTTCCTCAGAATTTCAGGTGACTGCTGTTCCAAGTCTTCTCCTTAATAGAACAGGAATTTCTTCCCTCCACCCAATCCCATAACAGTGGGACCCTGCTCCTGTATTCTCCTACTTGCCTGATGAACACTACCCAAATGGTCCCAGGTCTTACAGTTATAAGCAAGCCCTGCCTTTGTCCCTGAAGAATGGGTTCATTTTGTCACACTCAGCTTACATGTATTTTGGGCAACATTATGCAGCAGGATTTGGGGTTGTAAGACTTTCAGTCACTCGACAACAATTAGATGTGTATTTTCTTTCTCCACAGTCTCGTTGCCCAATGCATTTCTAATGCGGGCCCAGAAGAGTGGTTGCTGGTGAGCACTGTCTGGCCAAGTGATAAATGTTTGTCTGTTTACGAGTTTCCTTAGTCGGTGGTAGCTCGACAGCTTATAGTTAGGAATCTCTTCAAGGAAGATCAAGATAATGACATCCTTGTGCTCATAGAACATCTTCATGGTGGCCAGCTGGACTTCAAGCCGGCACCATTCACTATGCAGGTATTGGTTACTGACCACACATAAAGTTTTTCGGCTTGTGTTAATTGCGTTCTGGATGTTCTCAAAGATGTCAATGCCGGGTTCAAAGTCCCGGTGGTGAAGACAAAGCTTAAAGGTAGTCTGGTTGCCTTCTTCCAGGGCTGGAACAAGCTCTTTATATACCCAGTCCTCATCAGTGGCTGAGAAAGAGACAAATGCATCATACAAGAACTTCTTTTCTGTTTTGTGCCATTTAGTGAGGTACCAAGCCCTACATATATACAAAAAATACCACAGAGATGAAATCATCTTGGCACTGAACCAAGAGAAGACCATGGTGGTGAGGACCATCGTGAAGGAACAGAAAAAATAGACCTTTCCAAAGTCAAAATTACACATGGCATCATCAAAATCTATAAGCAAACTCTGGCTGTCTGGCTGCTGACAAGGGTAGCTCCGGAGGAAGGGGATGTGGACCTCCCCTGTGTTCATTGACCAGTTCTTGAACCACATGTTGTCACAGTTGCACTGAAGTTTGTTCCCATAGACATCAAAAAACACCAATGATGTCAGATTCTCCAGATGACTTTGATTAATGACCTTCAAGTTGTTGAATCTTAAAGATAAGATCTGTAGGCTCTGTAAACTGGAGAACAGGCCAGGAATCAATGAATCTAAGTTGTTATTTTCAAGGCGCAGGAGCTTTAGCCTTTTGAGTTTTTTGAATAAGGAGGCATTTAAATAGAGACTTCGATCTCCACCTTTTGTTCCTGAGATATCCAGCTTTGTGAGATTAATCAGAGGGTCAAATTGGTAGTGGTCCAGGAATACGGAGGGGTTTTTTCCTAGGAGTAACTCCTGCAAGCTACTCAGCCCTTGGAAAAGGTTCTTCGGAACAACCTGAATCCCATTTCTTTGTCCTTCTAGGTTGAGCTCTTTCAAAGATTTGAGCTTCATAAATGGAGGATGTTGAAGGGTCATAGTAGTTTCATATTTGATGTTATTAAAACCGAGTTTTAAAACCTGAAGATTTTCCAGGCCGGAGAAAACGTGTTCCTGAAAATATGACAAGCTATTGTACATTAGGTCAAGGTGATGGAGACAAGTGAGACCAGAGAATGCACGCGGCTCTATAATTTCCAGGCGGTTGTGGGAGAGAATCAAAACATTGAGTTTTTTCAAACATTGGAAGGTTCCATGGTTGAGAGTCCGGATATTGTTGGCCTCGAGATCTAGGAACTCTAGATTTGGAAGCTGAGTAAAGGAATGCCTGTCAATTGTTACTATCCAGCACCTAGCTAAATTGAGCTCCTTCAGTGAAAATAGCCCACTGAAGGCCAGGTTATTGAGTTCTGTGATGGGGTTTTTTCCGAGAAAGAGAGACTTCAAGCCCTTCAAGGGTGAAAAGGCAAAATCTGGAAAACCTTTAAGCTTGTTGTGGCTCAGATCTAGGATGCTTAAGTTCTGCAGGGAACCCCAGGTCCTGTTGCTGATGAAGGAAAGCTGGCACTTGTTTAGATTCAGTCTTTGGAGACTGGGCAGAGCATCAAACTCACTGTCATTGAGATGAACCAAGTCACTGTTTTGGCCCAGGTCAAGAAACAAAAGCCTGGTACACTTCGCCAGATGCTTAATGCCCTCTGCATTGGTGGCATTCTTTTGAAAAACCAGGGCCTCTAACCTGGGTAGGTTTTTGAGGAGGTGACAAACAGTTTCCACATTTAAGTGACCATGTCTAAGCTCCCGGTTACTGAGGTCCATAACCCTTACATTCTGCAGGTGTTTGGCTGAAAGCATCTCCAGTTTCACCAATGTTCCACTCAGATTCAAGCTCCTAAGCTGGGGCAGAGTTTCCAGATACACATTCTGAATGACTCCGTGGCCATTCTGGGAAGCACTTAGCGTGGTTAGGTTAGGCAATGACAAAGCAGAGAAATTTAACTCCATTAGTTTGTTCCCCTGAAAACTCAGGTGGATCAGAGAAGTCAGTGCCTTAGGGCTGTGGTCCAAGTAGATGATGCTGTTGTTAGTAAGATCAAGATACTCCAGGCACGGAAGATACTGGACTGCTTCAAGAATAACAGAAAGATCGGTAATGCTGTTTCGCGAGAGGCTCAAATATTTCAACTTGACAAGAGGAGTAAAGGCTCTTTTGTGAATATGGGTAATCTGATTGTGGCTCAGGAGCAAAGTCTCCAGATTGGACAGGCCCTCAAAGGACTTATTCACACTTTGAATCTTATTTTCCACTAAATTTAGAATGGTCAAATTTTCAAGTCCCCTAAAGGCACCTTCGTCGATTTTCCAAATTAAATTCCACTCTAGTCTCAGGTCCACCAGAGCAGGCAGATTAGTGAAGCTCTGGGGAAGAAGGACTTGAATGTAGTTCTCTGTAAGGTTGAGGTGAGTAGTATATCTAGGTATGTCACTAATGGCATCTGTCAAGTTAGTGATCTTCTTCCGAATGCAGAACACATGGTGAATATCAAATTCATACTGTGTGCACTTATTGAACCCATATGTCTCTACCAGAGACAGCAGAGAAAGCCCTATTAACATGACCAGAAGTTGGAGAGAAAGTGAGTAGCTGCCCCAACTCATCTTGACTGCCCCAGGCATCCAGGTTACAACAGAAACAAAAAAATCCCGTCACATAGGCGATTCTCATGTTAGAAGGCATGCTCTTTACATAGGAACTTTCCTGAAAAGAAAAACAAAGGATTTTAGTTTAAATTTCTCTTCCCTAATAAGTATTTTATAGTTTGCGTCAAGGAAACAAAAAGTTCAATAACAGCATCAACTTTTTCTTTTTTCTGAGGTAGGGGTTCTCTGTGTAACAGCTCTGGCTGCATTGGAATTTGCTTTGGAGATCTGTCTGCCTCTGCCTGAGTGCTGAGATTAAAGTCATGTGCTACCATCACCCGGCCCAACACCAACTTTCAAAACTCCCTTCCAGAACCCTGTCTGTTATCAAAAAAGGTTACTGCTCTTAGCAAGCAAAAATTTCAGGACACAGAACTGTAGGAGCCAGCCATGTTACGCTAAATATGAACAGATCGCACAAAGGAAGTTCTTTACTTCCAACCATTATCACCTGCCAGTATAGGACTTAACCACCAATAAGTAGTTTACCCTGAAGCAATTCTGGTTGCTGGAAGAACCACAAACTGAGATTACCCAAGTACCACCCAAGAACAGACCATTCAAAGGAAATGCCTAACGTTCCAATCACTGTAGATAGGATCACCTGCCAGCACACACTCACCAGGACACCCCTAGACAAATGCAGCCAACAGGGGTCCTGAACCTCAGAAACCCCTCAACCCCACCTTTACTACTATAAAAACCCAACTCTAACTGAGCTTGGGGCTCTCCATTTATTCCAATATGTTGGACATGCAGAGAGACAGAGTTTGCAAACTTACATAAAATAAAGTCTCTTTACTTTTACATACAGGACTCAGTCTCCTTGTTGGCTTTTGGGGGACTTTGCGGATTTGGGTATAACAAGAACCAAAGGAGGCAACATTATGTGTTATTTAATTTATGTTAATCAAGAAGCCCCCCCATTTGTAGGCTGATACCTGAAATGCCATCACTACTGATGCATTAGATGGGCTGGGAAAACGGAATGCCATATATGACACAAGTCACTTTCTGCCTTAATGTGAATGAGGCCACATGATCAATGATTTCACCACAATTTGCATTTGATAGAGGGAGAGGTGAGTTGGTAAAGCTTTGTACTTGAGCTGAACTGAAGGTCAAAAGGAGGGGAGGGATGGAGGTGGGCAGAAACCTTGGGCATGAGGAAGAAGAACACTGAGATAACTTGATATAATTTGAGCAAGATGCCCTGACTAGTGAAGGGCAGGAACACGATATCTGAGTATTTATGATTTGGAGACTCTGTCTATATATTTGGTAGCTTTTTTCCCAGTGACTTACTTGTTTATCTCCATTCTTCAGTTTCTTTCTTTTTTCTTTTCTTTTTGATGTTTTGTGAGCACTCTTGTATAGTCTTTGTATATCAATCCTTTGTTAATATCAATATCTCCTTGCCATCTATAATTTAACATTGTCTACGAACTCCTTTGTTGACAGAAAAAAATCAGTAATCATATGGTATGGTGGTTAGTTTTAATTATCAACCTGAAAGAATATAGAATCGAGTAAGTTAAGTCTTGGGGAAGGATTGTCTTGATGAGATTAATCTGGGAGCATGTCTGTAGGGGTTGATTTAAGTATATTAATTGATGTGGGAAAATCTGGCCTAAAAGTGGGTGGCACCATTTCCACATTTTCCTGGACAACATGAAAATAGGCTCTGTGAGATGCTGTTTTCTGCCTGTCTCCTGGAAGTGTTTAGGTCATGTTATTTTGAGGACTCGATTTCTTCTTATTTTCTAGTTTGATACAGCAAGGGTATCAAAATTTTTGTTGATGTTGATCACAAAGATAACAAGCTGAATTCCCTTATTTGTTTTTAAAATGGGAGTGTTTGTTATATTAGGGGTTTTCGTTAGTTAGTTTAGTTTTTGTTGTCATTGTTTGTTTATTTTTGCTTTTTTCTAAGACAAGGTCTTACTAGGTAGCTCTAGTTGTCCTAGGACTCACTATGTAGGCCAGCTCAGCCTTAAACTCGAGCTCACAGGGGTCTGCCTACCTCTGCCTCCCAAGGGCTGGGGTTAAAGGTGCTCTCCACTATAACCAGTGTAGTTTTATTTGTTAATATGCCTTCTGCAAGTAATTGAAATTATACCTTTCTGTTTTGAGTTCACTCATTTTCTATGTCTTTCTATTTGATTTTCAGATGTGATCACAGCTTCAAATACCGTATTAAGTTACAGTACTGACGGAGCCCGTCCTCTTGTCAGTGAGATGACATCTATAAGCTTCCTATTAATTATTATTTGTCACAGTTCGTGACAAATGTCAAGACAAGAAAATGCCTTCTTATTCCTCAATTTCTAAGATGGGGGAGGGGAGGATGGCTGTTTACATCGAAAGGGTGCCAGAATCCTTGGACTACAGAGCAGGCACTACAACTGAGATGAATAAATTAACTCAGTGACAGGGAGCAGAGGTTTATGGCTTTTTGTCATTGTAGTTGTTGAGAAAAGTGCCCCCCTCTGGAGCTCACTATGCACCCCAGGCTGCACTGTGGTAGTTCTCTCAGTCTTCTGAGTGATGGAATTAAAGGCATGCACCACTATGCCTGTAATGATCTGTTCTGTCCCTTTAAGAGACAAGCCATGCCACACCCTCCCACTCCCACCCCCACCCCCCATCCACTGAGACAGGCAGATCTTCCTGCTTCAGTCTGGGTCTCTTTTTATTCCATCTCCCCATCTCCCTCTCGAAAAGGCAGCTTATTCTACAAGAGCTAGTTCCAGGACAGGCTCCAAAACCACAGAGAAACCTTGTCTCGAAAAAAACCAAAAAAAGAAAAAAGAAAAAAGAAAAGGCAGCTTATGTCTCTCCTTTCTCTCTCTCCTCTCTCTCTCTTTCTCTCTCTTTTTCTCTCTCTCTGTTCTTCTCCCTTCTTTCCCCCCTCCATAACCCACTAAATAAATATCCAACCTCACTCTGCATGGCGTGGCAATCCATGTTTCTGTCTCCTTCCCCACCGCATGGTTTCCTGCCTGGGACCAGCCACCTGCAGAGTGGGACCTGTGCCATATGTGCCTTGCCTGGGACTGGCTGCTCTGGGACCTGCTGCCTGCTCCCGCTCAGAGAACTGCAGCGTGGTCTCATGGCCCTCTGCCCCCTGCAGCCACTCAGGGAGCCACAGCATGTTTTTTATTACTCCATCTCAATGCCCAAGAATGAAACAGAGAAGAGAGATCTATAAAAGTTAATACAAGAAAAGGAAAGATGGAGATGGAGACAGGTGTTAGAGCACAAGACCCCGAGTTTGGGTCCCAAGATTCTCCTAAAGCAAAAGAACTTTCTGGGCATGGTATCCATGCATATAGTCCCAGCACTCGGGAGCTGAGGTGGGATAACAACTTGGCTGAGGAACCTGAGACCCAACTGTGCAACTCAGAAAGAATAAAAAAGGGAAAGAAGAAAAGATAGGAAAGAAGCAGAGAGGGCAATAGAGGAGAGGGGAGGGAGGAGAAGTGGGAGAAATGGAGTAAGAAGAGGAAGAAATAGTAAATCCACATTGCATAATGTGGCTAGAGGAAATTGGGTGGGGCAAGATGACATTGCTAGATTAATGTGCTCTTTGTTCTCAGAGAAGACGAAGGACAGTGATATATGCTTTCAAATCTACCAGAGTTTGCTACAAAAATACAGTAAATGAAGGGCACTAGCCATGAAGAAGTCTGAAGGCAAACATAAAAAATGTTCTAAACATGTAAATATCCCATGCTTCAAGGGACAGATAGGGGAACATCATCAGTGAAGTTGTTCTGGGGCAGGGCTGGTGGAAGAGACAAGGAGCAGACAAGGAGCAAAAGTCAGAACAGGAAGCTGGGGCCTGACAGCCATACAAAGAGAATTTTTAAAGGTGTGGAACTGCCTTCAGCAGGCTTGGCAGGTGAGATCCCAGCACACAGAAGGGAGAGGCAGGGAGCAAGCCAACCTTCAAAGGCACTGCTCTTTCAGCTGGATTTTAAAAATAACATTACATTTGATTGTGTGCGTGTGTGTGTTTGTGTTTTGTGTGGACAAGTGCACAATAGCTCGAATGTCGAGGTCAGAAGACAATGTGGGGGTTTGTTTCTCTCTTCTCATCATTTGGGTCCCAGGGATTAATTTAAACTCCAGTTGTCTCAGGTTTGGCAGCAAGTGTCTTTATTTGCTGACTCCCTTGCAGCTGCATTTTACAGGCTCACTCACCACAATGGTTTGATGCCAGGGACTTTTGAAAGAACAAGGCAGAGAACTAACCCCTTCCAGTTGTGATATTAATAAGGCAAGGATGCTTAGTGCAGTCATACACGCCTGTAATCTGAACACTAGGGAGACCTCAAGAAAGATCTGAGAAACAAAAGTCAATGGTTTATAATGTTGTACGTCTTTGTTTACAAATCCCCAAGCCTAACACTTATCTTTCAGCTAGGACTACATGCTGCACTAAACGTACCTGGACCCAAGTAAAACAAACAAAAACTCAAGTAGCTGGAAGAGAAAGTGGATGTGCAGGATGTGGTAACTATGCCTAGAATCCCAGCACTTGGAAGGTAGAGGCTGGAAGATTGGGAGTTGAAGGTTAATCTTTCAGCAATATGTCAAGTTTGAGAGCCTGGGCTACATGAGCCCCCTTTTCAAAAACCAAGCAAACAAAAACTGTGAAGTTGGAAATAGTGACACACATGTATAATCCCAGCACTGAGGAGATGGAAGCAAGAAAATGATGAGGTTAAGGCCAGCCTGGTCGCGTTGTGCCAGGTGGTGATGGCACACGCCTTTAATCCCAGCACTCAGGAGGCAGAGACAGGCAGATCTCTGTGAGTTCGAGGCCAGTCTGGTCTACATATCGAGTTCCGTGACAACCAGAGCTACAGAGAGAAATTAGAAACCCCCTGAAAAATGGGTGCTAATACGTCTCAGTGGGTAGAGGTGCTTTCCACAAAGCCTGATAGCCTGGGACCTACATGGTAAGACAATTGTCACCTCCAAGCTGTCCTCACCTTCACGGACACAGCATGGCATGCACACACTCAACATCTCCACCCCTTCACACACAAAATAAAGAAATTGTGTGTGTGTGTGTCTTTAAATGAGTGGATGCAAGCCAGTACAAAGCTACTGCAGAAAGTTAAAGTTTCAATTCTCTAAACACTTGGGATTTGGTCCCCACTAGTCAATTAAGGAGCAAAATAAATACATGAGAAATGGGGAAGAATGAGCAAATACAGAACATATGTACGAGCTCATTCACAGGGGAAACAGATAGGCAGGTGTCTTGTGTCTCAGCCTGCAGATTCTATTCTTGATTCTGCTCAGTCCTTATCAGCTTGCCAAGCTACTGTTTCTGTCTTTGCTATGCACTGGCCTTTAGACAGCCAGTCTTTCCTGCTCCCCACTGAGATGCAACTACTTTTAGATTCAATAAGCTTCTGAACCTGCTTGTCAAATCAACACAGGAAAGGGAGGAGCTTGCTTCTCCAGGCTCCAGAGGCCAGCTAAGGAAACTGCAGCTCTGATGAGGAGAGCTCCCACTGCAGAAACTGCAAAGCCAAGGGAGCCTTTCAGAGGCTCAACCAAGGCTTTAAAAAATATTCACTGCACTGTTAGCAGAGAAGAGACTGAACCTACAATCTGTAACCACATTTCAGTTATTTGGACTCTGTTTCTCTTAAAGCCTCAAAATCTCCTCTCAAGTTAGGAAATTTTAATTGAGTGGCAAAGAAACCCCAATAACTTGTTATTCTGAGTTTTTGTTGTTATTTTGTATGTGTTTTGTGTGTGTGGTGTATGTACTTGTTTGTGTGAGTGTGTGTACATGAGTATGTGCCTGTGCACATATACGTATGTGTGTGTGGAGGCCAGAGGTTGATCTCTGGTGTCTTTCCAGTTTCAGGGATCCTTCTGTCTTTGTCCCCTAACTGTGCCCAGCATTTCATGTGAGCTCTGGAGATCTGAACTCAGGACCTCATGACTTGTCACCTCCCTAGCCCCCTAGCCTACTTCTTATTTTTTTAAAAAAGGGTTTTATTTTTATGTGTATGAGTGTTTCGCTTGCATGTATGTGTGCACCATGTAAGTGCTTGCAATGGGAGCTACAGAAGGTTGTGAGCTACGGTGTGGCTACTAGGAATTGAACTTGTGTCCCCTGGAAGAGCAGCCACTGCTCTCAACTGCTGAGCCATCTCTCCAGTACCCTAGCTTAGTTTTTCCTTTTGTTACATGTTTTATTTTGAGATAATAGGGATTCCCATGCAACCTTAGGAAACAATACAAAAAAATGCCACTATACCTTGAATCTTGAACGTCCCTCAGAAGCCCATATAAGAAAGATTGAGTCCCCAGTTGTGGCACTGCAGGAGAGGTGGTGGGACCTTTTTCAAATAGAGCCTAGCAGGTAGTCTTCAGGCCACTGAAGCATGTGCTGGAAGGGACTAGTGGAACTCAGGTCCTCTTTCTTTCTCTCTTTTTTTCTTCAACCACAAGAAAACAGCTTTTTTTTGTACCACATATCCATTCTTACAGTGTGCTGCCTCAGTACCAATAGATCAAACCTGAAAGCCCCTCACCTGAATTACAGTAATGGGAATGGACTAATGCAGATGTTTGTACATTTGGCCCTGTTTTCTTTCATGATTCTGTCAAGCAAACTTATAGTGCAGTATCACAACCAGGAGATTGACACTGATGTAATCCCCTGATTATATTAGCTCTCCCTGGTCTTGTAATTGTGTGTATGAACTCAGATCTATACAATTTTATTGCACACAGATATGTTTGTATATCCAGCATCACATTTTAAAACACAAGATGGTTATAATTCCACAAATAACTTCTAACTTGGTCTCTGCTTCTCCATGCTAGTAATTTTAAGAATGCTATACAAATGGAATTAGGCAATATATGATATATAGAGGTTGATTGGTGTAGGAGTTCCTTCTGTTTGTGTGTTGCTTTCATAGGATAATGAATAAAGAAACTGCCTTGGCCTAGTTGATAGGGCGGAACTTAGGTAAGCGGAGAAGACAGAACTGAATTCTGGGAGAAAGAAAGCAGAGTCAGAGAATCACCATGGAGCCACCAGAAAAAGATAGCTGAATCTTTCCCGGTAAGCCACAACCTCGTGGTGATATACAGATTAATAGAAATGGGTTAAATCAAGATATGAGAGTTAGCCAATTAGAGGCTAGAGATAATGGGCCAGGCAGTGATTTAATTAATACAATTTCTGTGTAGTTATTTCGGGTGTAAGCTAGTTGGGCAGCCAGGACAAACAAAATCATGCAACAGCCGGTTTTTTAAATTGCACATAATTCCTTAAAGATTGACCCAAATTGTAGTCTTTTCATTTCTGTGTAGGAGTCCATGTTGTGGATATGCCACAGCTCGTTTATCCACATCAGTTGATGGACATCTGAATTGTTTCTACCTTTGGCTGTTTTGACTGAAGTTAGAATGAACATTTATGTACATGGCCTTTTTTCAAAGCGTACATCTTAATTTCCCAGATAACTATTAATGTCCTTTCAAACTCCCAAATTCTGTAGTTTAGATTTAGGACATATTCCAAATATCCTCCCACACTATTGAATAATGTGAAAGATTAATTAATCTCCATTATGACTCAACATACATAACCTTAAAAATATGTTTAAGACAAATGGGACATGTACATCACACACACACACACACACACCCTCACAGGGCTCAGGAACCCATCTGAAAGATGAATGGAAAGAGTATAAGAGCCAGAGGTGAGGAAGGACCAGAGTGAAAATTATCTTCTGGCTATGACACGACCACTGCTTTCATCATCTCAGCAACTGTGGCTGCCAGTGTAAGACCAACACAAGATGAAGCCAGTTAACACTCTAGCATGAAGCTATTCCCAGTTGATTGTATCTGGGGAAGGGAGGGTCAATTTTCCTTAGGGTTATGGCTCCTGGTTGGTTGACAGCAATCCAGCAAATTACCACTCTCAGACATATATGGCCAGCCCAAATTGGATTTGTTGAGTTATTTAAAAAAGAAGGAGGCTGGGAGAGATGGCTCAGTGGTTAAGACCACTACCTGTTCTTCCAAAGGTCCTGAGTTCAATTCCCAGCAGCCACATGGTGGCTCACAACTACCTGTAATGAGAACTGGTGCTCTCTTCTGGCCTGCAGGCATGCATACAGACAGAACACTGTATATTTAATAAATAAATAACTCTTTTATTAGAAAAAAAGGAGGATATGAAGTTGGGAAGGAGTTCAGGGAGGTGTAATGGATCTGGGAGGAGTGGAGGTGGATATGATCAAAATACGTTATATAAAATATCAGAGAATTAATACAACATTAAATTTTTAAAAGAATTAAATAGCATTAATGATATTGTTCAGCATGGGGTTTGATATGATGTAGGTTCTCAATGAGTGTCAGTCCTTGTTCGGCAGGAACTGGGGCTATAACAGGCAGTGTCCCTACAAGACCAAGAAAGACAACTTTCAGCTATTTAAGTATGTTCCAAAATGACCAAAACATCATGTTCATTGATAACATTGTCAGTTGTCAGTTTTTCAGGGCCTGTGTGACCAGGTGATTGCTTCTAAGACACACAGTATCACAGATAAACCGCAATGCATCAGAATCCTGGGGGAGTCTTCTCCCTACAGGGGAAAACCAGCCAGAGTGAGATACTAGATCTGGGGTAGGCTGAGAATAAAAGGATAGGGGAATGGTGAGCAGGAAGAGACAGGTTTGAGGCCTAGATGGTTGTGGAGACTAAGGAGATAGACAAAGCAGACAAGCTTACTACGCTTTACTGTTTTGTTTTGATTCTGGAGATGGAACCCGGTTCCCACACATGGGAGACAGTGAGCACATTCACAGCCCAGCTTTATTGTTGGACATGTGATTTGGGATGTCCTTCTGCCAGGCAGGAAATTCGAACAGAGATATACAGAGAGAGTAGGAGTCAAGGAGATGGCATGTAGGTGCCAAAGAAGAAAGACGCCAGAACAGAACCTTACAGGGTGGGCCACAGTCTTGTGGCGATCACAGAATAATAGAAATGGGCTAATTTAAGAAATAAGAGTTAGTTAATAAGAAGCCTAAGTGTTGCAATTAATATAGTTTCTGTGTGATATTCAGGACAAAGCGGCCAGGAAACAAGCAAGCAGTCTCTGCCTACAGATATGTTGTATAAAGTCCTACACTGGCTGTTTGGATGCTCACCTTACTAGACCTGGAAGGAGGTGGGAGGTCCTTGGACTTCCCACAGGGCAGGGAAGCCTGACTGCTCTTCGGGCTGATGAGGGAGGGGAAGTTGAGTGGAGGAGGGGGAGGGGGAGGGAAATGGGAGGCGGTGGCGGGGAGGAGGCAGAAATCTTTAATAAATAAATAAATTAATTAATTTTTTAAAAAAGTCCTACACTGCACCTTTAAGAAAAACCAACAGGCTGTAAATGTCACTCAATGGTAGACTGCCTAAACCTGTACATAAGAGAGAAAGAAGGAAGGAGGGACATGGACAGAGGTAGAGAGAGAAAGAGGAAAATGGAAAACCTGCAGAAAAGCCACCCCCCTTCACACACTTTCAGATGGGGTTTATGTAGCCTAGAACTCACTGAGATCTGTCTGCTTCTGCCTGTGAACTGCTAGGATTAAAGATGCAAGACACCACCCCTGAAAAACGTGGGCACATCCTTTTCAAAACAAAATGTTAACATTGGCTTTTCCCCTTGACTTTCCCTACAGAGATCCACTAGAGGACTGACCTTTTAAGTTCATGTGGACCTACATAGGGTGTGTCCCGTTGCCATGCCTCGGCAGCACTGTCTAGATTCTAAAAATCCACAGGCCCTCGCACTCTCTAAACTCTCGGACACCCCAGAGAGAGCACCTGAACTTTGCAGTCCATCCATTCCCTTGGAAACAAAGAAGAGCAGTGGCAGATTCTTAGGCCGACATACCCTGACAAAGGCTTAGCTTCGAGGTCAGCACAAGTTTATTTCATATACCTACTTTGTGATTTACCACATGTGCTCAAGTTCCATGCTTTTATCACTTGTTTCTGTTCATTTGGAACTCAACTGATGACCTTTCTGGGCTTAGTGGCACACACCTGCAATCCTAGCTCTTGGGGAGGTGGAGGTGGGAAGATAAGGATCTCACACCACTTTCAGTGACCTATTGAGATCAAGGTCACTCTGAGCTCCGTGAAGACCCATCTCAAATATCCAAAACCATAGAGCCAGCAAGGTGGCTAAATGGGTTAACAATGCTCACTGCCAGGTCTGACGGCCTGCATTCAGTCCCTGGACCTACGTGGTAGAAAGAGGGAATTAACGCCGGCAGGTTGCTCTCTGACCTCCACACGTGAGCTGTGATGCATGAACATGAGCATATACACACAGAGACACACACAATAAACAGACAGACAGATAGATAAATGGAGTCAAGAAAAATAGTGACTCAATAACTAACAACTCTTAACTCAGTGGAAAAGTTCGCCATGAGCATGGATCCACCCAGGTCCTGGACAGGCCAACGGCTGTCACACATGTTAATGCTAAAAAGAGTTTCCCACAGAAAACTGAAAGTGAACCAAGGCAAGAGCAGCAGGGGAGGCACTGTTCTGTGTGGTAGAGGAGCTGAGAGGTCCTCTTTACACTGCTCTGGAGTGAGAGCCATCTCTAAATTCCTAGGCCATTGTAGCAAAACCCAGGGGGCAGAGCTAGAAGTCGCTGTTCGCTTCACCAAGGAAGTTTTGCTCCCATTATGAGAGCTGAGGATGAGTACAGACTGGGCAGTGGATGTGAGGGCTGGTGTAGACTGGGCAGTAGAGCTGAATCTCACCAAGGCCAGGAATATTTGTCTTTCAGAAGTGGTACAACATAGCAGCGGAGCTAGAAAACAGCCATTCCCTTCATTCCAGCCACTAGGGACTTCCAGAGCAGATGTGGTTTGTGGCATGGTGTCTTTCCCATGCTAGAAGCTGGCTGGGTCAGCTGCTTTTATGTGGTAAAGTAAAGAGTGCAAGTAGGATTCAGGCAGCATAATCCACCACTGCCCTTGACTCACCTTGGTGATCTTGGAAAACCCAGCTTGAGAAAGATGGATTGTGACGTTTCAACAAAGGGGTGCCCAACATGCCTGCCGCCATCAGCTCCTTTCCTAACAGAGATGGAGAGTTCTTGGTTCTGTGGTTTACTCCATCCTGGGATCCGCCACCTGCTGACCTTAACCCTTAGTATAACCACTGAGCTATACTGCCAATCTGGCCTTGAAATCCAACAGAGAGCCAGGCATGATGATGCAGGCCTGTAATCCTGGCAGCACTCAGGAGGCTGAGGCAGGAGCATTGTTAAATCCAAAGCCAGTCCTCAGAGTGAGTTTCAGGCCAATTTGGGCTATGAGTGACATCCTGTCTTTAAACAAACAACAAACAAACAAAAAGTAACTAGAGAATCTCAAATCTAGAAGAGACTTTCAAATCTTATGAAAATCTTGCTGCAGGCCCTGGACTACTATAAGCAGAGGAATGCTGAGACTACGTGGCAAGGCCTGAGAGCTCATAACACCCTGTGGTGGTAGGCACACTTGCTTAGCCGTTACGTCTGACCTGGATATTCTTTCTACAAATAGGAATTGGCACACATTATATAGGATAAATGTACAAATGATAAATGCCAGTAAACACAGTACCATTAATACAGCTCATAGTCCTGAGACAAGCTAAGGATAATGCAAGAACATCTTAGCTGGATCTGATTTTATAGCCCTGCAATCACAACTACTAGGAGGTTGACATAGGAGGACCACAAGCTTAAGGCCTGCTACAGAGTAGGTTCAAGGCCAGCCTGGGCAATTTAGTTAGACCAGTCTTAAAAACAAGAAGGTCCGTGATAAAACTCAGTGGTAGAGCGCTTGGTCTGGAATGGGCAAGCTCCAGTATGACACCCACAGACTATTATGTTTCAAACAAAAGAAGAAGAAAGATGCCATACGAAGGATGACTATGCACAATTTAATAAAGAAATTGAGACCCTGATTATGAGAAGGCCAACAAAAATAACAGGAACTAACAGAGATCCAGCGGATTGCAACATCCTGGTCACCCCCACACATGAGGCCGAAAGACGAGACAGTCTATGAGTCAAAACAGGAACAACATGATTCTCTACTTGGAGAGGATAGAACAAAGGTGGCTTTAAGGGAACTAAGTGTCAGGACAGTTGAGGTACTAGTATGAGAATATAAAGCTGTCTTGGACCCATGCATTCATCTGTGAACTCATTCTACACACATGTCCAGTGCCCACCTCAGTTACTCTTTTAGGGGATGTGTAAGAAACATTCCTTTCACTAGAGCATGAACTCCTCATGAGGTATTTCGCAAGGGAAAGTTCTGGAAAGGAAGAAATATAGAGAGTGACTATTGTATCTAGATTTATGCCTACAGCTCAGTAGTGCCATTTAATGAGCTCCTCCTTTGGCTCGCAACAACATGCTGCCTTGCATGATGAGTTATATAGCTGCTCTTCACATGCAGGTAACAGCTATTACTGTCATATATTGTGCACTAGTGCTCGTCATGAAAGATCTCAATTGTTATTCCAACCCTACGATACAGGTGTCATACCCTTATCCTCCTTTTCTAGACAAAGAATCTGAATGTGGCCATAGCCATGCCAGTATCTCCCTGAGTGCTGCAGTGGGCCAACCCTACTTTATAGTAACTTGTCTTACTGGAAAGCAGTAATAAAAAGTGCAGAAATGGGGGCTGGAGAGATGGCTCAATGGCCAAAAGCATTTGCTGCTCTTTCAGAGGACCTGGGTTTGGCTCACAACTATCTATAACTTCAGTTCCAGGGGATCCGATGTCCTCTTTTGACCTCCACAGGAAATGGACATTCGTGTAGTACACAGACATACATGTAGGCAAAACACACATACATATAGAATTAAATAAATATAAGAGTTGTTAAATGCAAAAATTTTGGAAGAAATGTGACATGCTTTGGTGGAGTATGCTACCCATGATTGGAGAAAGACAAAAGTCTCATGTAGCCCAGGCTAGCCTCAGACTCACTATGTAACAGAGAATGCTTTAAACACCTAATCCTCCTGCCTCTGCCTCCCCAAAAACTGGAATTGCAGGCATATGCTGTCATGTTCAGCACTGTGTTTGTTTTTTATCCCACTCTTCTGTGCCCTCTGGCTTTTTCTCTTAATCCATTCTTTCAAAAACTAAACCTTGAGCCAATGAGAGGTCTCAGCAGTTAAATTTGCTGTTGAGCCTGAGAAATGTGATTCCTGGATCACAGGGTGGAAAGAGAGACCTGGCTCTACATGTTGTACTCTGACTTCTACACATGAACCGTGGCATGCACATACACAGGCATTCATGCATGTGCATACACACATAAATCGAAAAAAATCTGTTGTAAGTGTGGGAATAAAAAAGAATATAGACTGGGCATGGTGGCACATGTTTTTAGTCTCAGCACTCCAGAGATAAAGGAAGGTGGATCTCTGGGAGAAATCCTGAGTTCCATGCTGTGGGACAATGATCTTTTATCCTGGCACTTGTATTATTTTTAATAAAACACTAATTGGCCAGTAGCCAGGCAGGAAGTATAGGCAGGTCAACCAGGCAGGAAGTAGAGGTGGGATAAGAACAGGAGAATGCTAGGAAGAGGAAAGATCAGTCTGCAGTCATCATCCAGACACAGAGGAAGCCAGACGCAGAGCAAGCAAGATGAGACTGCCTTGCTGATAAAAGGTACCAAGCCACGTGGCTAGCACAGACAAGAATTATAAGATAATATAAGTTATAAGAGTTAATAAGAAGCCTGAGCTAATAGGCCAACCAGTTTATAATTAACGTAGACCTCTGTGTGCTTATTTGGGACTAAACGGGTGTGGGAACTGGTGGGACAGAAACCTCGGTCAACAGTTCCAGGCCATCCAGGGCTATATAATAAGACCCTTTCTCAAAAGAAGGAGAAGGACAAGGCAGAGAAGGAAGAGGATTTCTGAGTGTTTAATTGTTGATCTCAAACTCATAAAGACAAGGACTAGGACTGAATTCCCATTAGGCACAGTAAATACAAAGTTTTTTGTATATAATATTTCTAGGGTTCCATAAAAATATCTTATTTGTGTATGCATGTGCATGTGTGATCATGTGCACTATATGTATGCAGTACCCCCAAAGACCAGAAGAGGGCATTGGATCTCCTGGAACTGGAGTTGCAGTGAGGTGTACACCCATGTGAGAACTGAACCCAAAATCCTCTGAAAGAGCAACTGGTGCTCTTAATCATGGACTCGTCTCTCCAGCCCTGTGTTTACACTCAGGTGGAAGGAAATGTTTTAATTCAGAATGCTAAGATAATTGTCTACATATTAGCAATGCCTAATTTGCAATAAGGAAGGTCAGAGGCTATAGTAACAGCGTTCTCTGTTTATTGTTGCTTCTTGTTAGTGTTTTGTCCCAGTTATTTTTGTTGTTGATTAAGGCCCATGAATTAGGGAAACTATGGTATATGTCTTTCTCAGTCCGACTGACTTAATTCATTAAATATGATAATATCCGATCACTTCCATTTCTTGCAAACAATACTTGTATTCTTCTTTGTAGCTGAATAAAATTCCCAAACCATAGCACGTACATGTATTGGGATTTTATCTAGTCAACTGCTGTTTTTAGACCTTTAAAGGGAGAAGAAAGAGAAGATGTCCAGAAATCCTTGAGCTTCTCTGTTAAGCGTAGGCTCACCCTACCTAGTCTCTGATCCAGTGTAGAAGCAGGCCCTGAGCTAGGAAACCTTCTAATCCTAAAACTCCAATCTCGAACTGCAAGGGGATAGAAAGTCCACGACGAAAATGCGGTCCCAAGTAACTTGCTGTGTTTTTTTTTTTCTACTTGACAGAAACTAAGGTCATCTGGGAAGGGGGAGGGTTACTCATTTAAGAAAATTGATGCATCCATCAGATTGGCCTTTAGGCAAAACTCTAAGGCATATTATTGATTAATGATTGATATGGAAGGACCCAGACTAGTGTGGGTGGTGCCACTCCTGGACATTGGGTCCTAGATGGTATAAGAAAGCACACTGAGGAAGCCATGGGGAGCAAGCCAGTAAGCAGCACCCCTCCATGACCTCTGCTTTACTTTCTGCCTTGAGTTCCTACCCTGACTTCAGTCTTGATGAACTGTAATCCACAAACTGAAACAAACCTTTTTCAACCCAAGTTCCTTTCGGTCATGGTGTTTTAGCACAGCAGTAGAAAGCAAACCAGGACACTTGCCCTCAAGGACAGAACACATGTGTGGTTCTCAGTCCTGCCTGAGAAGCAGAATCCTCCAGGGACCTTTGGTCCCACTGCAGTCTAGATTCAAAACAAATGTCTGAATATGAGGACAAGATTGAAACTAAGATCGGAGGAAGAAATTCTCCGATTAGCATGACTCAGATTCACCTGGGAGCTTCTCTAAAGCCAAGGGTTGCTAGGCCCCACCCCTTGACAATTTTAGAGTCTCTTGATCTGGAGAGGGCCCAAGATTTGCATTTTCCTCCTGTTTCCATGTCAAATTGATGCCTCCAGAGACCACATTCTGAACAACAATCCCCACAGCCTCCTCCTCAGTTTTCCCCTGAACCAAATCACTGGAGAGGAAACAGGAGTGGCCCCCATGGTCAGTTCAATCTCTACCCCATTCTCACTACAGATAAAAAATATGTTCACAAAGCTTCCAACCTCACCACAGCTAAGCAGAGTCTCTGTCTCTCTCTGTTTCCCTTTCTCTCCTCTCTCTCTGTCTCTTTCTGTGTCTCTGTCTCTGTCTCTGTCTCTCTCTCTCTCTCTCTCTCTCTCACACACACACACACACATACACACACACACACACACACCCTTCAGGCAACAGGCTTATAAATACAGTTTTTCCCTCAACACTGAACCCTTCATAGCACTGAAGTTTGAGAGGCAGGACTGGCCCCACAGGTAACAACAGCCTTTGACCTGTCAGCAGTCACATCAAAACAGGCAAGAGATAAGCTGAACTCAGAAGAGAAGCCTACTGGTGTTCCCTTCGCAAGGCTTAACCTGTCTCTGGAGCATTCTTGAGCTTCTTTTCTGAGTAGGTCCATGACCCTATTGGTTTTCCTAGCATTCATCAAAGGCATTCCTGAAATGGGCGGGGGCTTAGGAGCTGTGTGAAGCTAAAGATGTCTGAAGGAGTCCTGAGGAATATTATGTAAGAAGCAGAACTTCTTGACTCTTTTCCAAACTTCCAACACACACTCACAATCAGTATTATGTGCCTTGAAGTAAGGCCCCCAGTGTCTTTGAAGTGCCCTGTTAGTCTTTAATAAAATATGACTTTCTCGGGAGGCAGAGGCAGGCGGATCTCTGTGAGTTCGAGACCAGCCTGGTCTACAAGAGCTAGTTCCAGGACAGGCTCCAAAACCACAGAGAAACCCTGTCTCGAAAAACCAAAAAAAATAAAAAATAAATAAAAAATAAATAAAAAATAAATAAAATAAAAAAATAAAATATGACTTTGAAACTATAAAGACTTTATTACTTTTATAATAATTCTAATCTTTTTCTGTGGAGTTAAGGAGATACATCTAGGGGCTGGAGAGACGGCTCAGTGGTTAAGAGCACCGGCTGCTCTTCCAGAGGACCCTGGTTCAATCCCCAATATCCATATGGCAGCTCATAACTGTCTGCAACTCCATTTCCAGGAGATCTGACGCCCTCGTACAGGCATACATGGAAGCAAATCACGAATACACATGAAATTATATAAATAAAATACTTTTTTTTAAAAAAAAGATGCTTCTATTGCTGCCCTTGGAGTGTTCTGTCTATCTGTCTCTCCCTCCTCCCATCCCTGCTTCCTTTCCTCCCACCCTCACCTAAACCTTCTCTCACCTTTTCTCTCTGTGTGGCCCAGGCTGACTACAAACTCTTGGATTCAAGAATCCTCTTGACTCAAATTCCAAGGTCGGAATCTCAGGGATATACTACTCTATGGACCTGGAAATTGATTGGCAATGTTATTATTTGACCATCAGTGTAAGAATGGAGGAGAGCCTCCATTTTTACAGGAAGTACACCAGAGTCCGGGCTCTAATCTAGTGGGTCTGTGCAACTTGCTGACCAGAGAAAAAAGTCTCATAATTACTTAGAATTTCATAGCTTACAGTCCTACCACATAATTCTCCATAAAGTTTTTTTTCATTTATTTTGTGGATATTGTGCTCTACCTCTGTGTATACCTGAACAACAGAAGAGGACATCAGTTTCCATTATAGATGGTTGTGAACCACCACATGTTTGCTGGGAATTGAACTCAGGACCTCTGGAATGGCAATCAATGTTCTCAGCTACTGAGCTGTCTGTCCAACCCCTCCATAAAGTTTTATAGAAAAGGGATGTCCACTGGGCGACAGGGCACACGTCTTTATTCCCAGCACTTGGGAGCAGAGGCAGGCAGATTTCTGTGAGGCTGAGACCAGCCTGGTATAAAAAGCAAGTTCCAGGAGAGGCTCCAAAGCTACACAGAGAAATCCTGTCTCAAAAAACCCAAAAAAGAAAAGAATAAAAGAGGAGAAAAGAATAAGCGAAAAAGAAAAAAGAAAGAAAAGAAAAAAGAAAAAGAAGAAAAGGAAAGGATTCCAGTCCATAGAAGTAGCATGAGTTGGCACTCAGCTAGTAAATGATATGCAAGATTACCTTTCAAATCCAGGCCTCCTGACCTCAATCCAGAACTCTTACCACTTCAGAAAAGAGGGTGCAAACAGATCTACGCATACTTGTTCTACCCCATTCACATAGCAGAGGTGCTGGGCATCTCTGAAATGCAGCAAAACCCTGTCAACATAGAGTGCTTGTTTGCTTAGCATGTGTGAAGTTCTGGGTTCCATTCTCAGCACCAAATAAACCAGGCTTAGTGGCTCACACTTTTATTTCTATCACCAGGAGCATCAGAAGTTAAAAATTACCCTGAGCTAAACATTAAGTTTGAGTCCAGCCTGGCATCCTATCAGAATGAGAAAGAGAAAATTGGTGAGATGGAGGAAGGGAGTGAGGAGGAGAAAAAGGAGAGAGAGGGGCTGGAGAGATGGCTCAGAGGTTAAGAGCATTGCCTGCTCTTCCAAAGGTCCTGAGTTCAATTCCCAGCAACCATATGGTGGCTCACAACCATCTGTAATGGGGTCTGGTGCCTTCTTCTGGCCTGCAGGCATACACACAGACAGAATATAGTATACATAATAAAAATATTTAAAAAAAAGAAAAGAAAAAGGAGAGAGAGGAAAAAAGAAATAAAGGAGAGAGGGAGAGAAGGAGGGGGAAAGGAAGAGATAAGGAGAGAGAGGGAGGGAGGGAGGGAGAGAGGGAGAGAACTTGTAATCATCCTAGCACCAAGGCGCACAGGACACTAGGACAGGAAGCCAATTCTGGTCGATCAGGGCTATTGTGGCACAGTGGCCCATTCCTTTAATCTTCGCACTTTGAAGGCATTGAAGGCAGAGAGGTAGGTGGGTTTATGTCTATGTACTCATTTCCAGGCCAGCCAGGGATATATAGTGAGACCCTGTCTTAAACACACAAAAAAGCAAAGGAAAGTTTAAAAAAATTAAAGCTTATTAAAATAAAAAAAGATAAATTTGCATATGGTGCTTGGGAAAGTTTATTATCCAAAGCATAGAAGTACACTTCAAACACAACAGTAATTTGCATAGCAGATTCTGCCCAGTAGGTACTGCAAGGCCTGCCAAATTTTTAGTTGCTGATTAATGGGTTAGGGGATGTAGTTTATTTAGTGGAGTATTTGACAAGCAAGCACAAAGCTCTGCCTTTGATCCCAAGTACTGCATAGACCGAGTATGGTAGAGCATAGTTGTAAGACCAGCACTCAGGACTCAGGACATAGGAAGAGCAGAAGTTCAAGGTGATCTTCAACACCTAGCTAGTTTGAAGCCCACTTGGACTTCATAAGACCTTGCCTCAATAATAATAATAATAATAATAATAATAATAATAATAATAGTAATAATAATGAGCAAAAAGTATAAGCACCAGGGAGCAAGGACGTTACTGTAATAAGAAAGTAAATGTCACTCCCCCTGTGTGCAGTAAGTGTTACTACTGCCAATGGTGGGAGTGATGGAGTGAGGTGTGTTGAATTAAAAAAAAAGTCTGGGTCAGAAGTGGTGATGCATTTTTGCAATCCCAGTACCCTTGAAGCAGAAGATCAGTGGCAGAAGAGCATCCTTGGCTTTTAGAGAGCTCCAGGCAAACTTGGGGTACATGGCCATATCCCCATTTTCTATATATTGCTGAAACAGCATCAAGTCAAGGAAAACAACATACCTCGGAGAAGCTCCTGGCCCGTGCAGCAGTGCTTCATCTTCTCTAAACAATGACATTCTGTCTCTGGACTCTTAGAAACCTCGTGATGATTGTTCCAAACTCTTAAAACATGAGACACTTCCTTCTTCTTCAAACCTCTTCTTCTTTTTTTTTATCCAGACATGGTGGAGGAGGGGGATAAGGATGTGTGCTTTATATAGACCAAAACCTTGCCTGATGTGTATGGCAAAACCAAACAATCTTCTAAGGAGATTTTACCTTCTGCCTACTCTACTTTCCCCCGAGTTTCTTCCTGTGTAATCAATCTCTTTTGGGGATGTTCAGCTGGATTAAGCCCTGGTATTGAGAACCATCCTGCCCTGAACTTAGACCTGTACATCAAGGTACCTGTGGTAACTAAATCACGGGATCAGGATGTCTGACTCTGTTTCCTGACCCATGACTCATCATCCCACCACACATTTTGTTGCCTAATTGATGCAATTCTATTCTGTATTTACTTCATTTGGGGGGAACACAGTTTGACTTTTCTCCTAAAACTGTGGCCATGAGAAGCTTGTGAGACTGCCTTAGTTTGCTTTTTGTTGCTCTGATAAAACATTAATGAGAAGGGACTCGGGAGTGGGAGTTCATCTTACAGGTTACAGAACACCAAGGCAAGATATTCAAAGGCAGGGACCTGGAGGTAGGACCTGAAGCAGAGACTATGAAGGAATATTTCACATCCAGGCCCACTTGTCCAGGGATGGCACCATCCATGGTGGGCTTTCTCAATTAGCAATCAAGAAAATGTGCAACAGACCTGTGTGAATAGGTCGAGTTAAGGGAAGAAAATTCTCAATTGAGATTCCTTCTTCCTAGGTATGTTTAGGTTGTGTCAGGTTGACAAAAACCATCCAGTACAAAGAGCAAATCCACATTATCAAGAACCAGTTTGAGAGAGGGAGGATAAGTCTTCTCAGGGGTAAGCTCCGCATAGGTTGTCCAGTTTCAAGTGGTCAGTCCTAAACATATTTACATATGAGCAATAGATGAGACAGGTTGTATATTGTAGTGGTTTGAATAAAATGGCCAGCATAGGCTCATATATTTGAATGCTTAGTCATCAGGGAGTGGCACTAGTTGAGGAGTAGGTGTGGCCTTGTTGGAGGAAGTGTGTCATTCAGGGTGGGCTTTATGCTTTCAAAAGCTCCAGTCAGGTAGTGTTGTACTCTTACTGCTTGCTGCCTGTGGATCCAGATATGGAGGGAAAGGGGCACACACAGGTCAAGTTGTAAAGGGAAGGGGTAGAAATGATGTAAATACAGTATTCATGTATGAAATTCTGAAAAAACAAAAAATAAAAGGGGATGGATAAATGGCTCAAGTGGTTAATAGCACTGGCAGCTCTTCCAGACGTCCCAGATTGGATTTCCAGAAACCACGTCTTGGCTTACAATCATCTCTAACTCTAATTCCAGGAGATCAGAAACCCTCTTCCGACCTCTTAGGGCACCATGCACACTCACGATGCACAGACATACATGCAGACAAAACACTCATATACATAAAATAAAAATTAAATAATAATAATATATAAATAGAATTGATGGTTCATAGTCCAGTTGTAATCATTTGAGAAGAAGCCATGCTGTTTTCCATAAAGGCTTTACCTTTTCACATTTCCACTACTATAGACAAGGCACTATAGACATTGCCTCTGAATCCTCACCAATAGTCATTATTTACTGTCATTTAAAAACCTTATGACAGCCACCATGACAGCTCCGATATAGCATCTCAGTATAGTTTTGATTTTCAATTCCCTGGTGATCAGCGATATTGAGATTAAATCTTGATTTATTTATTTATGTATTTATTTACTTACTTATTTTGAGATAGAGTTTCTTTGTCTAACATCTTTGGCTATCCTGGAACTAGCTCTGTAGACCAGGCTGGCCTCAAACTCACAGAGAACCACCTACCTCTGCCTCCCGAGTGCTGGGATTAAAGGCGTGCGCCACCACTGCCCAGTAGAAAGTCCTGTATGTTATGTATCAATTATTTACTTCTAAGACCAGAACTCTATTTCAAAACCTGGGAGAACGTGAACATATAATTGATGTTATGGTTATAATAGATCTCCTCCTCACGGTCTCCCATTCTCTTTGATCTTGTGTTACTATCTATGAACCAATAGAAACGAGCAGTGGTTGGTGGCACTGATCAGTCACGGTACCTGCCACGTTCATTGATTTCCTTATTTCTGAGTGAGATGAAAGCATCTGAAGGAAATGACAGATCTTACCCAAAGCCTCCCTCTGGCCGTTGGGCTGAGAGTAGATAGATGTCTTAGTTACTTGTCTATTACCATGATAGCACACCATGACCAAGGCAACTTTGGAAAGAAAAAGTTTAATTGTGGCTTACTGTTTCAGAGGGTTAGAGTACACACCTGCCACGGCAGGGAGCATGGGCAGCAGGCAGGAAGGAATGGTGCTGGAACAGGAGTTGATAGCTCGCATCTTGAGACACTACCATGAAGCAGAGATTGGTACACTTCAAAGCCTGGCCCCAGGGACACACCTCCTCCGCGAAGTCACCCTGCCTAATCTTTCACAAACAGTTCTAACAACTGAGGACCTATTCAAGCATATGAACCCATGGGAGGCCATTCCCACTCAAACCGCCACAGCACACCAGAGGGTACATCTTGGATTATGTGTCCAGATGGACAGCTGTGACATCAGATTGACTGGACCTTAGCAGAACGGTGGGAGCAGCAAGTTGGAAGCTTCTTAATATAGTTCAAAGGCAGAGCCGTCTTGCTTAACGTTAGATTGGGCTGTAATGTGATAGGAGGACAGAACATTTTAAAGTCAGTAGATTTTTTCCAAATTAAAAAAAATGTATCAATTTATTTGTGTACGAGGCGGGGGATCTTGCAGAAGTCACTTTTCTCATTCCAGCAGGAAATGAAGCAGTAAGTGCCTTTTCCAGCTGCACCATCTCACCAGCTTCCTAGCCCGGGTTGGTCTCAAAGTGCTATGTAGTAAGGAAGACCTTCAACTTCTGGTCCTCCAGGTCTCCCCCTCTTTAGCACTTAGTGTGCCTCTGTGACAACTTTATGCAGTTAGTTGCTTCAAATCACCACTTTTTTAATTTGATTTTTATTCTAATTAATTTTGCTATGTTTTGTTTTTTGAGACAGGGTTTCTCTGTGTAGACCTGGCTGTCCTGGAACTCTCTATGTAGAACAGGCTGGCCTCAAACTAGGAGAGATCTGCCTGCCTCTGCCTCCTGAGCACTGGGATTAAAGGAGTGCGTGACCACGTTCAGCCACGGCTTCTGTTTTTAAATTCCTGAGTTGAATTCCTGTCCTGACTTCCTCAATGGTGAATTGTGGCCTGGAAGTGTAGAATTAATCAAACCCTTTTCCTCCCCACCCCAAGGCGCTTTTAGTCTTGGTGTTTACCACAGCATCAGAAAACAAAGTAGGATGATTGCAATCAGAAAGACCAATTAAAACAATGCTATGGCTCAAAAGCCTCCACACACACCCTTGAGAGGTGATTAATGGTTGCTGGGAGAAAGGAGTCGTATTCCTCCTTCCTCCCCGGTGTAGGCACTGGTAAGTTGTCCTTGCTCAAGCAGACAACCCCCTACCCAAGCCCATGAAAACAACATTAATCAAATGCAGTGGGTCAGAGTGAAAAAAGATTAGAGGTGCTGAAGAGATGGTTTCATGGTTAAAAGCACTTTCTGTTCCTTCAGCGAACTTGAGTTCAGTTCTCAGTATCAATGCGAGGTTGCTCACTGGCTTAGTTAGGTTTTCTACTGCTGTGAATAGACACTGTGACCACGGCAACTCTTATAAATGAAATCATTAAATTGGGATGGCTTGCTTACAGTTCAGAGGTTCAGTCCATTTGGCCCATTATCATCATGGTGGGGAACATGGTGGTGTGCAGTCAGACACGATGCTCTGCTGGAGAAGGCATTTTTGCTTTATTAAATCTACCTTATCTTTTAAAGATTCATTTTAGGGTGTGTGTGTGTGTGTGTGCGTGTGTGTGTGTGTGTGTGTGTGTGTGTGTGTATGCCTGTGTATATACATAAATATGCAAGTGCCCTAGGAGGCAGAATAGAGCATTAGATTCCCTGGAGCTGAAGTTACAGGGGATTGTAAGTATGGTTTATTTACAGAAAACAAAACAAAATAACAAGGCGCTTTCCTCTGGAATGGGAGACACCAGGAAAAGAACATAGATGGTACACTGTTTCCACAACAGAGAAAAAAAAGATGTGCCTCATTTCTACTTTGTTTCTGCTTTTTCTGTCAAAACAAACAGATTTCTCAAGGGAATAGAAACATGAATCTGCAGTAATTTGCAGTGAAGACAGAGACTGTCCTGGCAATCAAAGGAACAATGTGCAAAGTGTTGATTTGAAGCAGTGTCTGGCAAAATTCAGAGTGGATCATTTAAAGGTAGGCTTGAAGTGAGCAGTTCATCAAGATGTCCTCACAGTGGTTCACTCTGCAAAGCCCCTGTTAGCTACACATCTTCACTCTCTGCTCTTCCCTAAGCAACTGCTGGAAGTGCTGGTGATGGAGACTAGGGCCTGGGCCATACTAAAGAAGCTGGGGGTCCACCAATGCACTACATGGACTCTAAATGAACATTATGGTGAGTTTGAAGACTCTGAACACTTTGTCCATCTACTTTGCTTATATAAGTCTGGAAAATGCAGTAAAGACATTGCATAGTTTAATCAGGGCAAATATAAAGGCGTGAACCTTCTCATTTCATGAACTTCTATGTGTCAGCTCTGTTGGAGATGAACAGGAATTAGTCTCTGTCTTCTAAAGGTCATAGACCATAACTATTTGCCAAATGATTTGTTAATAATCAGATTATTTCCCCAAGTATAATGGAAATCCTGTTCACAAGTACCAACTACAGAATATTTAGTAAGTTTAGTTGATCAGGAAATCAACATGAACTATGCACCAGCAATGTTTCCCTCAAAATTTAACATCAATGGGCTCACTCGGTTTTTGGCAGTGGTAAACCTGTGACAGTTTTAAGGACAACGAAAGAGGAAGGGAGGAGAGAGATACTGGGCATGAATTTAGGGCCTTGTACATATCAAACTAGCATCCTTCCACCAAGATATATCCCTAGCAAACACCACAGTTTTAGTATTTTATTTTATTTTTAATTTCTTTATATTTGTATTTGCCATACGCACACATGTGTACAGGTGTACTGGAGGAGGATGTTTGGTGTCCTGCTCTATCACTGACTATCTTGTCCCCTTAAGAGAGAATCTCTCACTAGCCTGGACCTAGGCTGGTGGCCCCAGCAATCCTCCTGTCTCTGCCTCCCTAGTGTTGGACAAAAATTATCTCAGGGCCTATACCTCAAGGCCTATAGGACAGAAAAAAGCCTGGCTCGAGTTCACGGCCTATGCTTCGAGGCCTGTAGGACAGAGAAAAGTCTGGCTCAAGTTTGAGTGAGGATGAGACAGCAAAAACTAAGTAAACTCCCCTCCAGCTAGAGGGAGGGTGTAGCTGCCTCTCATTGGCTGAAGGTACCCTCACATCACAGGTTGTTGCTTACCCATGATAAGTGGACGCTCACAGTAATAAACTGAGTTCCTGCTTTGACTCAGCTCCCTAACATGTTTGATTGTCCCGCATCTTGAGGCTGCTGGAATGTGTGGATAGGGCACTCACCTTTCCCCGGGAAATAAGGAGGCTCAAGGAAGCCTAGCACCCAGCACTGGGGTTACAGACATGCATGGCCACACCCAGCTTTTTATGTATGTGCTAAGGATTTGAACTCAGGTTCTCATGATTGTGCAGCAAGCACTCTTACCCACTGGGCTATCCGCCCAGCTGCAGGATCACATTTTAAAATGAACTTTATCAAAGTTGGTTTTACATAAAGTCAGGATGTTAAGAGGATATGGCAGTCACATTACCTAAAGAGGGAGGGCCCGGGTGAATAGTGTGTACCTTTCAAGAGATCTGGGAAATGGGGCAGAAAGAAAAATGTAGTTTCAAATGGGTTGCCATGTGAGAGAACTTGTTTATTAAGAGGACAATCTCATGGGGCGTGTGGTTGCTTCTCTGGCCCTCTGTTTGAGGGAGTGCTGCTCACTGACCTGACATTTCACCACGTTGACTAGGCTAGCTGGCTAGTGTTGGGCACCTTTCAGACTCTGCTCAGAGATTAGGCTACTCAACAAAGTCAGAGATATAGGAAAGAGGTGGAGCAAGATGAAAGTAACTTTAATCTTATCTTTAACTAGGACAGTCATTGGAACAAGAGTGAGTTCCACTGGTATTTTCCATGACCTCAACCACACCTTGTGAGTAAAAATGACAATCAAATCATATATTAAGAGCCCAGAAGACTTTAGGTCTCTGCCATTTCCCCAGTATAAAATATACATATATATCCATCCAGTACATAATATGTATATATTATCACTATTTTTATTATTTTATTTTTATTTATTCTTCTATCATACAACACATCTCAACTGCAGTTTTCCTCCATCCATTCCTCCCACCCCCGCCCCGCTACCACATTCTCTCTCCCCCAGATCTACCAGATCTACTCTTCCTCCATTTCCCTTCAGAAAAAAGCAGGCCTCACAGTGATTGATATCCACCAAACCTAGCCTAACAAGACACAGTAAGACTAGGCACATACCCTCATATCAAGCCTGGATAAGGCAACCCAGAAGGAGGAAAATAATCCCAAGAGCAGGCAAAAGAGTTAGAGATACACCTACTCCCACTATTAGGAGTTCCACAAAAGCTCCAAGCTACACAACCATAGCATACATGCAGAGGAAATAGATGAGCCCCTATGAACCTTGCTTAGTTGATCTGTGGGCTATGTTCTTCTGGTGTCCTCCACCACTCTGGATCCTACAATCCCCACCCCTTCTGCTGGGTTCCCAAGCTCCACCTAATATCTGGCTGTGGGTCTCTATATCTGCTCCCATCAGCAGCCAGGGGAAGCCTCTCTGATGACAATCCTTAATACATATTTTATTATTCTGCCTTATCAAAGGATAAGATTGTGCGTTCCTCATTTCTTGTCTCACTTCCCTGTTCCCTGGCTATTCTCAAGGTAAAAAGCTATATCTAATGATGAGAAACAGACCCCAATGGGCAGGCTCTTAGATCTTAGATGAGCCAGAAGAAGGGAGCTTCTAAAGGTCACTTTCACACAGCCCCTGCAGATGGTGACCTTGGAGCAGCAAGCAGGAAGGACAACACATCCAAGAGCAGCCTGCTGCAAAGGCATCCATCTGCTGATAAGCAAGTGTGGTGGAGATGACAGGGTAAGCCTGTAGCTGGAGCAAATGCGACTTTCTTCCCACGAAGCATTTGACAGGAAGTTCTGTGACTCACGTTATACTCATCTCAACCATATCTCCCACACGGTCCCAAAGCATGGAGAAAGGATATTGCTTCTGACTCTGCACCTATACAACTTGCTGGCTGCCCAATTTCTTTCCTTCAGGAGAGCTGGCTTGTACAGAAAAACACAGTTCCTTTTAAAATATTGTTGTGGACAGAGTTGGACTTTTATGGCTCTGTGAATCAAGGCCTCATCAGGTTAAGTATGTGCTCTTCCTTAGCTATACTCCCCACCCCAACATGCGCTACTTCCCTAACGCAAATGCTGTAGACAGCCAAGCCGATGCCTTTCAGAGGGTGGTGATCTGTGAGTGGGGACTGTCTCCAGAGTGAAAAATCAGTGTCGGCTAAATTTCATGACCTCAGTCACTCAGCCACAGGGGAAAAAACACTTTCTGCTGAGCTTTGATTGTGTGTAAAAGAAAAATCTCAAAGGGTACTATCTTAGTTAGGGTTTCTATTGCTGTGAGGAGACACCATGCCTATGGCAAATTTATAAAGGAAAACATTTCATTGGGCCTGGCTAACAGTTTAGAGGTATAGTTCATTATTGTCGTGGCACGAAACATGACATCGTGCAGGTAACCATGGTGCTGGAGAGGAATCGGAGAGCACTCCATCTGAATCTGCAGCAACAGATAGAGACTGCCATACTGGGTCTGTGTCGTTTTAACTTTGGCACAATGGCTGCACCTTAATCTGCTGCTATCTCAGGCAGCCAATTACAATTCTGCAGTTACCAGACTGCTTCTCTAGCAGTGGTCTCGCAGCCTGGCAAGAATGCTGTTCCTGCAGGCCCCGGCCCTGTCGCTGCTGCTAAAGGTAGCGTTCACTAAATCTCTACCGTTCTGTTTATGAATAAGACTTGAGATTCAAAGGCTGTGGTGAGAACCTGTAAGCTCAGAAAGGCTGGGTTGCAATTAGCTAACCTTCCCTCCTTGCTGCCATCTCTGAAAAACCCATGCTTCTGCTCTGCCACACCAGAAAAAGCTGCACCACTCCAAACCCCACCCTACTAATTCCTACGTCTCTTTATCTCTCCCAGATGCCCTCTTAATGTTCTATGATTACTTTCTGTCAACTAGTTGCTAATATAGCTTCCTGACCCAAGGTTAATTTTATTAACTTAATGCAAATGAAAACTCGAGGTTCACAGTGTGACCAAATATCCCCCAACAGGTCTGGTTTGAGCACCTGACACTTCAAACCCCACCCCCAGTGACTCACTTTTCCAACAAAGCCACACCTACTCCAACAAAGCCAGGGCTCCTGATAGTGCCACTCCCTAGGAGCCTGGGGGGGGGGGGGTCATTCTCTTTCAAACCACCACAGGCCTCTACCACAACATTACCATAAATTGCCCCTAAGTGGAGAATTACAGATTTCATTTAGGAAAAGAAAAACAACAAAAAGCATTGCTTATTGAAATGGCACATTGAAATATGAAAATCTCCCAATGGAAGCATTTTTCTCTTCCAATTTTTCTCTCTTGAGATTGGCCTTCTTCCTTGCACAGAAACACGTTTCACAGCAGGATGCTAAGGAGAAATGTGACTGGTACAGTCTGCCAGCTGCTGTGGGTGGCAGAGAGAGAAGGTGGTGCCTTCATCACAGGTCTGCGGCTGCACAATTGGTTAGAGGGGCTTTAGTGGTGGCTAATGAACTGTGGGCCCAGGTGCCACCTACACCACGGTGAGCCCCAGGGGCCAGCAACAGCGTGTGCAGTCCACCTTGGTGCTCTAGGCAAGTCACTTTCCCAGAATAACTAAATAGAGCACAGTGGAGAGCTTGTTTCACTTCTGCTTTTCGAACCTCTTGCAAAATGAGTTTTCTGGCATACGACGGGACATGGTTCTAAGAACTATAGTTCAAGTTTACCAAAGTTGGTGCTTTGGTAAGAGGTCATCACAATTATGAACTGAGAACTTGGTTTCCTTCAGCTATAAACTACAAACTACTTGGATTATGTGGAGGAAGGGGACAGAAGTATGGCAGCCAAGCCCAGTGGCTCACACCTCTAATTGCAGCTGCTTGGAATTCACTCATACACAACTCACCTGGGTCTCTGTTAACTGAAACAGGAGGACCTCAAATTAAGGTCAACCTCAGATCAGAACCAAAGGGTCAGGGATGTTGCTCAGTGACAGGGTGCTTTCCTAGGACACACAAGGCCCAGAGTTCAATCCTCATCACCACAAAGAAAAGTAGTATGGTATGTAAAATGAATCTTATCCGTTTAAATTGGGGGAAAATGTAAGATTTTGTTGTTTTTCTTAAATGTGTATGGGCGTTTTGTCTGCATGATGTCTGCGTACCATGTGCTTGCCTGGTCATATACTGAACTTGTATTCTATATATCAAACAATTTGAACTGTATATAGCCAGTTGCTTATTTAATATCTCCTCTGGGATACCTATGGATACATCAAAATTACACCTCTCTTTCTCTTCTGTCCCCAAATCTAAACCATTCCACCTACAGTTGGAGGAGGGTGGGAAAGAGCTCACAAAAACATCAAAGATGGTTTCCACTCACCAGAGAGGTCTGTCTATTCCCCCTCCATAAATGAATAGATTCCCTGCCACATATTTTAGCACAGTGACAGAAAATTAATACAAATTATTGTCGTTTATCATAGTAAATATTTTGTTAATCATTTATTTGTCTTACTACACCAAAATCTAAGATCCCTGGGGGCAATGCTATGGTTTTTGTTTTTAATGTTTTATGCTCTAGTGTATGATCAGCATTTGGAACAGTGCCTCCTACACAATGATATCCAATATTTATTGAATAAATGAAAGAATAAAAAGCCTTCATTTTAACAGAACTATCTGGGCAAATTTTAAATGTAGATTCTATCCAGAGCTCCTAGGAGAAAGGGAGAACAACGAATAGCTACTACTGAAGGCGGGTCCTCGGCAGATTTATAAATATTTCTACTTCATCCCAAGACACAGTGAGAGTCACTGTTGTAATGTACTAACTCCTTTTTGTGGGTGTTTTCTTTTGGAGAAAGGAAGAGGATCTTAGGATGGCTTCTGCCTCTTCCTTCTAAGTGCTGGGCAGCGTTTTCCTTTTCCTCTTTCCTTCCTTCATTTCTTTGACAGTAATGTAGTCCCAGCAAAATCTGCACTCAAGGCTAGCCTTGAATTTCTGATCTTCCTTGGATTGACCTTGTGGCTGCTAAAATTCATGCTTATACACACCATCTGGGACTCTGTCAACAGGCAGGCTCTGGTTCATTCAGTCTGGGGTGGGGCGATAGCTTGAGTATAGCTTGGGTCCACCCTAAGAACAGACAGCTTTCCCTACTGCTCAGACCCAAGACAGACTTGGGTCATAGTCAGACCTTATCAGTGATTTCCTGACTTGTAGCATGAAGCCAAGGTCATATAGCATGGAACTTAATTGCCCACCCCACTCTGAAAACTAGTAAGAACAAGACATGCGCCTTTGCTCTTTGGAATCAGAAGTGCTTTCTCTCTTCAAGATCCCATCGTGCTGCCTATGATATGATGCTATAACTCTTCTAACATTCTTGAAACAGAAGGGTCAATCTCATTCCCTTTGGGATGCCATCAACGCTGCCTATGGCTGGGGTGGTCTCTTTCCTAATAGGTGTTCTTTCTATGCACCCGTATTCTCTTTTACTTATTGCAGTGGTTCAACTTCCAAAGGAACAAACACATTCATTTTAAACAGAGGTTGTTAGTCTATTAAGAATTATGGTATTAGATATAGAAATGTACTCCGTCACAGTGCAACATAGCAGTGTTATTTTAGTGGAACTGGCATATACATGAAGAACAAAAACTGTGGAAGAAAAGGGAAAGCTAACAATGTTAAATTTAAGCACCCCAAAGCGAATGACTGATGCTGGGAGTATGTGGGGCAAGGAGACTGCCATTTTGGTGTCCTTTAAGTCACACTATAGGAAGGTTTCTTAAAGGCAAGGGAAACTTTGTGGTGTACAGAATTAACAACTCTAACAGCTCTATACCAACAAAGGACCTACAGGCCAAGAAGCAAGACCAGTTTCTCTTTCCTTATGCTCAGGGAAAGGAAGAGAAACCACCGTTTTTGCTATACCCTTTCCTTTCTTTCTTAGAGAAGTCCACACCCATGCTCTAGGGTGTGTCCTACTTTCTTCTACAGTACCCCCTTTTCTCATAACTCTCAGGCTTAAAATCTATTTTAAATTACCTTTAATAAACACCAACTCTGTCTCATAAAAAATGAACTTCCGTTCTTGGTAAGCATCACAATTCCACAAGGTAGACAGCATTGTTCTCATTTTGTAGATTGTAAGATATTAACGGGATATCACAACACGCTCTCACTCTGTAGCCCAAGCTGGCTTAACTCAGTATGTAAGTACAGCTACTCAAGCACATGGCATTCTCCTGCCTGCTTCTGGAGTGCTGAAATAACAGGTGTGAGCCACCATGCCCAGCTAGATCATCATACCAGCCCCAAATAATCTCTTCCACATGCATGGTCTGCTTGTCATTTCAGTAGTGATAGTCATTTGGATCGTAGAGCATGCTTTTCAAATGAATTGCCAACACCTCTGGCAAGCTCTGAAAGTCATTGGTCCTTTCGAATGAATTGAGTTCATCCCAACCTTTCTGTCATACTTGGTTATTATACTTAGCAGTGAAGAAATTGGGAGTTTTGACTGGGTGAGGACAGCACTTTGGTTTACAGATTAGTATTGGGCTTCTGCGGAGCACCAAGGGTGATGACAATTAAAAGTGTGAAATCACTTGAGGGCAATAGGTCCAGAATGCCAAAGGCTGTTCAGTCAATTTTAGACTTTTCCAAGGAGATACTAATTGTACAGAAATGGTTGTTTTTCAGCTGCTTATGACTGCTGCTGTTTCCTAGCTCTTTCAACCTGGCCAAGAGCCTTCCTTTCCAGTCAGTACAGACCCTTAAACCCAGCAGAGAGAAGTGCTGTGAGTTCAAGGCCAACCATGGTCTAAGTGGAGAGTTCCAGGACAGCTAAGGCTAGTAGCAGAGCCCTGTCTTAAAACAACAAACAAAGGTGCCTTCCCTTTTCTATCTCCCTTGCAATTCATGATCTGTGTCCACAAACTGAGAGATAAAAATGCACAGCAAGACGTGTAGGTTCTACTGAAAGCAGAAAGACAACTTTACTTGTCTCTATCCTCATTCTATGAGGATCTTTGAGTCTTAAAACCTAGCGTTTCCAGCACAAAGGCTTGGTCAGCTTGGTAAATCTGGAAAGTTTTGAAACTTTACTGATTGCACTGCTGCTCTCACTTCCGAATCAGGGAGTAAAGGGATGGGAAAAGAAATGTGAGTAAAATCCAAAACTGGGCGGTGGTGGGGCATGCCTTTAATTCTAGTACTTCAAAGGCAGAGGCAGGTGGATCGCTAAGTTTGAGGCCAGCGTGGTCTAAAGAGAGAGTTCCAGAAGAGCCAAGGCTATTCTTGAGAAACTCAGTCCTGGAAAAAAAAAAAAAGTAAAATCCGAGATATTAATCCTGCTGGTTAGCTTTCCTTTGCTGACTAAATTATCCCAGGTATTTGATGTGGATGGTAGAAATCAGTTCTCACAAGTGAGATTAAAAAAAAAAAAAAACAACACACTATTAAATTCAAGGGCATGAGGAGTGTGGGAATGCATGCTGGGTGGTGTTGAATGCTGTCTTTCAAGCATTTCAAGCAGCTGTGCCTATTCAAGAGTCCCAAGAGCTGGCCAGTCATTCTCTCCCAGAAGGGGTGGGGAGTGTCCTAAGATCCTCTGCTTAGATTTCAGCCATTGGCTCCTGCACCTCCCACCCAGCTGTGCATGTTCTGCCCAGCTGCATGTGGTGTCAGGAGGTGATAAAGCAGCTGTGGTCTGAGACTTTAATTAATGAAGCTGTTTTGGGATCACCTACGCGCCTGTAGTAAGCCCAATAAACTCACTGGTTCACCAAACTGGATTTGGGTGGATTCATTACTTTGGTTTGTTCTTGGTGCCCTATTGGGGATGAGTAGGCATTTACTCCTATCTCCCCAGGAAAAGTTCATGACATAAATTGGATCTCCATACCACTCAGGGCTCCCCCAAATCAAGAAAAGCTCATTTAGGGTAGATATCATATTCAAGAATTTATTAGACACTACAAAGAAGAGGCCATGCACATTCCTGTTTCTCATTCTCATTAAGTGATAGTGGCGGGTGAGTAAGATCTGAAGGTCAATAGATTTTGTCCTCCCACCTAAACGTGTGCTGCTGCCTCTGATCTTGGTGCATCATGGATTTACAGCTGAAACAGCATCCAAAAAACCCCAAATAACACAACGAGGGTAGTATGGAGCTGCTGGCGGAGGGGGCTGGATAAGATTTAACACAGTGACACTTGACAACACTTTTTTTACAACACTATAATTATAAAGTTGAAGGCACATCTTCGGCAGAAATATCAATTTACATGCGCATGAGAAAAACAAACTAGACTACAGCAAACAAATATTGCACAAAGTTGTCCGCTCCTGTTTTGGATACTAACCAAAGTTTTACAATACATGACTAAACATTTCTTTAAAAACACAAGGTTGAGATACCTGGTTCTGGCTACAAAAGGCATTTATTATTATCAATGTCATTAAAAAGCTCAGGTGACTGAGAAATAAGAATTCATGCTTTTTGTTTTATCTTTTTACCCATTACCAGATCAAAGGACTCAAGAGAGTCAGCATAAAAGTTGGTAATGATTTGGCATGGATCTGTATTTTTATATTTGGTAAAGAAATTGTTTTTAAGTACAGAAAACAAAATAATCCAAAGGAGTGATATCAGGAATGTATATTTTTTTAAAAAAGAATAACCTGTAACCAGATGCCTCATTCAAAGAAAATAACAAGATAGAGTAAAATAAATATTAAGAAAATAATTTTCAAACAGAATCCACAAGTAATGGGAAAATCCTCTACTACACATCTATTTCATTTTAAGCTGTGTACAGAAAAGATATGCACGCTCACATTTTTGGAAACATCTTGTCTATAGTGCTATTTCAAACATTCTGTATATATAAATGAAGAATAATTTTTTAAAAAATTAAAGCATAATATAAAATTATTTGTTCATAAGGCATCAAATTTAACTTCCTAAAATGTTGATACTAAAGTAGGAAAAGCAACATTTCTATTTCACACCTGACAACTATACTTTTAAAACTACAATAGTAAATACTCTAGTTGTGTTTTAATCTTTAAATTCAAAAGGCATCTTTGGATAATTAAGTTAAAGGTGCCTCCTAGCTGAGTCTACATCAAGCACTGGACAACAAAGTGTCCACGGTGCCTTCTGACAAAGAGAATGGTTGCTGATTGAGTATAGACGAGTGGCAAGGAAAGTGTAAAGAACCTCAGAACAGATGCAAATAGAAACCCATTTTCTTTCTGAAGGCGCGCTCTCTCTCTCGCTCTCTCTCTCCGTGTATGATATGTGTATATACATATGAACATTCTCTTATAGAACCTGTTCTCAACAGTAACACATTATCTAAAGTTAGTGACCAACTGAAAGCAATGTGCTTGATCCCTCTCTAAATGAATCTCCTCTTCTAGGAATACAGCCTCTCTCAAACACATTTTTCTGGTAGCGAGAAGTGAAATGCTATTCTCACAGTCCTACAACATGATGTGGAGGCAAGAGGAGGGCTCAATTATACATGTGTAACAGAAGGCTAACTGGCTGAGAGCCGGAGGACTTCTATTCTCAGTTTGGGTCCAGAGCAAGAAAAGTCTATTGTACATCTCTAGCATTAGCTGTTTCTTCTAGGAGTCAACAAGTTATATTATGATGGGTTGCTAGAATTAAGAAACAAATATTCAAACTCAAATTCTTAAGATGGCATAGGGATTGGTCTAAAATTGAGTTTAAACACATAAGCTCATTCGCACTTTATTAAAACAGGTTTGCCTTTCTAGACTAATAGCACCTTCATCAAAAGTCTCACCTCTTTACGATAGCTAAGAGAGAAGTTAGGTCTTCCCCAAGTCTGGAAAGACAGCTCTGAAGAATGTAAACGTTTCTGGGGGTTGTGAAGGAATAAGAGAGAAAAGAGACGGAATGGAAGAATCCCATTCTCCTTTTCACTTTATACTCTGCTCTATAAAAATGATTTTTTTTATATTCAATATTGACCTGAAAAAGACAAATGAACATTTTCGGAGCACAAATCATATAAGATAGGCAATGTGCTTAAAGTATAGCATGCAAATAAAAGATTAGGAGTTTGTTTATAAGCGCAAATGTTTTGAACAAGAGAAAAATATTGACTATAAGATATCACAAACCAGAGACTTTCTTATTTCTATATTACAGCTTTCTGTGTGTTTTGATAAAAGCAGCTTTGTATGATAGTATATTTAAAAATCATTTTGATAAGTTATCTAAAACATAAGAGGTAACTAAATTTTTATTAAATTATAATATACCAGCCAAGTGATTGTATCCCAAAAGAAGAATTTAGTGAGTTCAGGTACTTTTATATAGCCCATATATGTTAAGATATTAGTGTCAATCTTTGAAGAACTTTTCTGTGAAAGAGGCTCAAATGGTGGTAAGTTTCTAGCCTGGAACTGAGGGACAGGCTCCACCAGGAACAAAGCTGAACTCATCAGGAGAGAGCTGAATGCTATCCCAGAGCTAGGCAAACTGAAGAGTCAGTGATTTCTGACAGCAGTGGGGAAACAGAAGGGTAGAGAACTCTGCACTCTCTGAGGTCTTCTGAGTGACACAATAAAATAAGAGAAGATTTCAGAAAAATGTCAGTTACAAAAATGTTTTGAGATAGGGTCTTAGTGTATATAGTCCAGGCTGGTTTTGAACTCGCAATCCTCCTGCCTCAAGTCAGTTATTTTAATCAAGGAAAAATCACCTAAACTTGGTTTACTTGAAAGGTGACAAAAGCCATCCTGGGGCTCTTAGAAACTAAAGGACAAGGACGCAGGCACTATGAGGTGAAAGCAAACCCACAATAAATAAGGCACATCTATTTTGAAACAGTTGCAACTGTTTTCCTTCTAAACTAGATGCTTTGTACAGTGCTTTGAAAGCCATTGCTTCCCATTGAGGCAAGGATACAGGCTCAAGAATATCCTCAAGGTCATGCTCTCAAATCTTCACATTTTTAATCATCCTCTCTTTGGGCACTTTTTTGGTCAAATAAAAATGATTTGCCATATTAGCAGCAAGTCAGCAACCTCTAACTGTGGAGTTAGTTCTAAACTTGCTGCTCTATCCTCTATCCCAAGTAAAACAAAACTGCTGGGAATTTGTTTTGGATAATGCCAGGTTCAGAGCTCTTGCCCTGAGAAATCTATTTTTGCCATTAACAAATACAACTCAGATAGAATCCTGCACATAAGAGCATGAGACTGACATAAGATCCTTCCATGACAATGTACGTGCTCCATCAGTGCACAAGAACTTCAACTAGCAGCATCCCCCGAGACCTTTTACAGTGTGGTGTCATCATCTTCCCGGAAGTCTCCCACTAGAAGCGAGTGCTTGTCAGGTTCACTAGTAACAATACTGTTGAGGGAGCGTTTGTCAGACAGTAGTGAGTTTATGGAGGCTCTGCTGTAATTGACAATCCGGTCCAGCAAGCCCAGTCTTGGAGAATTTCTGGAAGCATCATCTATTCCAACGTGAACGCTGATTTCTGAAGGACTCCTCTGTCCTGTGTGTCTTCGGGCACCGAACTCATAATTGTCATAAGTTGGTTTCCTGTAACTAAACATACATTAAAAGCAACCAAATGTTAACTAGATGCTTGTTGTATGCACAAACAAATATTTGCCCACTATGAAAATGTACAAAGGTGGCTATCACTAAGAAAGTTGCCTGAAATGAACTTCGTGGTGTCACATAATGCAAAGTCCCACTTGGGCTTATGTCTGTAATGCATACACTACATAAAATGATAACTACTTAGCTTTTTCTTTTTGTTTTGAGACAGGGTCTTTACTATGTAGCTAAGCCTGGAAAATTTGATTCTCTCGCCCCTTCCTCTGAGTTCTGAGAATACAAGTGTGTACCACCACACACACCACTCATACTATATTTATTAATTATTCCCTAATAATTCTTAAGAATTGTTTAGGAGTCTGGGAAGACGACTCAGCAGATAAAGTGATTGCTGTACAAGAATGAGAACCTGAGTTAGGATCCCCAGCACCCATATCAAAGCTGGGTGTGGTGCCTGTACCTGTGATCTAGTGCCAGGAAAGTGAAGCAGGAAGAATCTGGGGGCTCAGCTCAGTCTAGCTAAACTGGTGAACCCTGGGTCCAGTCAGAGACTCTGCCTCAAAATATAACGTAAAGAAAATATAAGACACCTGATGGCCACCTCTGACCGCCACACACATTGTGCACACAGGTACATGCACGCGCGCGCACACACACACACACACACAATTACTTGGGAATACTCATCAATACAAGAATCAAACCTATTGAGAAAATGATGAGCAAGTCACCATACTTACAGTTTGAGAAAAAGGGAAGAAAGTACTACAGAAACAGATGAAGCAGCCATTGCTGCGGATCCCATCCATGGTTGCAAAATCAAACCAATGGGCAGAAAAACTCCTGGAAACAAATTTGAATTATCAACACATTTATAACATATGCACAATTTATGTTCTTACTTCTTCAGCATTTTATCCTCTTGGTTGTAGAGATTTGTGTTGCTGTCATTTTTTTCTTAGTAGAGTGAGTGCTCTCATGAATATTCTTGTCCCCATTTACTCATGTTTCACAATTTCCCAGGGGTGCATTCTGTTAGCTATAGGTAGATAGTCCTCGGTTCTCTAGTGTACCAGAGCTCATACTCGACTAATTCACAAACACATGCCTTTTCTTTTCTTTTTCTGCATACTTTTTTTTTTGTGAGATAGCATCTTACTATGAAGCCCTAACTGGCCCAACTCACAGAGAATTGCATACGTGCTGGGATTAAATCGGTATGCAGCATCATACCTGACCCAACTTTTTTAACTTAAAATTTTAAATCTATTTGTCTCTCTGTCTATCTGCCCATCTATCAATCTATGTTTTTCAATGTCTTGCTATGGTAGTTCTGACACCTGGAACATGATATATAGCCCAGGCTAGCCTTAAACTTGCTGCTATCCTCCTGCCTTTGCCTCTCAAATGCTGGGATTACAAATGTGAGCCACCATGTCAAGACACATTTGTTTTCAATATATTTATTTGTCAATTTGTTGGTTTTTTTGAAACAGGGTTTCTCTGTGTAACCTTAGAAGTACTAAAACTTACTCTGTAGACAAGGCTGGCCTTGAACTTAGAGAGACCCACCTGTCTCTGCTTCCTGAGTACTGGGATTAAAAAAGTGTACCACCACTGCACAGTCCTTTTATTTTCCTTTTAATTGTGTGTGTGTGTGCAGATGTGTAGGTACAGATTTTCTGTACTACTTTTTCAATGTTTACTTAAGTATGAATTTTTTCAAATTATAATATTGAAGGGAAAAAATTTTAAAGTATCAAAATGTTTACAAATTCTTAGGCTGTAATAAACTTCATTGAATATTACTGGTTTTAACATCACCTCTCACCAAATTAGCAAGATATATGCAAAAACTAAGGTCAAAACTAAACCTAATTCTTCCAATATGATAGGTGTCTAATGATTTTAACCACCAAAGTAAAAGCTGTTAAGAATCACATACCAGCAGCGATGGGAATTCCAATCAGATTATAAATTAGAGCAAAGACAAAATTGATTCGAATCCTCTTGACTGTCTTCCTTGACAAGTCGATACTTGCTACAACATCCAGAAGGTCATTCTGAGAAGAGAGAGGTCGGTGACATTAGTGAGACTAGTCTATCGTCACTAGGAACTCCTCTACTCATCACTCTGTACAATGGAGATTATGTATGTCTTGGAATATACTGTGAATTAAGTACAAATTTCAGATACTGCTAAGCCTTGAGTAAAGTTTGGAAGAGGTTTTTCAAAAAAAATTGAGGGTCTGAAAATGTTTTCAGGTTTGTGTGCTAGTATACGGACTGAATATTTAACTAACATCAGTGAATATTGTTGTAGACAGTTTTATTATTGTTTTTTTTAAAATATTTATTTATTTTGTATACAATATTCTGTCTGTGTGTATGACTGCAGGCCAGAAGAGGGCACCAGATCTCATTCCAGATGGTTGTGAGCCACCATGTGGTTGCTGGGAATTGAACTCAGGACCTTTGGAAGAGCAGGCAATGCTCTTAACCTCTGAGCCATCTCTCCAGCTCCAGTTTTATTATTGTTAAATCTTGTTTTAACATCAGAAGCTTGTGATTCTCATTTGTGTTGCTGGACTGAGAGAGAATGTCAGTAACCTCCACTCCAAACTCAGACTTCATAGCTAGGAAGGAACATGGGACTCCGGGCAGGATCACTACACAGTGAGCTTTATAGCACTACCACTAACCGTGGCAGGCAATTGCTCACTCCTCAGATCTCAGACCACAGGACCTACTCTAGTGTATGAGTATTGCCTGCTAACTGACTGTACCACTGGAGCTCCAGGACTTACTTACCCTTATTAAAACCACATCGGCTGCTTCAATGGCTACATCTGTGCCCGTGCCAATGGCAATTCCAACATTTGCCATTGCCAGAGCTGGAGAATCATTGATTCCATCTCCTACCATCGCTACCCGTTTTCCCTCCTCTTGAAGCTGTTTCACCTTAGCAACTTTATGGGAAGGCAGAACTTCAGCAAACACCTTAGTAATGCCAACCTATATGAAGAAAAATCAACTCAATTCATTTCAGGAAGTAATATTAAATACTGCAAACAAAGCTGAGCTTAGAATCACGAGCCATCATTTTTAACCTGCCAGATGCTTACATTTAAAAGACTGAAAATATTCACTCAGAATGAGAAGAAGTGAACATTATTTTTTAATAGACTTATTTATTCTTAATGTTTTCCCTGCATGTTTGTAAACATACCAGACATGTGCCTGGTGCTCACAGATGTCAGAAGAGGATACTGGATGCCCTGAAACTGGAGTTAAATATGGTTGTGAGCCACTACCCTGAGAGCCAAACCTAGGTTCTCTGCAAGAGCAGCTAGTTCTCTTAATGGCTGAGCCATCTTTCCAGCCAATAAGCAATCTTGTGTACTGTTATTATGAACAGAATGACACTGTCTTCATGGTAAGAGCATTCAAAGTGTGCACATCATCTGCTCTGGAAAATCAGCTTTCAACTATAAATAGACACACTCTTTCATGTCCAAAGATACCAAGAATATTTATTATTGCCAGTTTTCAAAAATGAAAAATTCAAAACCACCTAAACATCCACTAGTAGGGGAATAGTAATATAAATTATAATTCATCCATACTATAGAATTCTATGCAGCAGTTTAGAAGGAATGAAATAATTTTATGTACAGAGACATAAACAAAGATCTAGGGGCCGGGCGTTGGTGGCGCACGCCTTTAATCCCAGCACTCAGGAGGCAGAGGCAAGCGGATCTCTGTGAGTTCGAGGCCAGCCTGGTCTACAAGAGCTAGTTCCGGGACAGGCACCAAAGCTACAGACAAACCCTGTCTCGAAAAACCAAAACAAAAAAAAAGATCTAGGAAATATTGTTATATATAAAAACTACTTAATAAACTATAAAATGATCCAATTAGTACTGAAATGCAGAACTATATACCTGGATACAGGTATATGCATACACGAAAGTAAGGTGGGAGAATTTGACAGAGAATGTGGAAAATGGTACAAATTCTTTACAACCTTCATATTCTTACATAAGAATGTACTCACAATACTGAGAACTCAAGAACAATTGCGGTGGGTTTTTGATCCTACTGCACGTACTGGCTTTGTGGGAGCCTAGGCAGTTTGAATGCTCACCTTAGGAGACCTGGATAGAGGTGGGCAGTCCTTGGGCTTCCCACAGGTCAGGGAACCCTGATTGCTCTTCGAGCAGATGAGGGGGGGGGGACTTGATCGGGGGAGGGGGAGGGAAATGGGAAGCGGTTGTGGGGACGAGGCAGAAATTCTTAATAAATAAATAAATTAAAATAAAAAATAAAAAAAAAAAAAAAAAAAAAAAAAGAAAACCGAAAAAAAGTCAAAAAAAAAAAAAAAAAAAAAAAAAAAAAAAAAAAAAGAATGTACTCACATATTCCTTCTGTTACTTATTAGAAGAGGGCCATCAAGTTGGTTCAGTAGGTAAAGGTATTTACCACCAAGTTTAATAAAACCAGAGTTCAGTCCCCAGAACCCACACAATGAAGAAAAGGACCAGCTTCCACAAGTTTACCCTCTGACCTACGCACACATTCTGTGGCACATGCACGCGCACATATACATGCACATCCTATATACATACACACTAGAAGAGGAGAGAAGTCATTCTAAGTGCTTTTTAATAAAAAAAAATGCTGGAAGTGAAACAAATGTAGGGTTAAGCCAAATGGTATGTCCAAAAAAAAGAGTCCCACTGGTGGCATCCAGAATGGACCAGAGAGGAACCTGCATGCAGCTCCTGCCATTTTTACAGCAGGAGATGCTGAAGGATTGGCCACACTGCTGAAAACTATGTGCATCATTTCAACAGAAACATCAACAGAAATTAGTGTTCAGCAATGCTACTCAAACATTCTGCAAGCTATGCAAATACCTTTTCACATCTCTAACATACAATGTCTTTCTACCATACCACACTGATTGTTTTTAAGCGGTTAGGATAGCAACATGATGATAATGCAAACCATAGGTAAGGTGACTTTCTCAGCACTTGAACGGAAGAAAGAAAATGTGTATGGAGAATGAGATGTTAGCACGTCCCAATAACTAAGTAAACCAATGAATTACCTGAGAAGCAATAGATCGAGCCGTTTTACTGTTGTCTCCAGTCATCAGAACTACTTCTAAGCCCATAGATTTCAGAATGTGGACAGCCAGCTCTGCCTCGGGTTTCACAGTATCAGCAATGGCTATCAAGCCACACAGCTCATCTAATATAGGAGCAGCAGAAAAACAGATTATGGTGAAAGAAGAATAACAAAACATCAGAATAAAATTTCAGACAGAAATGAACTCTGTTAAGCCATTGAGGACTTGGTTTAACTCAAAACATCCTAATCCATACAGACTTTATACCACACACTCTGTGATAAGCTTCCATATTTGTGGAAAATAAAATCGATAAAGTATGTATATTTAATGAAGGTAATAGTAGTAAAATGAAAATTAAGATGTCACTAAAAACTAAAAGACACCCACCCTTAGGTATTAAAACTATAGCTACAAATACTTTTTAGCTAATTAAAATGCAAACAGAATGAAAAACTAATAGGTGAATGGAGATAAAACTGGTATTTGATGCTAAGAAAAAATTATCAAAAGGTACTAATTTTCATTTTTTTAAACATTTATTTATTTATTACGTATATAATATTCTATCTGTGTGTATGTCTGCAGGCCAGAAGAGGGCACCAGACCTCATTACAGATAGTTGTTAGCCACCATGTGGTTGCCGGGAATTGAACTCAGGACCTTTGGAAGAGCAGGCAATGCTCTTAACCTCTGAGCCATCTCTCCAGCCCCTAATTTTCTTGTTTGAAAAACAAAAGTAAGAGGGCTGGAGAAATGGCTCAGTGAATATAAACATTTGTTACATAAGCATGAAGACTCAAATTAAAATTCTGTAACCCCAATACTGGGCAGTGGGGTTGAGACATAAGGATCACTGGGGCTTGCTGGTTGTCAGTCTAGTTTCAGGTTCATTGAGAGACGCTGCCTTATGGGAGTAAGGTAGAGAAAGTGATAGGACAAGACATCTACTGTCCTCCTCTGGCTACTGTGTGCATATTCTGCACACAGCAATGCAAAAGAATAAAATGTTATTCTATGCTTTATCCTGTACCTAACTAAAATTACAAAGCCAATACCTTCATACTTAGCAAGGACTATTGTTGCAAGGAGAGGGCCATTTGTTTGTCCCAGCTGCCCAGCTAGCTTAGCCCCAAAATAACCACACAAAAACTGTGTTCATTAAATCACTGCTTGGCCTATTAGCTCTAACATCTTATTGGCTAACTCTTACACCTTATTTAGGCCATTTCTATTAATCTATGTATCACCACGTGGCAGTGGCTTACCAGGAAAGATTTGGCATGTCTGATTCTGGAAGCTCCATGGTGTCTCTCCCTTTCTCTGCCTATTTTCCTCCCAGCATTCAGTTCTGTCTTCCCCGCCTACCTAAGTTCTGCCCTATCAACTAGGCCAAGGCAGTTTCTTTATTCATTAACCAATGAAAGCAACACACAAACAGAAGGAACTCCTACACCAGACTGTAAATGTTGAATAAACAGTCTCAGAACTGGAAATTTACCCTAGCAAATAGGAAGCATGTAAAACTTTATGTGTATGCTTATTGCAGTAAATGGTGAAATATCAAGACTAGGGCTAGCAGGATGCCTCAGTGAGTTAGGATGCTTGCCTGACAGCCTAAGTTTGATTCTCAGAATCCACATGCTGAAAAGAGAAAACTTTGACCTTCACCTGTGCACTGTGGAACATATGTACCCTCATATAGACAGAAAGACAGATACATACATACACACAAACACACACAGAAAAATATAAGTAAAATTCAAAATACAAGTAAAAAATAAAGTTGTAACAATATAGAAATGATTATACAGCATGTAGCTTAAAATAAAATTCTAGAATTATAGGGTGTAGCCCCATTTGTAAAGTGCTTGTCTAGAATATATAGTCCTGTGTTTGATCTCCAGAATGCAGAAATAAATAGTACAATTATATGGCAATAATGGAAAATATTTCATCAAATAAAATAAACCTCAATAAAATATGTATACCTTAGTTATTTTTAATGTGTGGTACTATGGTTTGAACTCAGGGCCATGCCCATGCTAAGCAAACACTGTATCATTTATCAGTCTCACTATGTAGTCCCAGATAGTCAAACACAAGCTTCCTGCCTGAGCCTCCCAAGGTGATCATCACCATAACTGCCCCCCCCCCCATTTTTTCCCCTAGTACTAGGTATGAAACCCAGGTATGAAACTCTACTGCTGAACTGCATCTCCAACAGGATTTTTAAGGGTTTTTTTGAGATTTAAATTGTGCATATGTTGTGTGTATCTGTATGTAATTTTGCACACATCTGTGTCAATGCCCACAGACACCAGAAGAGGGGGGCATATCCTCTAGAGCTGATATTACAGGCAACTGTGAACCACTCAACATGGGTTCTGGGAATCAAAATCTGGTCTTCTGCAAGAGTAGCAAGTACTTTTCATCATAGAATTATCTTTTCAGCACACACCCAAAACAGGATTTTAAATTTTTATTGAACTGTATTGACATAAATTTTACATATAGCCAGGTGGTGGTGGCACATGTCTTTAATTTTGCAGCACACAGGAGGCAGAGGCAGGTGGATCTCTGAGTTCAAGGCCATTTGGTCTACACAGTGAGTTCCAGGGATACACAGAGAAGCCCTGTCTCGGAACCTCCCTTCCCCCCAAATTTTTACATAGAAAAATGTACTACGCATTAGAAATAGTGCAAGGTTGGAGATTCAATCCAGTTGGTAGAGTGATTGCTTAGCATTTACAATGCCCTAGGGTCAATCTCCAGTACCATGTAAACCAGGCGTAGCGGTGCACAACTATATTCCCAGCATTTGGGAGGTGAGACAAGATGATCAGAAGTTCAAGGTCTTTCGTGGCTATATAGTGAATTCAAGGCCATCTTGGGATTCTTGGGATGTGTGAGACTTCTCCGTGAGCCCCTGTGAGCTCTGCTTAGTTGATTCTGTGGGCCATGTTCTTGTCTCCCTAATCCCTCTAGCTCCTACAATCCTTCCTCCCCCTCTTCCTAAGGGTTCTCTGAACTCTGCCTAATATTTTGGCCTTTTTAAATTTAGTGCTTTGTTTTTGTTTTACACAGGGTCTCATGTAGCCCAGGTTTGCAGTGAGCTCACTACAGCATCATCTAACTATTGGTCCTCCTGCTTCCACCTCCTAAATGCTGGGATTACAAGCATGTACCACTATGTCCAGCTGATTTAGGTTTTTGTTGTGGTGGTGGTTATTTGAGATAGGGGCTTTCTATGTAGCCCTGATAGTCATAATTCTATCTCAGGCTCCCAAATACTTGTGTCATAACAGCTGGTAAAAAAATCCTTAATTAACAATAATCATATTTTGCTAATATTATAACTTTGTATTCAAGCCTCTTTGGAATAAACCTCAGAGTTTAAGTTCCACAGACACATAAAATAATGACTGAGATCACAATTGTGTCACAGAATATTTTAGAGAAACTTTACCATCAATTGTCACCAATACAGCAGTCCGACCTTTTCTTTCATGTTCAATCATGGAACTGTCTACTTCATTACTTATGACAAGACCATTTCTAATCATCCATTCCCGGTTACCAATGAGGACTTTGTACTGCTGAGTATCAACAGCATCTAGAAATACAGAAATAACATTTAGTGAGCTTATTTAACTTTTTTTAAATGTTTATTTATTTATTTATTATGTATACAATATTCTGTCTGTGTGTATGTCTGCAGGCCAGAAGAGGGCACCAGACCTCATTACAGATGGTTGTGAGCCACCATGTGGTTGCTGGGAATTGAACTCAGGACCTTTGGAAGAGCAGGCAATGCTCTTAACCACTGAGCCATCTCTCCAGCCCAGCTTATTTAACTTTTAAATCCATCTTGAGGCAAGTTCTTCTTGCCTAACCTTGCAGTCATTCTAATACATTTTTGGTAGAATATGACGTCTGACAGTGATTTTCAAGTTTTCCAGGAATATATTCTGCTCTTCCATATCTTCTGAGCCCATGTTGCTACCATGACTAAAGGTCCTTAACCTTTCGCTCCAAATAGAAAATGCCATTATACTGTTCAAGTGCTAGTTCAAGCGCTAGGGATATAACTCAGTGGCTGAGCACTTGCCTAGCCTGAGTGAAGGGAGCTCTAAGTTCAATCTCGAGCAAGATGGGGAACGGGGATGAGAAGGTAGTAGTTCAGAGCTTCCCTTCTTACTGAGGTTTTCCCTTTGACACTCGAAAACCACAATTCAAACATTTAACTGTGCATCAATAGCTAATGTGGCTACATGGAAATATGCAACTATGTTGATGTTTCGTTTTAAACTGGTACTCACTAATTTTAAGTGAGCCTTTAGATGTTTGACTGCATGTCCCTAGTCCATTCATTATTTTCTCAGGATGACTATTTGAAATCTCCTCTACTTTCAAATCTAACTTTCCTCCCCCATTCTCATCTGACATGCAATTGCCCCCTGCAATCATAAGAGGACTTCTCATGGCCATATCTCCCCACTCCTGTGCATCCTAGGTGCACACAGCTTCTTTTCCCTCTGTTATAAACAGAGTCTGTGCCTGCCAAAGACCATCTCTCTACCTGTATGATAGTACACACTCCTTTGCCTATGCCAGACCATATCCCCAACTACTCTCTTCTCTACCTCCCGAATAATCAATTTTCTATCATCGCTGCTGCATATTATCTTATCTTTAAAAACAGAAGGAGCCTCTTGAGCTCACTGCTCTAGCTATCACACTTCTCTACTTCTGTGCACAAGAGAAGTATTTCCCCTACTAGTTGTCTCTAATTCACCACTGCCCATTTTCTTGTGAACATACTCAAATAAAGCTTTAGTCTCCACTACTCCAATAAACTATTCCCACAATATACCAGTGACCTTTACTTTAGTAAACCTAGTGCGGTTTGAACATCTGTTCCAGCAATAATGGATATGTTCTACATCTGCTATTTGATCCTATGGCCACTAGCCAACACATGTGGCGATTGAGGGCCAAAATGATCAAAGAGTTGGATTTTACATGAAATAAAATTTTAATTAACTCAAAATTAATAATCATATATAACTAGTGACTATAGTACTCAATACCACAGATCTACAAAGCAAATGACTCCCAATTCTGTTTCTCTAATTCAGCCTATTTCCTGGATTTTCAGGCCCCTGTAGACAACTGCCTACCTAATATTTCCATTTATGATACTTCCACTTACATAACTATCAGACAGCCAAATGTAATATCTATAAAACTGGATTCACAATCTTGTCTCCCGTATTGTTCCTCTTATCTCCTTTATACTATTTAAATGGTAACTTCATCTATCTAAATGGGTAGGCTACTAAATTTGATATTACTTTGGCTCATGTGTTTTAATTTTTAAAAATTAATTAGTTTTTATGTATATAGGTGTTTTGTCTGCATGAATGTCTGTGCATCATGTGCATGCAGTGCCCATGGAGATCAGAAGAAGGCATGAGATCCCCAGGCATTAGAGTTAACAGCTGGTTATGAGCTGCCATGTGGGTGCTTGGAATTGAACCTATTACCTCTGGAAGAGCAGTCAATGTTCTTAAGTGGTGAGCCATCTCTTCAGTTCCTTGACTCTTGTTTTACTTACATTTTATATATCTAATTTGGTAATTAAATCTTCCAGCTTACCCTTCAAGACACATCCAGAATTTGATCATTTCTTACAAATTCTACTGTTACCACACTGGTCTGAGCCATTAATATGTTTTCCTGGGTTACGAAAACAGCCCAGTAACTCATCTCCCAACTTCTTTCCTTGCTCCTAGCTCCCATCTCCTCTCAGTGGTAGTGGAGATCAAATCCAGGGCCTCACACACGTGCTAATCACAAGGGGAGAAGAGAACTGAGTTCTGCCTCTGCCCTTGCTGATGATCATTCAAAGTGCTATGAAAAGTCCCTAATACAACAGATTCTCAACAAAAAAGCTGCTGAGTGATTTCCGACATGTCACTTACTTGATATTACATCCATAGACAAATAAAAATAAGTCACAGAGAAATAGAAATGGCCAGAAAATAATCATTTCATAGTGTGTCTAATATAATGGGAATGAAGTACAGCTAACATTTAAGAAGAGCAAGTATTTCTATCAATGCATATCAGCAAAGGTGTCACTAAAAAGAGATGTCAGTCAGGTCTAGGAAGACAAGCATAAGTCAACAGGGTAGATGTTATTTGTGGGTGAGGCCACTGCATGGAGAAAACAGTAAATGGAATAACAAGTAGGAAATGGCAGGCCATGAAGGGGTCCCATGGAACACACCCCCAAAAAACACCACAGGCTACTGCCAAGGTTATTTGTTGTTCTCTACTGGTAAGGTCCTATTGCTGAAGACAACATTTACTTGCATCATAGAACATGGAGAAGTCCAGCAGGTGCCTAACTAGAAGCTTCACTCCTAATGACTAGTGTTCAGGGTACCAGAAGGTACTATGCATGCCAATGGAGGAGAAAGGTAGGCCATCAATATCACCACTCAGCTACAAACCCTGCCACCGACAACAGTGACCAGCCTGTAAGACATGCTTGATGTGGGAGTGATTTCTTGTTAATAAAGAAACTGCCTAGGCCCATTTGATAGGCCAACCCTTAGGTAGGCGGAGAAAACAGAACAAAATGCTGGGAGAAAGAAGCTGAATCAGAGAGTCACCATGATTCTCCCACTCCAGACAGATGCAGGTTAAGATCTACCCTGGTAAGCCACCTCGTGGTGTTACACAGATTATTAGAAATGGGTTAGATCAATATGTAAGAGCTAGCCAATAAGAGGCTGGAACTAATGGGCCAGGCAGTGTTTAAAAGAATACAGTTTCCGTGTAATTATTTCGGGTAAAGCTAGCCGGGTGGCAGGAAGCGGCCCGCCGCCCCTATTATAGCACATACTAGTGCAACAGTGGTACAAATTCTATGGGAGTGACTTAACCACTTTTTGATTAGGTTTAAGGCCTACCCCATGAAATGGAATCCATACCTGGTACTACTAAAGTGGCCAAGACCCTGAGAGTAGATAGATCATAAATAGGGTAAAAGCTAATGTTATTATTTCACTAAAGAATCAGGAATAAAATGACTCCTAATGACATACTGCAATACCTCACTCAATCAACATCAGAGAAGCTTCTTGCAGAATATGGAAATTAACTCAGAGCCCTACAACTGGACAATGTACAGAAAGCGAGAGACTTTGGAATACTCAGCCTAAATGGGATGTCTTCATCAAACCCCTTCCCTTAAGGCTCAGGGATCTATGAAGAAGAGGAAGCAGAAATATTTAAGAGTCAGAGGTGATGGATGATTCCAAGGAAACAGTGTCTTCTATACACAACAGGACCTTTGCACATATCAGCTCATGCTGTGGCAGGATACACAAGGCCTGCATAGGTTAAAGCTAGATGGGGTTCTATCCCTAACAAAGAAGCTACCTGCAATTGATACCCATTGTCAAAGGGAAGTCAGGTTTCTCCAACAGAGTGTCATCAGGTATATAATATTAACCACACTCTAGGGTAGGCCCTGTGTCCAAGAGTAGTTAACTAACACAAAATTAACTCAGTGGTATTTTTGTGGACTTTTTGTTTCATTTTTCTTCATTTGGGCATTTTTTTGTCTTACTGATTTTTCTTTTTTGTGGTTTTTTTGTTTTGTTTTTTGAATGGGAGAAAGAAAGAAGATGAAGTTGAGTGGTAAGGGAGGTGGGAAGGGTATAGGAGGAGTTGTGGGAGGAGAAAATATGATCAAAATATATTGTATGAAAAAATCTTCAAGAACAAAGTAAAAGAATAAATGGTAGATTATGAGGAGAAACTATAGATAGGCAACTAATATTGTAAGAACATAGAGCACACGTGGAACATCAGGGAAAGACAGATGAGTAATAAGGGAGGCAAAAGACTGAACAGAGCAGAGCAGAAATCAAAGTCCTGAATGAGTGAGAACAATTAAAATGACGATTCTGAGCAGGTCACAGTGGCATACACCTTCCAACACTCAGGAAGCAGAGGTAAGTGGATCTCTATGAGTTTGAGGCTAGCCTGGTAGATATAATGAACTGTTGCAGAACAGCCATGGGTAGAGTGAGAACTTATCTCAAAACAAACAAACAAAAAAAAACCCCCACATATCCTTAGTTAAGATCCATGGAAGGGCTCTAGGATACAAGTGAATCTTTTAAGCCAGACCTAATAATTACTTATTATGGGGGTGATCCACAATTTTCAGCACATTGCTTCAAAAGAACCATAAATCAAAAATAGGCAGCCAGGCATGGTGGCATACACATTTAATCTCAGCACTCGGGAGGTGGAGGCAGATGAATCTCTCTGAGTTCAAGGCCAGCCTGATCTACAAAGTGAGTTGCAGGACAGAAAGGACTTTTACACGGAGAAATCTGTCTGCGAGTTTTACATGAGGAAAATATGTCTTGAAACTCCCCACAAAAGCCCACAAACAATAAAATAGACTATAAACCACTAAAATAAAGTCATATGTCAGAAGGTAGTATGATCAGATTTGATTTTAGCAAAATCACTTGGGTACAAATGATGGAGGAAGGTCATTGGTTAAATAAAAAGAAACTGCTTGGTCCTCATTGGTTAGAAGATAGGTGGGAGGAGTAAACAGAACAGAACGCTGGGAGGAAGAGGAAGTGAGCTCAGACTCCACAGCTCTCCTCTCGGGAGCAGACGCCTCAGAGAGAGGCCATGCTCTGCTCTCCCGGGCAGACGCGATTCAGCTCCGACCCAAGATGGACCTAGAATCTTCCCGGTAGGACCGGTGCTCACAGATTATTAGAGATGGGTTGATCAGGATATCAGAATTAGCCAGTAAGGGCTAGAGCTAAAGGGCCAAGCAGTGTTTAAATGAATACAGTTTGTGTGTTGTTATTTCGGGCATAAGCTAGCCGAGCAGGCGGCTGGGGTGTTGGGGACGCAGCCCCGCCGCTCCTATTACTACATACAAATGGTAGGGGAGCTTCTGGAACACGTAGGTAAGTAGATTGTGCTGGCGATCAGATGACACACCAACATGACACCTAAGAAATACATCTCCACAAGAGGTACAGAATTTGGAGTGGTGATGAAAAAAGTGATGAGAAGCCAGGTGTGGGAGACAGAGACAGGTGGATCTCTGTGAGGACAAGGCCACCCTGGTCTACAGAGGGATTCCAGGACAGCCGAGATTGTTACACAGAGAAACCCTGGCTCAAAAAAACAAAAAACAAACAAACAAAAAAACATTAACAACAAAAGAAATACGAGATAGGTATGAATGACATTGTATAGAGGAGAGAATAAAAAATAAGAAGAAAGTCAAACACCAAGTAAATCATTGAGGATAGCTAATATTTGAATCAAAAAAGAATGAGAAAGAATGTCCAAAGAGGGAAGAGAAGAATCCAGAGATAGCCAAGGCATATGCGCAGAGGAGAAAGGAGTTTCTGGAGGAATACTCAACCAATATTTTCAACTGCCTTGTGAGGTCATGCAGAATGCAGAGTGAAGAGCAAGCACTGGAGTGGGCTTTGGGGGTCCACCGTCAGAGAGACGGTTTCATGCTCTGAACGGAACAGGAGTAGGTAGGTTTGTAATAAGCTGATGCCTGCCTCTTCAGTAAGAACGTAAATTCCACAAGCCTATACTTTCTTGATGTTTCATGGAAATAGAGTGATTTTTGATGGAAGAAGTGTTTATGTTTTAGAGACACTGCTATAAGAAGAAACATAGAATGCAAAGCAGCAAGGGGCCATAACAGAGAAGAAAGGCCCTGAGGAATTCAGAGAACATAGGATCTAAAGAAGATACTTCTTAGCAAGATGAGGAGTACCTCCTCCTCTCATGAAAAAGTAATGACCATCTGGGATAACAAAAACCAAACCAAAACAACCAAACAAAAGAACACTGCCAGAGAACTCTAATTTCTATAGGATAAATAGGTAATTTGCAGAGGGGAGAAAGAGGAGGACCACAGGGTCTTGTAAAACATGTATGATTTTCATCAGCTAAGGAAAGAAATAAGAGAAAGATCACAAAAAATCAGCTCAGACTTATCTTCATAACCCTAGACTAGTTAGTTGCTGAGGTAGTTTGAATGTAATTGCCCTCCATAATCTCATAGGAAGTGGCAGTATTAAGAGATGTAGCTTTGTTGGAGTGAGTATGGCCTTGTTGGTGGAAGTATGTTACTGTGGGGGTGGCCTTTGAGGTTTCCTATGCTCAGGCTACTGTCCAGTGTCTCAGTTGACTTGCTCTTGCCTGCAAGATATAGGACTATCAGCTACTCATCCAGCACCATTCTGCCTGCACATCCCCATGCTCCCCGCCATGAATGACAATAACAGATTGAACCTCTGAAACTAGGAGTAAGCCCCCTCAATTAAACGTTTTCATTATAAGAGTTGCCATGTCATGGTGTCTCTTCACAGCAATAAAAACCCTAACTAAGACAGAAGTCAATAAGCACAGTCAGCAAATGTTTCTGAGTGATGTCATCAGGAGGCCTATGGTAAAACTGGATTGGATGAAATGCAATCATGCTGTCTATTTGTTTTTTATACAACAGCTTGAGGTTATATACAGTTAGCCATCTGAAACCCAGGATAGCTAAAACAATCCTGAACAACAAAAGAACTGCTGGAGGAGTCACCATCCCTGATTTCAAGCAGTACTACAAAGCAACAGTAATAAAAACCACATGGTATTAGCAAAAAAACAAAAGACATGAAACACGTTGATCAATGAAATCAAACTTAAGACCCAGACATAAATGCACATGCCTATGGACACCTGATTTTTTTTTTGTAAATAAGCCAGAAATATAGACTTGAAAAAAAGAAAGCATCTTCAACAAATGGTGCTGTTCAAACTGGTGTCTGCATGTAGAAGAATGCAATTAGATCCACAATTATCACCCTGCACAAAATTCATGTCCAAGTGCATCAAAGACCTCAACATAAAATCAGACACACTGAACCTGAGAGAAGAAAAAGTGAGGAATAGCCCTGAATACACTGGCACAGGAAACAACTTCCTGAACAGAACACCAATAGCACATAGCACAGGAACTGACATCAACAATTAATAATAAATGGGACCTCATGAAACTGCAAAACTTCTGTAAGGCTAAGGACACCATCACGAGTGGCAGCATAAATAATGGGAAATGATTCTCGCCAACTTCACATCTGACAGAGAACTAATACCCAAAATATAAAAAGAACTCAAGAAACTGAGTATCAAAAAAATAATAATCCAATTAAAAGATGGGAAACAGATTTAAACAGAGAATTTCAATAGCGAATCTCAAATGGCTGAGAATCACTTAAAGAAATGTTCAACATCCTTAGCCATTAGGCAGGGAAATGTAAATAAAAACTACTTTGAGATTCCATCTTAAACCTATTAGAATGGCTAAGATCAATAACACAAGTGGCAGCACAGGTTGTTAAGGATGTGGAACAAGGGGAACACTCCTCCATTGCTGGTAGGCATGCAAACTTGTACAGCCACTATGGAAATCAATATGGCGGTTCCTCAGAAAATTGGGATTCGATCTACCTCAAGACCCAGCTATACCTAACTCTTGGGAATATACCCAAAGGACACTTGTTCAACTATATTATGGCTTTCTTTATTCATAATAGCCAGAAACCGGAACCAACCTATATGTTCCTCAACAAAAGAATGTATAAACAAAATGTGCTACATTTACAAAATGGACCATTATTACTTAGCTGTTAAAAAATGATACCATGAAATTTGCAAATGGATGAAACTAGAAAAAAATCATCCTGAGTGAGATAACCCAGACCCAGAAAGACAAATATGATACATATTCACTTATAAGTGGATATTAGCTGTTAAGTAAATGATAATCAAGCTACAATCCGTAGTCCCAGAGAGGTTAGTATGGGGGAGGCATCTAGGCAGAACACATGGATCTCCTTGGGAAAGGGAAATAGAATAGATTTTGCAGGTGAGCTGGCAGCAGGTGGGGAAGGGAGTGGGAAGGATCAGGTGCTGGTGAGAGATGGCTAGAGTTTGGGAGCAGCTGGAGTGTCCTGTGGAAATCTAGTGTAGTGGAAACTTCCAGAATCTTAGTGATTCTAGTGAGAATTCTAGCAATAGAGGATATGGAATCTTAACTAGCTATCTCTTGTAGCTAGGCAAGGCTTCCAATGGTTGGACTGGGTTCCATTTGATTGAGTTGTTGGCTAAATGGGTGCCTTGGAGATCCCTAAACAACACAGTAAAATTCAAGGACAGAGGGTTGCTCTCTGCAAACTGACAGCAGGGCCCCATTGCCAAGGACAATATCCACACAGCTCACTGAACACATAGAAGTCAAGCTGGTGCCTGCATGGAGCCCTTACTCCTATGTCCCAGTCTCTTTGATGCAGGAAGGTACTCTGTAGGCTACCAAAGAGAAATGTGGACAACAACCCAGACACAAAACCTTTGACCTACAATCTATCCTGCTTGCATAATATGCTAATGTCTTGTTTAACTTGAGGCCCACTCCATGAGCAGGAACCCACAAAAAATACTGCTTGGATGGCCAGGAACAGGAAATTGGATAGCCCAGAGACCTAGGCTAGAACCCATCATGATTAATCTAAAAAAATCAATAAAATAATTCCTAATAATAGTCTGTTATACTCATAGATCATTGCCTTGTCTGACCGTCAGAGAGGTTTCCTCCAGCAGCAGAAGGGAGTGGATGCAGAGACCTACAGCCAGACATTATGCAGGGCCAGAGTCTAAATTGGAGGTCTTCACTAGGTCCCTTCCTTTAAAGCTTGGGGAATCCCATGGTGGGGAGGGGGTTATGCAGCAGAATGACTGTAGGAGTCAGAGGGGATAGAAGATACCAGGAGAACACTGCCCACTAAATCAACTAAGCAGGGCTCATATAGGCTTACAGAAACTGCAGTACCAAGCACAGGGCTTGCATGAGCCAGTACCAAGTTCTCTGTTTATGTTACGGCTGTTAGCTTGGTGTTTTTGTAGGACTCCTCACTAGGGGAGTGGGCATGTCTCTGACTCTTGCCTGCTCTTAGGGCTCTTCCTCCTGTTAGGTAGCCTTGTCTGGCTTTGGTGTGAGGATTTTTGCCTTGTTTTATTGTATTTTATTTTGTTGTGTTTGGTTGTTGCTCCTCGAGGCCTGCTCCTTTTTGATGGGAGTTGGAGGGGTTGTCAATCCAGGGTAAAAGGGAGGTAGGGGCAGATGGAATGAGTGGAGGGAGGGGAAATTGTGGTCAGGATGTACTGCATGAAAGAACAATCTATTTTTATTTAAAAAAAAAGAATAAGAAAATTTCCAGCTAAAAAAAACTACAAACTACTATAAATAAATTAGCTTACTTGAAAGATGAGCATCAATAATCATAGAAGATGAAGTTGATGACTGTTCATTAATTCCATCAATTTGAACTAGGGATGCATTTTTAATGTTATTTTCTTCTATCTTCAAGTTATTCTTATGTAGCAAACCTTCAATATTGGTAACTTTACAGCTAATACCACAGCCTGGTACAACCTGGAAATCTGTGCAGGTACCCAAAGTTTCAGTGTTCAGCTCCTAACAAAAACAAAATACAATAAATAAGTAAACAAATAAATAAATGGTATAATAACTTTTAATTAGAAGAATAGCGATGGTAAGTGTATGAGAAGACAGGCACTCAAAACTCTGGGTGCAGGTACAAACTGATGTTAGTAATAGCCATGAAAAATGAAACTTTAAGCACTCTTTGATCTAGAAATTGCACTGACAGATTTTATTGGGGTGGGGGTTGAGACAGGGTTTCTTTGTGTAGCGCTTGCTGTCCTGGAACGAGCTCAGTAGATCAGACTGGCCTGGAAATCACAAAAATCCATCTGTCTGCCTCCCCAGTGCTGGGATTAAAGGTGTGTGCCATAACTGTCCGACTAATACATATTACTTATATTTTGATGTTTTATATCAAAGAGGGGTTCATTTCTTTTGTTATGTTTACAGTTGTCTATGTGTAAAAACTAGGGCATAATCAATAATGTTTGAGACAAAGTCTTATACAGTCTACGCTAGTCTCAAACTTACCAGTAATGAAGATGACCTTGAACTTCTGACCTCTTGCCTCTACCTCCTAAATTCTCAGATTAAAATCATGAGCCAACATGCTCACTTTATAGGTGCTGGGGATCAAACCCTGGACCTCAAGCATCTAGGCAAGCACTGTACCAGCTGAGCTATATTCCAGCCCCAATATATTCAATTAAATAAGAAAATACAATTCTCTTTATCCCCATACTCAATATATACAAAAATTATAGTCAAAAGCCAGTCCAGATTTGGTCTGCATCATTTTTATATGAGATACCAACATGAATATGAAATATAAAATTGTACCTGCTTGCAGTACTTGGTTACAGCTGCTCCTAAAGGGTGTTCGCTGTTACTTTCCGCAGTGCCCACAATGGCCAGGATCTTATTGCGTGGTATTCTGTTACTTTCCACTAGAACCTTTACTTGATTCACTACTGGGGTTCCATGGGTAATAGTTCCAGTCTTATCAAATACCACTACCTTTACCTGGAGAAAAGTTAAAAATACAATGCATCCACATGACATCATCCTCCCAGGAATGAGAAACAGGTTTATTTTTTTTGTTTTTTTTTAAATATTTATTTATTATGTATACAATATTCTGTCTGTGTGTATGCCTGCAGGCCAGAAGAGGGCACTAGACCTCATTACAGATGGTTGTGAGCCACCATGTGGTTGCTGGGAACTGAACTCAGGACCCCTGGAAGAGCAGGCAATGCTCTTAACCTCTGAGCCATCTCTCCAGCCCCCAGGTTTATTTTTTTAACAGACTGCTACTTCATTTCTTAATAAACTGTCCTTTGGCTTCATAACTTCATCAACTGATCATCTTTGCGTGAACACACTAAGTTGGTCTTGTAGCAACCAACTTCCCTACCCAACAGTTCAGTTTTAATCTTGTTAAATATCTGTGAATTTATGTCAAACAATTAGAGATATGGGTTGCTGTTGATGGGTAAGAAATACCACTGGCATCTCTGGGGAAAACACAAGGGCTTTCGATACTAATGAATTATAGTTCTATTAGAGAAATCTGGGTAAACAGCAGATGACTAACAGAAAATGTAAACGTTAGGGTGAAGGTAACCCAGCTGGGTTGCTTGCCTTGACTAGGTTTTGGTTAAGAACTTGGGATGTTAAGAGGAAGCTCAGGGAAGCAGTTTGAGAAAGTTAGACCACATAGGAAAAGGGAAGAATTTGGAGAGCAGGCTCACTTCATTATAAACTCAGAATGAGAACCTTGAAGACTGAGCAGCCCAATGAACTGATTTAAAAAGATAAGAATAATATTCAAAGCATCATCCTAAACAAGAGAAAAATTGCGATAAAGGTCATCATAGAAACAACAGGAAAAAAGAACATGAAATTACAGATTAGACAGTAGCATTGTCAATATTCCTTTCTTGATTTTGATAAATGCACTGTGCTCACATAAGGAAATGTCCTTGTTCTTCAGATAGGTGCACAACAGTTGCAAAAAGGGAACCCTGATGTTTAGGTTTGAAATTATGCCAATTTATTTCCATAAATATTACAAGCCTGGGAACTGGAGAGGTAACTCAGTGGTTAAAAGCACTTGTGTTCTTGCAGAGGGCCCCAGTTCAGTTCCCAGCACCCATGCTGGGCAGCTCACAACAACCTGTAACTCTAGTTCTAGGGGATCTGACCTTCTGGCCCCACGGGTACCCATACACATGAATAAAAATAAAAACTAATCTTTTAAAAGTTCCTCAGGGTTGAAGAGAGGGCTCAATGGTTAAAAGTACTGGCTGCTCTTCCAGAGGACCCAGGTTTGGTTCCAAACACCCACATGGCAGCTCACAACTGTTTAATACTTCAGTCCTAGGGGGATCCAGCACCATCTTCTAACCTCTGCATGCATGTGGTATATGAACACAATGCAGGTAATACACCCATAAGTATTTTAAAATGTCCCAATATATAATACATATGTGTGTGTGTTAGCTATTCAAGGTTTCAGATTTATTCTTAGCCATGTACTATGTATCCATGTATCTATATATGTTTTATATCACTGAAATAAGATTGTATTAGTGAGAGCACATCTTTAATTGAAGTCATAACTGCAAACTGCCAGCTGGTGGCAGAAAAGGCACTGCCATTGCAGGTGCAGCACCCATAAGGTGGAGTCAGATACAAATAGGTCAGAACCCTGGCAAATTTTCCCAGACAAGTACTGAAGACGGGTGTAATCTGAGATGGGTTTGAACTACAGGTTCTCCATTCGAGTCTGCTGTGAGGAAATGGCTGAGGGAGTATTAGTAGAGATCTTAAATAACTAAGGCCAATCTGAAGAAGAACCAACATCACAGCTTTTGTACTTCAACCCTCAGGGTAATCCCAGAAGAGCTCAGCCTAGGAACCACATGCAAAGAACTAAGGCTGCGAGTGTAAATTTGGATAGTGCAATTCTTAGTTCTGGAGACTCTTACCTTATGAGCCATCTCCAGGGGCTCCCCACCTTTGATAAGTATCCCATTCTGAGCACCTACTCCTGTGCCCACCATTACAGCAGTTGGAGTAGCTAGTCCCAGTGAGCAGGGACATGCGATACACAGAACTGTGATAGAGGCTTGGAAAGCAAAGCGTATTATGGTTTCTGTTCGTGAGATGCTCCTATTGTAGCCCTTTAGAAGAAGACATGAAATTTGGTTATTCATTTACAGTTAGAGCTGTGAAAATAAAAGAAACAAAGCTCAACCCTGTTTAAATAAAAACAGTGTCAAAATCACACATCCTACCTAGCTGCCAATATATATTTTTCTTATTAATAATGAACACCTTTTTCATTTATAAACATGAAAACTGTTTAACAAGTCATAGTCTTGAACTCATAATTTAATTCCAGAGTTACTAACTATGGAGAAAAATAAGGAACACAGAACTCCACAATTTTTTCCATTTCTAGAAGCAACATTAATTAGCAACATAATTCTCAACAAATTTGGCCTTGAACAAATTCTGACTCTCTGATACTGAGGTCATAGTTTGGACGTTAATACAAAATTTTAAAGACAATAACTTAAATATTCATTTTAGGGAACAAAGGTTGGAGCCAGCAAGAGAGCTCAGCAGACAAAAGTGCTTGCTATGCAGGCTTCACAACTTCAGTCCAATTCCAAGAAATTCGAGGGGAAACAAGCTCTTCAAAGCTGTTTTCTATCCTCCTAGACACAGGGGCACACATGTTCCAACATTCACATACCCCCCCCACACACACACACAGAGTAAGTGAAATAAAGATTAAAAATGTTTAAGGAGGCTGATGAGATGGCTTAGTGGTTAGGAGCACTTACTACTCTTGAAGAAGACCCAAGTTCAGTTCCCAGTACCTATATGTGGTAACTTACAACTGCCTCTAACTCCAGCTTCAAGGGCTTTGACCACTCTTTTGGTCTCCATGGCCACTTGCAATCACATGCATGTTTCCACACACAGACACATACATTTATGCATAATAAAAGGTAAGTCTTTAAAAATATTTTAAAAGAGAAAGTTAGAAGGTATTTCTATAAATATCTAGCCTTAGACTTTCTTTTTTTTTATTTTTTTTTATTTTTTAATAATTTTTTTTATTAAGAAAAGAAGAAAAAAAACATAAACAAAAAACAAGTTTCCACCTCCTCCCAGCCTCCCATTTCCCTCCCCCTCCTCACATGAGCAAAGAAGTCGGGACCACGAGGCGTGCACCCACCCACTGAGACAGTGGAGCTGATCTACTGGGAGCTCACCAAGGCCAGCTGGACTGTGACCGAAAAAGCATGGGATAAAACCGGACTCTCTGAACATGGCGAACAATGAGGGCTGATGAGAGGCCAAGGACAATGGCACAGGGTTTTGATCCTACTTAATGTGCTGGCTTTGTGGAAGCCTAGCCAGTTTGGATGTTCACCTTCCTAGATATGGACGGAGGGGGGAGGACCTAGGACTTACCACAGGGCAGGGAACCTGGACTGCTCTGTGGACTGGAGAGGGAGGGGGAGAGGAGTGGGGGGAGGGGTAGAAGGGTGGGAGGAGGGGGAGAAGGGTGGGAGGAGGGGTAGCCTTAGACTTTCATATACACCAAATATGAATGTTTTCACATATATTGTGTACTCTCACATATGTGACTCCAAATCTTTTTTGTTTGTTTGTTTGTTTGTTTTTCGAGACAGGGTTTCTCTGTAGCTTTGGAGTCTGTCCTGGAACTAGCTCTTGTAGACCAGGATGGTCTCGAACTCACAGAGATCAGCCTGCCTCTGCCTATCTAGTGCTGGGATTAAAGGCATGCGCCACCACTGCCTGGCCAAATCTTTTAATTTAGGCATTATTATTCCTACTTTGCAACTGACAAAAACAGAAGTTTATATATCTAAAGTGAGGGATCACTTTATCAAAAGCCACCAAAATGAAATTCAATCCCTTTATGACTTCAGGACAGACCAAGAATGGCAAATGGCATCTCAACACATCTTTTCTCACATTTGGAGGAACATCAGGGTTTTTCCCTCTTTCCAAAAAGCTGAGACAGAAGTATAATGTTCTGTCTATGCCCATTCAAAAGGATGACAAAGTTTGTGCTCTGAGGATACTATAAAGCCCATCAGACTGGCCAAGCAGTCCAGGTGTACAGGAAGAAATATGTCATCTACAATGAATGAGTGCAGTGAGAAAAGGCTAATGACACAACTGGTCATCCACGTGGGCACACACCTCAGCAAAGTGGTTATCACCAGGCTAAAGCTGGACAAAGAGTATATAAAAAAAAATCCTGGGAAAGGAGGGCCAAGTCTCGACAAGTAAGAAAGGAGAAAGGAAGAAGCCACTGAGAAGATACAGTAGAGGAATCTCATGTACAACTTTCATTAAAGACTGCCTAAGTAAAATAAATAAAGCGAGGTACACCACAGATCTACTTTCCTACGTTACAGAGCAGTGCTTTAGAAAGCATCAGATAACTTGCTGAGTAGGCACTAACACCATGGCTTCACTCAGCTGCCTTATTCTCTGGGGACTGGAGTAGTTAAGAGTGCTGGCTGAGCCACACTGAACCTCATAGAAGAGAAAGTGGGAAGTTCACTTGAACACATCAGCACAAAAGACTACTTCCTAACTATAACCCAGCAGCACAGACACTAAGAGAAACAATAAATGGGACCTCCTGAAACTGAAAAGCTTCTGTAAAGCAAAGGACATGGTCAACAAGACAAAACAACAGCCTACAAAATGGGAAAAAGATCTTCACTAGCCCCACTTCATACAGAGGCCTGACCTCCAAAATATACAAAGATCTCAAGAAATTGGTCATCAAAAGAACCATAATTCAATAAAAAAAAAAAATGGAGTGCAGACCTAAACAGAGAACTCTCAACAGAGGAATCTAAAATGGCTGAAAGACACTTAAGGAAATGTTCAACATCCTTAGTCTTCAGAAAAATGCAAATCAAAACAACTCTGAGATTCCATCTTACACCTGTAAGAATGGCCAAGATAAAAAACACTGATGACAACTTACGCTGGAGAGGTTGTGGGGTAAAGGGAACACTTCTGCATTGTTGGTGGAATGCAAGCTGTTACAGTCCCTTTGGATGTCAGTGTGGCGATTTCTCAGAAAATTAGGAAACAACCTTCCTCAAGACCCAGCAATACCACTTTTGGGTATATACCCAAAGGATGCTCAATCGTACCACAATAACATGTGCTCAACTATGTTCATAGCTGCATTGTTTATCATAGCCAGAACCTGTAAACAACCTAAATGCCTCTCGACTGAAGAATGGATAAGGAAAATGTGGTACATTTACACAATGGAGTACTACACAGCAGAAAAAATAACGACATCTTGAAATTTGCAGGCAAATGGATGTAGCTAGAAAACATCATACTGAGTGAGGTAATCCGTAATCCAGACCCAGAAAGACAATTATCACATGTCCTCACTCATAAGTAGTTTTTAAATATAAAGCAAAAAAAAAAAACCCAGCCTACAAATCAGAATCCCAGAGAACCTAAACAACAATGAGGACCCTCAAAGAGACATCCATGGATCTAATCTACATGGGAAGTAGAAAAATACAAGATCTCCTGAGTAAAAATTGGAAGCATAGGGACCATGGGAGAGGGTTTAAGGGGAGGGGAGAGGTAGGGAGAGAAGAAGAGAAAAAATGTACAGCTCAATGAAATAAAATCCTAATTAAAATTATTTGAGAGGAAATAATAATAAAAATAGACCTGTGCCAGCAAGGCAAAAAAAAAACCCTCCTACTACCTTTTTGATAATTATATGTATAAAATGACTTAAATGAAGAAGCTAATGCAATTCACTTTCTTTATTAACTTCTCTTTGCTGTTCAAAATATATTTTTATGAGTGCTTGTTCAGTTAAAAAAAAGAGTGCTGGCTGTTCTTCACAAGGCCCTATGTTCAAGTCACTGCACCCACATGTTGACTCAGACTCCCAGCACACACATAGTGGCTCACAGCCATCTATAAGTACAGTTCCAGTGATTCAACACCCTCTTCTGGCTTCCACAGGCACTGATCACACACATGGTCTATAGACATATACACAGGCAAAAAACTTAGTTAATTAATTAAAATACATTATCTTAGGTGAGTGAGATAGTATACATCTGTAATATCAACACTGGGAGGTGGGGGCAGGAGAAGCAGGAGTTCAAGGTTATCCCTGGTATCACAAGTTCAAGGCCTTGAGACTCTGTGTCATATACACACAAATGTATGTTATTTTACTTAACCTTCACAATCTACCCAAAATGAGCATTATAAAATGTCACTACCAGCTAGGTATGTTGGCTTACACTTTTAGTTCCAGCACTGAGGACATAGAGACAGGCCGAAGTTCAAGGCTAGCTGGTCTACACAGAGAAATTCAAACCAGTCAAGGGCTACAAGATTGAGAGCCTGTCCCAAAAAATGCTAAACACACACACACACACACACACACACACACACACACACAAAAAAAAAAAAAAAATTCTAATAAGCACACTGAAGATTTATTCTGTCCTACGTGAACAGCATACCCACATTATATAAATAGTATCTGCCATTAGCAACCTACTAGCTGTCTCCTGGTTATTGAATAGTTACTGAAACACTGTAGCACTTGTGTAGAACCTGTTTTATTAAATTGGGTTCCCAAAGTGTAAAAGTGTCATGATGGCAATTCAGCTATGACAGAGAGATGACATACATGCTGCTTCTAAGGAAAAGGAAGAAAGTTCTTGATTACACAGATAGAAAAAAATATGCTAAGCTTACTAAGATCTACAATAACAACAAATCTTTTATTCACAACAATGTAAAGGACAAAACGGAAAATTGTCCTGGTTTTGCTGTCATACCTCAAAACTACACAGGTCATGACAACGCTTAGCTAAGAAAAAGCATTCAATCTGTATTTAAGTGTTTATATAGGGGGCCAATGGTGGCACAAACAATGTTAGGTAGTAGCGGTGGTTTCTGACCTCCACTGGGGCTCTTAAAATAAATTCCCAAAGTACAAGGAGTGACTGTTACACTGGGAATTTCTTCTTTAGGTTTGTATTTTCTTTTCCATTCTCTTCTTCATTTCTTTTTCTTTCTTCCTTTCTTCCCTTCTTCCCTCCCTCCTTGCTTTTAATACTGAGGATAAACTCAGGGCTTAACAAATGCTGGGCAGAATTCTACACCTACACTCTCAGCCAATACTGCTCATTTCCAAAGTTTGTGTGTTTGTTTTGAGACAAGTTTTCATTGTTCATACCTGACTGGGTTGGTACTCACAGAGATCTACCCAACCCTGCCTCCTGAATACTAAGATTTAAGGCATGCACCATTACACCTGGCTCAAAAATCATTTTTTTTTATTTTTCTTATGTATCTGTATCTGTGTCTGGTTATGTGAGGATGAGTGCAGGTATTTTCAGAAGCCAGAGGCCTCACATTCTGCTGTAGCTGGAGTTACAGATGGGTGTGATTTGCTCAACATAGCTGCTGGGAATATAACTTGGGCCTTCTGCAAGAGCAGTATTTACCACTAAGCCATTTCTCCAGCTTCTCAAAATTATTTTTAATTAACTCTACAAAAGATTCACAAAGTGTTTTGTACGTAGTCAAGAGTTGTTGCAAGTCACTTACGGGAAAGTAGGTTTCCACAATTTCAAAATTTTGAAATCCAATTATAATCCATACCAAGAGGGTAGCAATGGAAATCAAGACGATAAAAGGAACAAAGTAGCCACTGAGTTGGTCTGCAAACTGCTGGATAGGGGCCTAGAATTCAGAATAATAATAATAATAATAATAATAATAATAATAATAATAATAAGTATCTTGAAGTCTTTTTTCTAATACTGAATACAGGATAGATTTGGGAGTTAACATAAACAGAAATATTTTAATAAATTCCACATGAATATAACTAGGTCAAAAGAAAATACACATCAAGATTCATACTAGAAAGCTTTAAAGAAAACACCTTCTGCTTCTCCTAAGGACTAGGTTACCTTTGATGTTTGTGCCTCCTCTACAAGTTTGACAATCTGAGAAAGGGTTGTGTCTGCTCCAACATGGGTAGCTTGGATAAGGAGGGATCCATTCTGGTTAATGGAACCTGCGATCACCGTGCTGCCAGGTTTCTTAGCCACAGGCATTGCCTCCCCTGAAGGAAGAAAAAAATCAGAGAACAAAAATGATTACTATCCTTGAAAGACGCTTGTTCATTCACTGTCAACAAACACCTAGAAAACACATTCCTCTAGAACTAGAATCTGGACACTTGCAAAGGTAAAAGTCATCCTTCCTTCTTCCTCATGTCAGTTTTAGGTCAAACATAGGGATATAGACTTTGAACTGGAAAGGCTGACCATGTTAGCACTTGTTGACAAATACTTTAGGCGCTTCATTCTACTGCTAGATCAGAAGTTCTCAAAGGGCATTTCAAAATGTGGGAGCATGTTGTTCTCTGTAACAGCGGATGGGAGTAGGGTGCTGCTACTACTGCTTAGTAGGCCAGGGTCAGTGTCACTAAATTATGGTACATAGCCTAAGATATAGAATTAAAACTTCTCATCCAAACTGCAATAGCATACCACTGTGAAACAGAGTCAGGAATTAATAAACTCAGCCTCTGCTAGGACTACCAGATGCAGGAGAGCTGTTATTTTGATTTGGATCCACACTGGACTCTGTTGGCCAAGATTTCTAAACATCTTCACAGTCCTGCTTTCTTCAAGCTGCCCTGATGTGGAAAACTTAGGGCTCTGGCCTACCTGTGACTACATCAGCTGCTAAGGCATGAAAACAGAATATTTATCTGCCCTGGGAAATTTGCCCAAATCAACCTGGTTCTACAAGACACTGAATAACTTTATCCTTGTGCACTATAGTCCTTAGGAATCTTCAGTGTGGGTGATAGAATGATGGCTCAGCAGTCCAATTACCAGCAAACTGAATACTCATATGAATAAAATAAAAATCAATACATCTTTAAAAAAAAGAATCTTCAAATTATTTTTAAAATATCAATTTAGATAAATTATACTACTTGCAATTGCAAAATATCATATTCTTTTTTCCTTTAAATTGTATTTTGCCTAGCACATAAATAAATGGGTTTAGTTGTGCTATTTTCATTATATTTTGTTTTTATTCTACCCACTGATTTCTCACATCCCCTTAAATCTGGGTATTGACATTTTTTTTAGTTTCCTATTCCCAGGCAGTTGGTTAATTTCCTAGCTAAGAAGCACAATAATTTTCTTCTTTTGTTTCTCCTGCCTCTGCTACCCAAGTGTTGGAATTATGAGCCTATCTCTGATGACAGGCTCATAATTATTTTTAAAATTGATATTTTAAAAACAATTTTAAGTCTTCTGTTTGCCTTGTAAATGATAAAATCACCATTTGTACAACTATTAAGATCCCATTGTGATAATGGTTGAAATGGTGTTAAATTTATAGATCAATTTGAAGATGACTGTTGTATTTTTGTATAGAAACTACAAATCAATAATACTACCTATTTCTCTACTTTTTAAAAAAAATCAGTTTTGTTTATTGAGATTAGACTTTCTCTGTTGCCAAGGCTAGCTTCCAACTTCTGGGGTCACATGATCTTTCTGCTTTTATGTCTTAAGTGTCTGGAATAATAGGGATATACTACAGCAGAATGCTTGCTTATATAGTTTTTAAATTTCTTTCATTAGTGTTTTGCAATTTTCAAATGCACAATATTTATATTCTGTTTGTAAATTCATGTCCATTCATTTTTAAGCCATCATAATTGTATCACTTCAACGCCTTGCCATTTTAAGTTTTGAAAATTTAAAAAAAAAAACTTCAATGTTTAGTTTTCAACAATGTACCTAAAAATATAGTAAACCTGAGGAAATTGAAGGCATTCTTTAAAGAACTCATATTCTTTGCTCATGATTTATACATGTATTGGTTCTGCTTTAGTGTCTGCTTTTCATGATCACTTTGGATTCACATTGTTTTCATGCCATGATCCTCTGACAGAACGTACCTGTGATGAGGGACTCATCTACCATAGAATGTCCTTCAATAACACGGCCATCCACTGGAAATTTGCCTCCTGGAACCACCTTAATTATATCTCCACGCTGTACAAGTTCCACATCTACTTGTTCTTCACTGCATACAAATTAAAACAAAAAGCGTCATGGCATCTGTTTCTTGGTCTAACTGCCACACATACAATTTGGAGATCAGCCAAGCTTATAGCTCCATAATTACTATCAACAGAACCTAGAACCAATATTTATACTAGCAATAACTATCTGTATTAGTTTTGCTCACTGGTACTAATGAACAAAGTCTTGGCTCAAAGCAGACATTCTAAATATTTATTCTATAGTCATTGAATAAGTAATCTAGCTTTTGGGAAGTGGAGGCAGGAGGATTTATGAGTTCAAAGTCATCCTGGGCTATATACAGTAAGTTCAAGAGCAGTCTGTGTTAGTTGAGACCCTCAGTAGTTATACATAACTGCCGTCAGGTATCTTATGTTTCTTTTTAAATAGAACAGCTCCTTCATTCCTTATTTACTTACTTCCTCCTTCAATCAAAGGAGGAATTACTAAGAGAAAAAAAAATAAAGTAAGTACTCAGTAGCAGAGCACTTACTTGGCATACTAAATGACCTCATGCTGTTTCCTAATACCAGAAAAAATCCTGGAGCCAGAGCCACAAAGCAAGACCTTAGATCAAAATATAGGGATGCTAAGAGATTGGCCTAAGTACTCTCAAAGCTATGATCAGGGGGATGAAGATGTGGCTCAGTGGTTAAGAGCACTGGCTGTTCTTCCAGAGGACCTGGGTTCAATTCCCAGCACCCACATGGCAGCTCACAACTGTCTGTAACTTCAGTTCCAGGGAACCTGACACCTTCATACAGACATACATGCAGGCAAAACACCAATGCACTTAAAAATAAATAAATCCTAAAAGAAAAAAATAGGCCATGTGGTGGTTGTGCATGCCTTTAATCCCAGCACTTGGGAGGCAGAGGCAGATAGAGCTCTGTGAATTCAAGGCCAGCCTGGTCTACAGAGTAAGTTCTAGGACAGCCCAGACTGTTTTACAGAGAAAACCTGTCTCAGCAAAACAAAAAAACAAAAAACAAAAAAGAAGAAGACATGATTCCCCCTGTTCTCCCTGCTTCATCTTCCAGAATGTTGGGATTACAGGTATATACCAACACACATTGCCTGAATACGTCCTTTTATAAAGAAATAGTGTAGAAAATTTACCACTAAAACTACATCAGTGGGATTTATTTCCTATTGCGACTACAGAAAGAAAGTTGAAACAGCCAGAAGTAAAGTATAATAAAATGGGGGAAAAAATAAAATGGGGATAACTGCTAAATCTAAGAGGTAGATTATGTGGGGTTATAACATTCCTTACTTCTGGATACAGCTCAAAATACAGTAGGCTAGCTCAGCAGGTAAGAGTGCTTGCTGCCAAGCCTAACAACCAGAGTGCTATCCCTAGGGTCCACATGGAAGGAGGAAACTCCCACAAGCTGTTCTCTGACTTCCACACATGTGCCATGGCATGTGTGTACTCACCACAGTAAAATTAATGAATAAAATGTTTAAAACAATTTACAAAAGGAAATGAAGATAAATACCTCAGGAGGAGATTTTCAGAGTTAAGAGTTACAATAGTTGCTTCTGTTGCTTGTAGTGAAATTAGCTTTGCAAGAGCTTCTGAGGTTTTGCCCTATAAGTTAAAACACAATAATGATACTAAGAAAGAAAATGCTCAAACCATAAAGTTATAATCTTTAACATTCATTCAAACATCAGCTTAAGAAAACATTTGATCAGAAAAAAGTTTACACTGGAATATGAATATCTTACAAAAAGCATTTAAAAAGTACTAACTATATTTTATGAAGAAATACAATTATTAGAAAAATATCAGGAATCTAATTCATACATGAGCAAAAGATCCTTCAAGAGGGAATATACTCAATATAGGGGGAATGTTTAGTCAGAAACACAAACTAAAGCCACCTTATAATTAACATCTAGTATCTTAGAAGGACTTAGATAAGATGCAATGCTGAGGATGCTGTGGTCAAAACCACTGTGCTGACAAACTCTCTCTGGCAAAATATCCCACAGCTTATAGCATGAGACCATGAAAAAGATATATGCCCTTTAATACCTCAATCATACCCTTTTTTTACTCCTAAGGTAATCAGCTCAGAAGAGATGACTATTAGACATGAATATGTTCAGTGTAGGATTATCTAAAACAAAAATTTAAGGAAAAAACGTAATTGAAAAGAAAACTAGACTGGTTTAGTAAATGAGAGCACAGTGACTTGACAGAAATAGGAAGTGATTGCCTAGACTGTAGTCAGGGAAAAAGCGTACAGTGCTTTCTATTCTACTAAACATAAAGTTCCAGGGAACAGGGTTAAAACTGACTTTTATCTCAGCATGGGAGCACAGATAGACTTTGACATCAGTTTAAGCCACATGACCAAATCAATTCTCAGTTAATAATCTGATATGATATATAAGTACTTCTCAAATGTCTCTCATAAAGTACTATGGGTATACTATTCTTGGCAGTAATATAAATTTGATACGTTTCCTGAAGATACTGATAAAACAAAAATCATTAACTGTATAAGTCAATACATATTTCTAATAAGCTGTCTAGACAATATTAAGGTCTTTGACTGATCCAATATTTTCACAAATGACAGCTTCCTTACTTTACCTTTGCTATATGTTCCAGCCACCGACCTAGGGCAATAAACACAAACAGCATAGGAGGCGTATCAAAGAAGGTAATAGGGTTCACTTCAGCTCTCTCATACATTGCGACTAGAAGAATAACCAGAGAGTAGGCAAATGCGATGGTAGTTGCCAGCACAATCAACACATCCATATTTGCTGTCTTATGCTTCAGCGCTTTGTAAGCCTGAATGTAGAAGTACCAGCCTCCACAAAACTGTAATAGAAGAGTGATTTCCTTAGACACTGAAAGACATATGTATACCTAAATAAACTTAGCATAAAGCATCAATGTTTACATCCTTTGCCTTTCAACTAATCCATAAACACTAGGAGAATTTTTTTGTTTGTTGTTATAGAGCCTCACAGGTATCTCAGGTTGGCCTGGAACTTGACAAGAACTTCCTTGTCTGTTTCCCAACTCCTAGGATTATAGGCAGGTACCACCACACCTGGCTGTAAAGGGGAAATTTTGAGCTGAAGCAAGTTTGCATTTTAGCAGAGTTATGTGCAAACGAAGAGCTTCAAATTGCTGTGCAAGACACTAGGAACATCCTCTACAGACCAGAGGCTACTTCCTCCCATAAGGAAAGACAAATAGCTATTGAATTTACTTTCTGAGGCTAAACAAGTAAACTAGGAAACAAATTTATAGACTTTGGAGATGGCTTTTGTAAATATATAACACTTAGCCCCTTTCCAAAAGTCAATCACAAGCCGTGGGTTCTGCTGGGAAGTATAACAGGAGAGCTTGTCTTTCATTAGTGCAATTGGTATTAATTAGTTGCTAGCACTATTGCCTTTTGTTTTGCTTTGGGGTTTTTGGTGGTGCTGAGATTGAACCTGGGGTTCTTTGTAATCTACCACTGAACTACACCCCATCCCTCACTTTTAAACCTTTAATGGGGATCAAATAAAGAGAAAGAACTTATTAAATGGTAGTATAACTTTTTATAGTAAAAATTTATCTCAAAATATGAGTAGAAAAGTATAAAAAGCAAATAACTAAAGAGTCAGAAAGAACTATAAAGTTATATATGACAGCAGACAGGAATATCCAGTTTTTAAAAATCAAACTTTTTCTCCACTTTATTATGAAATAATATCCTCAGGGATTAAATGGAGTATATTAGCTATCTTAATTATTTTAAAGTACCCAGCATAAAATGATCAACTTCTGGCCATGATATATTTAACCACAGATAATAACAGTGCCTACCACATTTTGGTTTTTTTTTTCTTTATCAACAAATATACTTGCTAATGTCACTTGCCTGTACAGGTAGACACAATAAAAGAGACAGCAAATTCATAATGGACAGTCCTGGCAGGATCTGATGCTCCAGGAACATAGGGGAATGGATCCTTTCTTCATTACTCATATTCTGATTATGGTGAAAAGTTGCAGGGTGGTGATCCACAACCATCATATATATCATCAGCCCCATTACAGGGATACAGAAAAACAGGCTCACAAGGAACGACCTTTTCCATCTTATATGGGAAACATTTAAAGAAAAAAAGCACATTTTGGTGAGTACCTAAAAGTTAAATATTCTATGTACTACAGAGAAACCCAGATTGTAACCATCTCACCCAGTGTAAGAATGGTATCATGGGGCTGCAGAAACAGCTCAGCAGTTAAGAGCTCCTATTGCTCTTGCAGAGGACCAAAATTCAGTTTCCAGTACCCAAGTCAGCTCACGAGCACCTGTAATTCCTGTACCAACAGGCCCCATGCCCTCTTCTGGCCTCTGCACAGAATCCTGCATACATGTGGTGTACATTCACACATATACATATTTTTTTAAAAAAGTAAATCTTAAAAAATGCTATAGCAAAACTGACATGCTAACAGGATGTCAAATTTCTAAAAGAAGTTGAAATGCTTTGTATTAACAATTCCAAAGTACTTACTGTTTTATTTCTCGTTTATGATCTAAGTGACTGGCTGACCGATCTTTCTTGACCAAAGAAGCTTCAAAACCTAAGCTCTAAGGAAATTCATAAGAAAAATGTCATTTCACTCAATGCAGAGATACTCTAAGCCATGCTGTTACCACTTAGAACAATTCAGTTCAATTCCTGAGTAAAAGTCATTCTGGGGAACAGAAATATAAAGCTGTCCAGAGCTTCCTGCCCGTGAGTACTTTGGTTTCTAAATTAATAGCTCATTGATTTTAGCTACTGTCTATTCTGCTCCTCCCAGACTAGCAATTTCACTCAAGTGCAATAGAGGTTTGCACCGGCAGTGCAAGAAAAGCTAGCACTACATTACATACATTGACCAAGGCCTTGCCTACATAGTTTTCATTCTTGTTTCATCATAAAAAGAACATGAATAAAAATCATTTTCCCCAATGCAACTAGTATAAAAAGAGAACTACACCCAAGACGCACACACAGACAGTTATAGACACCATGTTTTCAATTGCTAGGGAGACAGCTGCCATCTTTTAGCTGTTAACAGTGTAACACGTTAAAAAAGAGCAAATGAGTCTGGGGGCAGAGTGATCAGGATCAAGTTGATGGGATTCAACAAGTAAGTTCTCAAGTTGTTTCACTTCTGAAATAAGATGGTAGCCCTGCTGTGAGAATCCAGAACTGAAGCTTGGTAGCACTATTGAATACCTTCTGAGAGTGGCTAGGGTAGGAAATCAGTAATGCCTGCTTCACAGGTGTCAATGGTATTGCTGCCTAAATGAATAGGGTGTTAACTGAAGTATAATATGCTTTCAATCATCAGAACACCAACTTCGTAGCACGCTAAAACTTTGCATTATACACACACACACACATATGCTTAAGACATACTGAAGAACACAAGATGAATTTAGTACAAATAAAAGGGTTTGGCAGTTGAACTTTAACTTGAAAGTGTCTTTGTTTTATTTTGTTTTGTTTTGCTTTAACAACAAATCATAACACATCTAGCATATGCTCTAATTTCATTGTGATTAAGTCTTCCTTATATTATAACATACTTTATGTCCATTTCCTAAATACTTTGATAGTTTCAGCTTAAGTCTGCTCACAATTTAATGATGCAAATGTATCTTTGTCTAAATTTCCCTGATGAAGGCCATGGTGTGGGTGGGGGACAAAATCAGACACACTTACACTAATGTTCTAATGTGAAATAGTCAAAGGGGTCAGAGTCTTTTCATTGTCTATATCTAATATAAATATAAACCAGATGTGATTCCAGGAAGTATTGGCTGGAAAGGTAAGACAGAAAAGCAAAGTCACGGCACTTACTTCAATGGTATGGATAATATCTCTGGGACCCATAATTTCTGGATCATATTTAATATGTGCTTTGTTGGTTGCCAAGGCCACAGAGCAGTAGAAGATCCCTTTGTGTTTTGTGAGAGTAGACTCGATTTTATGGACACACGAGGCACATGTCATTCCTCTTACCTGTTTAAAAACAAAGTCTTTGTTATTGGAACTATCCCTTTTCTTCAGTTCCAAAGGAGATAGCACTTCTAACTAAAAGGACTATCATAACACAGGATATCTGTACAATTAATATATTTTGATTTGATCATTAGAATCTTGAATTTTGTTTTTCTGAGGGACTGCCACCTCTTTTTTTTTTTTTTTTATTTTCAAGACAGGGTTTCTCCGTAGCTTTTTGGTTCCTGTCCTGGAACTAGCTCTTGTAGACCAAGCTGGCCTCGAACTCCGCCAGCCTCTCTGCCACCTCTTTTTTAAAATTATTTATTATGTCTACAATAATCTGTCTGTGTGTGTGTCTGCAGGCCAGAAGAGGGCACCAGACCTCATTACAGATGGTTGTGAGCCACCATGTGGTTGCCAGGAATTGAACTCAGGACCTTTGGAAGAGCAGGCAATGCTCTTAACCACTGAGCCATCTCTCTAGCCCTACCTCTGATGCATTCTCAGGGCTAATAAAAAGAACTGGGTCTGAAGACAACTGTACTAAGCTACACATATACTAAAAGACATGCTACATTGTCAGAGTAGGTTATTCAGTATATGTGAGTCATAGCTTATCTTGATAAAAACTTAATAAAGAAAAAAGAATTCTATTTTTGTTGTGTACGTATACGGTGTGCATGTGTATGTGTTTATGTGTGGAAAGTTGTGCATGCGCACGAGCGTGTATGTGTGTGTCTGTATATGTCTAAATACATACACATGGATGAAGGCCAGAGGGTCAAACTGGATATCTTACTTTATTACTCTACTTTATTCACTGGGATTAATGAAGCAGCATCTCTAGCTGAACACAAAATTCACTCTTTTCTGGCTTCCAAGGACACCCTAATACATGTGGCATATATTAAAGTGCATGCACACACAAATACAAATAAAACTTAAAAATTATGTTATGTGTATGGGTGTGTTTTGCCAACATATATCTTTGCATCACGTGTGTATGATGCCCTTGCAAGCCAGAAGAAGGTGCCAAATACCCTGTGATTAGAGTTACAGATGGTTGTGAGCCCTATGTAGGTGCTGAGGTTTAAACCTGGGTCCTCTAGAAGAGCAGCCAGTGTTCTTACCTGCTAAGCCATCTGGCCAGCCCACTTAGAAACTTCTGACTAAATAAGGGCTAGAGAGATGGTTCAACAGTTAAGAGCACTTGCTGATCTTACCAAAGACCCAAATGGGTTAACACAACTGCCTGTAATTCCAGTTCCAAAGAATATGACATCCTCTAATGGCCTCGTGAAGATACCTGCAGGCATGTTCAATATATACAGAAACACACACATATGTATAAATAAAAATATTTTAAGTAAGTAAAAAGTTAAGTAAATGCCTCTAAAATTCCTCCATAAAAGCAAGAAAAGGTTTTTAAATTGTCTTAACCAATTTGTTTTTCAACTTGTAGATCTCCAGGAAGCATTTATTCAAAACCAAATCACGAATTTTGATAAAAACCAGCAAACTGTGTGGCATTACAATCTCTTGTATTCTCTTCTCTTCCTCTCCATTCTGTGGGAGGGAACTAAGAGTCCACAACGATGACGAAAAACAACAGTGTATCCACTGGACACCACAGAACAAAGAGCTCATTCAGAGCCTCCTTTCCAGAGAACTGAGCATTTCACCTATCAGATGGACCTTGGAAATAGCCCCTGCAAAAATGTCTGCCCTGACTGGATGGCTGGAATTCACTGAGCGCAAAAAAACTCCTTCCTGGAAAATATTTCTTAGCATGCAATGGTCTCATTATTTAGGGGAAGTAGACACAAGCTCCCATTCCCAATCAAGAAGCTATTTCCAATTAACAACCATTCACAAAGAAAAAAACTAGATTCTTCAAGAGTCTCCGAGTATCCAAACCCCACTTAAGTGCAGGCCCCATGCCCAGCAGTAGATGGCCAAGACAAAACAAACTCAAAAGTAGTTTTGGAGATTTGTTGTCTCATATTGCTTTGTTTAGACTTTCTTTTTAACTTTGCTGATCTTTTTCTAGTATATTATGGTTTAGTACTTTGTGTTTTTATGGGTTTGTGTGTGTATGTATGCGTGTCTGTTTCTGTGTGTACAAGTTTATGCCCTTTTCATGCTCTTTATTAGTTTTTTGTTCTTTCATTCATTTTGTTTTATTCTTGCCTTTTCTATTTGCTTGTCTGTTTTCTTAAGAGAAAAAGGAGTTGGAAGGGTAGGAAGGATCTGGAAGCAAACAAGGGAGGGAAAACCATAATCAGAATATAATGTATACAGATAACTTTAATTTCAATAAAAATAAATATACTTTTGTTTTTCAATTTTTATTTTTATTTACTTCATTAGTTCTTTGGGAATTTCGTACAATGTATTTTGATAATATCAACCTCATCTCCCACAATTCTTCCTATATCCACACCCCCTACCCTACCCAACTTTTTGTGTCCTCTTGTTTAATTTTTTTAAACCCATCAGGTTCAATTTTTTTTCTTTACACTAGAGTTACTTTATACAAAGTTGGTTTATCTTTTTCTTTCATTTCCCTCCTTTCCCTTTCCTTGAGACAATGTTTCACTATGTAGTGCAGGCTGACCTCAAACTTCCAGGAATCCTCCTCTCTCTGCTTCCCAAATGCTGAAATTATGAGCATCCACAACCACACCCCACTATTTTTAATGCATTTATTTACATATAATGTACGAGGATGACTTTCCAGAGTCAGCTGTCTCCTTTCACCATGTAGGTCACAAAGACAAACCTCTGGTCATCAGACTAATTGGCAAGCACCTTTACTGGCTGAGTCATCTTGCCAGGAGCCACACCTATTTTTTTGGTTTTTAAAAAGATAATAATTCCATTCCATGCTTGAAGACTGCCATTAAGTCAAAGCCTTCTATTTTTAAGTTTCCTTCATTTTTATTATGTGCCCTATTTTCCAAGGTTTTAGTTACCTATATCTATAACAATTTTTCTCTGAAAGCCTCTCCAAGTTTCTGTTAGAAATCTGTTAAACATACAAAAGTTCCTACTTACAACAAGTTCCAAAACGCCATCCCCTTCATCAGCATTTTCCATCACCATGGCTCCAAATCCAAGCTCTCGGATAAACTCTGCTATCATTGGGGGTTGAATAACAGCTGGGTTATATCTTACTTCTGCTTTGCCGGCCATCAGGGCCACAAGTACAGAATATATTCCTGGAAACATTAGTAAGAAAAACAATGCAGGTAATAAGTTTTACCAAAAACATAATGATGCTAAAACTACTTTTCATATATTTTAGTTGACTGCAAAAGTATTAAAGAAAATTTGAAGAAATTTACTACTTAATTTTTTATACAAGTCTTAAACCGAAACAATTTCAAACTGTTTTCAAAGGAGGCCTTAGTTTCTTAAACTTATTCTACAAAGTTTAAAATATATATATTTATATATACATATATATGTAGAAGGGACAGCAACATGTTTCACCCTCACTGAGATTAAACTATTATCAATAACATTTGGCTCACCTGTTTTTGTTCAAGGAAGGGTCTCACTATGCAACCCTAACTGGCCTGGAACCTGCTATACAGACCAGGTTAGCCTTGAATTAGAACCCACAGAAACCTGCCTTCCTCTGTGCCACAAGTGCTAGGATTAAAGATATGTACCACTACCCCCTGGATCATCCTGTTTTTTTCTGAAACAGGGTTTCTCTGTTGCTTTGGAGTCCATCCTGGAACTAGCTCTTGTAGATCAAGCTATCCTCTGCCTCCCAAGTGCTGGGATTAAAGGTGTGCACCACCACCGCCCAGCTCTATTTTATTTTTTACAGACAGAATCTTACTGTCACTCAAGCTAACATACAAGTCCTAGACACAAGCTGTCTTCCTGTCCCAGCCTATCAGATGGCCAGGAGCATAGGAGCCACAACAACTGGGTCTTGTTTATCTATATTCTTACTGATTGTACTCCTAGCCTTCTATCCAGATTATGTTGAAGCAAATCCCAAACACCCATTACTTTGCATACAAATATTTAAATATGAATCTCTAAAATCTCCTTACAAACAACCACAATAGGACAGGGAATGTAGTGGTAGAACAGCTGCTTAGTGTGTGTGAGTTTCAATCACACCTCACATAAACAACATCTTCACATGTAAAACAATATTCTTAAACCTATTAATTTAACAGTTTTGTGTCCAAATTAGGATCCAAATAAGACAGATATATTACAATGAGATAAATTTATATCTTATAAAAAATACTTTTAGAAACTAATAAAACCGGGGCTGGGGATGCAGCTCAGTTGGTAAAGTGCTAGCCTAGAACACATGAGACTCTGAGTTGTAGCCCATAAAACTGGGCTTACATTTTTAGTTTTATAGGTACAAAATTATTCAGATGATCAGAGAAAATGTCTGTCTGAAGAGAAGTGGTGTGGTGCATGTCCTTAATCCCAGCACTCAGGAGGCAGACGCAGGCGGCTCTCTGTGAGTCGGACCTGGCCTGGTATACAGAGTGAATTCTAGGCTAGCAAGGTCTACATAGTAAGATCCTGTCTTTAAAAAAATGACAGAGAAGAGTAATATAGATGATGCAGAATAAATCTTTGTGCTTCTGTTGAATATACTTAGTAGCCTGGTGAAAACAGAGTATAACTTTTCAAATTTCAAATAGCAGTTATTTTAATTTTAACAAATCTCTGAAGCATAACAAGAGCTCGTTCTAATCTTTTCCACCTCGGGGGTGGTACTGGACAATTGAACACAAACGTCTCAGAGGCTAGACACAGCCCACACACTGCCAATGAGCTGTGCTGTACCGTGAACTTTCACTCTTAGAACCTCTGGGCTTTTTAAGTAATGCAACACAGCCTTAATGAGGAGCCTAGTACTCCTTAGTTCCACAGGCTAAGGCCAACAGTTAAGAGGTGGTAAAAAGGACAACAGGGGTTAGCCAAGAGAATTAGCTTAACAAATTTTAAAATGGGGGCTGGTATTGTCACTTAATATCCAAGTATGTATTTAGCTTTCTCGAGGCCCCGAGAAACTAGCACTGACATTATCTCTTGAAAAGAAAATTTCTGTAGTACTTTTCAAACAGGAACTGTTCAAACTTCCTCTGCATTCATTTGCCTGTCAACATTCATTTGTTCCCTCCCTCCTTTCCTTCTTTCCTTTTCTTTTTTGAAATAGGATCTCACTATGTAGTGCTAGGTGTCCTGGACCTGGCTATGCAGACCAGGCTGACCTCAAATTCACAGAGATCTGTGTGCTTCTGCCATTCTTTTCCTTTTTAATGAATCACACAAAGCCTTGACTGCAGTCAGGAAAAGTGGGGGCTGAAATGAATATTGCACAAATAACCAAATGAAGGCACAATGAACCAAAGATATATGTCTTACATTTCACAAAATAATCTTCTAGTCTTATTATAAAAGATGATGTGCTAATTACACTTGAAATAATTTCCTCAATTTCCAAGACATGCTTGCCACATTAATCCTTACTTCCTTAACTAGCCCTTGTGAGTAACATCTATCATCAAGACATCAAGGGTTAGGTCAGCACCAAACGTAAGACTTTGGTCTCATTAAACATAATCACATATCTATGCGGTTAACTAAGCTACTGTACTATCCTGAAACGTCTATAAATATGAATGTAAATTTGAGCTAAAACAGCTGAGTGACTGAAGAAAAACTGTGGTGCTGATTTTTGAAGATTCTGTAACCTGAAGTGAAAAGACACGCTACTAAGCAACATGGACTTCCTACCACAAGGGAAGATCAGAGGTCAAACTGTTTCAAGAGACAAATATGGCTGGGCTCTGGTACTTTATATAGGTAAGACAATAGCTAACTCATATCATTATCACTTTTAAGGAAAACTTTAACAAAAAATGTAGTTTCTCATAGTCCATTATAGCCATGGTTCATAAAAGTAATGCTTTGCATTTCTTTTGGCTATAAAGTTTTCAGTAAATTTCATTGGCGCTAAAATGTGACCATAAGATAAAGGAAATAACACTAACAAAAACTACCAGAAATTCAGAGTTGTTCTGTGCATCGAGGATTTTCTTTACAAAGTCTTGGGAAGAATTATAAGTATGGATACAAAATACAAATGGGAAACAATCTGGAAATAAGTCCATAAAATTACAACACTTAAAAGTGTCTTACCTTCTTCTCGTCTTAGATTCCGCTCAATGTTTGCTACACAAGAAGCACAAGTCATTCCAGAGACCTGTATGTAACACTTGCTATGGACTGGTGTCATCACACTATCTGGCTCATTAGTTGAGGGCAAAAGTGGTGTTTCCAATGAGGGCTGAGCTATCACTACCAATGGCTCGTTTGTGTCTGGTGGGAATAAAAAGGTTCTTTTCATTTGTGGTATTAATTACTCTCCGGCTGCCACGCTGTCATTGTCACATATGTCACAGTTCATGCCTCCAGACCTGGCAATCCATTCTTTAAAATCAGTAAATTCCTAAAAGCCCTCAACAAATACATTGTTATTACCCTTTCTCAGCAATGACTTTGAATTTCTTTACTGACCACCCAGGTACCAAGAAAATCTGACTCAAGTGAATATATAAAATTTTAATCATAATTTTTTTAAAGAAAAAAAAACAAAAACAAAACCCTTTAGTCATGTCAGATTCTTCTAGCCATTATCTCCAAACCCAACCCCAAGTAGAGACTAATTGGTTACCAGACAGTTCTTATGCTTGTATCTAAGTGGAATTATCATGCTGGCAATTTGTACATTGACATTAAAAAACTTCTTCCTTATCTATGGGATATATTTTTCAGTGGGTGCATGAAAGTATCAATAGTACCGTCACCCTATGATGTGTGTGTATACACATATATATGTGATACAGTTTAATTTACAAATGAGGCATAGTAGGGGCTTAACAATTGACAATAAAACAGAATAATTATAACAATAAATGCACTGTTAATCATTGAGACATCTCTCTAACCTTCTCACATGGCTTTTTGTACAGTGTACCACATCCAGGTATAAACCACCATGTTTGGTCAGCCTTTAGCTTTTTAGGCTCATGATATCCTTACGCATTTTATACACACTGGTGACAACTGCCACAGGACTCATTTGTAAGAAGCGGAATTTCAGCCTGGTGTGGTGGTGCATGCCCTTAATCCTAGCATTAAGCAGGTAGAGACTAAGGAATCTCTGCGAGTTCAAGGCCAGTCAGGTTGATTTAGTTAGTGAGTTTCATATCAGCAAGGGCTACACAGTAAATCCCTATCTCAAAAAAGGTGGAATTTCAGTAACTGTGAATATTTTTTTGTTGCTAAATGCCAAATAAAGAAACAAAATAGGAATATAAAAATATTAGGGATATCAAAGAAAAAAATATAATTACCTGGCAAGATAGCATCAAATCCCATGTCTTCAATTGCTTCTCGCAAGGTTTCTGGAGAAGTTAGTAGAGGATCATATTCAACAGTCCCAGTACTATTTGCAAGGGAAACACGGATGGATTTTACACCTGGCTTTTTTGATATGACACCCTCTATAGACTGGACACAAGAATTACAAGTCATGCCATTAATGTTAATCACAGTTTCTTGGGTCAGAGGCTGGCTCACTATGTTCGAAGGCATCTTTTGAAGAGATGAACTGGAGGGAAAGCTGTAGGTATTTTCAACTTCATTTGCAATACTAACTCTGTATTGCCCTGGCAAAACAGCCTCTATTGCTTTTCTCAGCGTTTCTGGAGTGACTGAGCTTGCATTGTACTTTATAATGGCTGACCTATTCTCTAAAGAAACGACTATACTGCTTACATACTGGAGTGTAGATAAAGCACTTTCGATATTTGACACACATGATTTACAGTGCATGCCCTCTATGATGAATGTGGCTGTTGAATCACTGGGATAAGATGGGCTCTTCTGCTGTGATCCTTCTGGGGATTTGACTGATGTATTCTTCAGGCGCTCGACATCAATGGTTCCCAATTTGAGGTACTTGGGCTGCTTTTTTATGAAGGCTGGGAAGCCCACAGCTTCAATCTGCTTCTTTATTTCCTCTGCTGTGATCAGATGAGGCTGATAAACAATAGTAGCTTCTTGGTTGTCTAGGGACACTAAATAATAAATAGAAACATACTTAACTTAGTTATTCCTGGGCCACTTCACAATCAATTGCTGTTTCTCCCTCACTCTTCTCAATGCTTTTTCTTAAATACTTTTGTGGTTTTCAGAAAAAGGGACTGACATACATTGGAAACAAGCAAAAGACATGATCACTGCTCCTATGGTCTCCATATTTCTGGATCATCCCAGTAGCAATACATTAGAGGTAAAGAACACCCCAGGCAGCCTGTTGAGGAAGCCTAAACACCATAAATTGTTACTGCAGCTGCCTCTTCTACTAAACTAAAGTTCAAGACTCTCATAACCTTTCATTATAATCATTAACTTCACTAACATTAATCCTGAGAATATGCTACGCCTCCAACTTCAATGAAGCAGAAAGCAATTGCAGGCCCACGGATCGAAGCTCATGCTTGGGAAGAAAGCAAAAAGTATAAAGATCAAAACAGAAAAGAGCTTTACAAAACAAGCAAAAAAAGAGGAGAGAGCAGATAAATTACCTTTAATTCGCTGAACACCTTGCAGCTTCCCAACTTTGCCTTCAATGGTGCTAGTGCAGGAATGGCAGGTCATCCCTTCCACTTTCATCTTCAGCATGACTTCTCCGCCCTGAGGCATGCTGTGTTCGTCACATGCTCCTGACTTTTTCTCCTGACTTCCCACGTCTAAACTGAGGTCTGGGACCAGCTCCACAATCTGACTGGCACTCACTAGAGAAGGGATTATGGTTACTACTGCAGTTCTTTGCTGAGGGGAAATCGTAACACCAGTCACACCCTTGGTCTTCAGCAATGTGCTTTGGATATGGTCCCATGGCAGAGCCAGTGGAGCAGTGACAGTCAGAAACACAGTATTGGTTAAAACAGGGAGAGGGCTGGCATTGTGGAGAAGAGCATCAAAGCCCATGTCATCGATAGCTTCTTGGAGGGTCTTTGGAGTCTGAAGTTTAGGGTCAAAAATAATAGTTGCATTTTTTTCTTCCAGTGAAACCTTTTGGAAAGAAATTTCAGAAGTTAGTTTAGCTCAACTATATGACCTAGGAATTAAGAATAACAGGAATTGAGAAGGGGCAGTGGTGGCATAGGCCTTTAATTCCAGCATTTGGGAGGCAGAGGCAGGCAGATCTCTGTGAGTTCAAGGCCAGCCTGGTCTACAAAACGAGTTCCAGGACAGTCAAGGATATATAGTAAGACTCTTGGTTTTGTTTTTGTTTTTTTTTTAAAAAAAAAAGGAAGAAGAAAAGGAAGAAGAATATCAATGATCAAGAACCAAGCCTTCCTGAGCCATCTCATATTCCAAGACTAGCTCCAGGACACTTAGTTCACACACTGGCCTTCCCTGATAAAGACCTCATCAAAGACCTCTTTTCTGCAGCAGATCAAGACTATTATAGAATGTCCACAACTGGTCAAAAATGCAGAGTACCAATACATACTCATCCCCAATTGATACATCTGCAACACAAATCCTACACCTGAAGCTCAAGGAATATTGCAAGAGAGGGCAGAAAGACCATAAGAGCCAAAAGACCAGGATATCTGCTAAGACATAGTGTCTTCTATGTATGACAAAGAAGATGAATCCATGAAACCACAACAAAATGATTGTCTAAACAAGACCTGCACAATGATAGTATCAGTGGAAAAAAAAAAATCTCACATAGTCCCACCCCTAGATGCAGAGATAAAGTCCAATAATGGTTGCTGAGAGATAGAGAAACAGTCTTCTCCAAATGGTGGTCATCCCTAAACATGAGTAATAGTAAACAGACTCAGTGGTGTGTGTGTGTGTGTGTGTAAACATGTAGCAATAATAATTAAAGAAATAAGAGGTCATAAATTTGAGAGTGAGTGGTGGGGGAACATAGGAGGAACTGAAGAGGGGGACAAAGGGGAAGAAATGAGGTAAATACCTGTACTCATGTGCAAAATTTTCAACAAAATAAATTTAAAAGTAAAATATGTTAGGAAAAGAATATCAATCACACCACATACAAGAAGGATGAAATAAATAACAGCACTAGAAACTAGTAGTTTCTCAACTATGTTTTCACCTTTACTACTCTTGCTGGAAAGAAACATAAAATGTTTTATCCACCCAAAACAATGTGTAGGCCTTCATAACTGTGGTACCAATCAGGTAATCAAACTATGTGCATTGACAAGCACACTCTAGAATCTCACCACAGAATACAGACTATACTTTCCTAATATATCTTTTCATAAATTACTGCAACATGTCACATTATACGGATTTAAAAGGTTCTACAAGAAATAGTACTACTACAGAAAATAAAAGGTAGGGTTGAGAGATGGCTCAGCAGTTCAGGGCATCCGCTATACAATCGTGACAACTGGAGCTCATATCCCAGCACCTGTATAACAATCTAGGTATCCAGCACACAGCTTTTAGCTCAGCAAAGAGTGGAGGAGAGACAGGAGGATGGTTGGGCTTGCTGGCTTCCATAGCTGAGAAAAATGTAAGAAGGAACTTGCCTCAAAAGGAAAGGGGAGAATGTAGTAGATGAGATGATAAGCACCCATGAGCTCTCACATCCATGTCTATAAAGAAAAAAAACCTTTTACAATATAAAATGCAAGTTAATATAAAGTCCACTCCTTTAAAAATATTAATTAAAGGGTGGAGGTATAACTCAGTGACAGAGTGGATGCTTTGCATGCACAAGACCCTGGATATAATGCCCTAGATGTAATTCTCAGTAAACACACACATACACAGAGGCTGGGCATAAGCACCATTGCCTTCCAGGGTTTTCAGAAGTAGGAAAGTTCCTTGTAGCAGTAATAAGTTATCAAAGTAAAGTTATCAAAGTATAAGTAAACAAAGAACAGCTAACATTTACTAAGTACTTGTTATGTGTGCCAGGAAATGGGATTCTTAGGTCACAAAGCTGAACATGCCACACTCACATGGATCAACACTAGGACAGAGAATATAGAAGGTGGCTAACCATTGGTCCCTGACATTACATCTCAGAAAAGGCTCCTTGGAGAAAATAATGCCTATTAAAGGACAAAGGGATTCATCACATATGAAGAAACTGCAAACAAATGGAAGCACAAAGGTAGAAAAATATGAAGCCTAGAAATGAAAGGATTGCTCTATTATGGGGTCTTACGTCAATAATAGTTTATAATCTACCTTAATGGTAGTAGAGTGTCATGAAAAAGTTACACAGGGGAACGTCATGAGATCTCTATCTTAAACAATCAGTGCATAGAAGATGATGGGCTGGTTGGAGAGATACCAATTAAGAAACTACTCCAATTGCAACAACAACATAACACAGGCTCTGAATTAAGGCATGTGCATGAGAAAAAAGGGAACAGAAGCTGCTCCAAGACATGCTTATCACAGGGAGACCCAGCAACAAATTGAACCAGGGTCCTCTACAAGAGTAGCAGATACTCTTACTGATTCATTTTTCCAGCTTCACACTTTATTTTTATTTGTGTATATGTGTTTTTTCCTACATGTATATCTGTGCACCATGTGTATGCTTAGTGTCCATGGAGGCCAGAAGATAATGTTGGGTCCCCTGGAACTAAAGTTATAGATGGCTGTTAACTATAGTATAGGTGCTGGGAATTGAACCCTAGTTCTCTGAAAGAGAATTATGTCATCCAGGCTGTACTATAATTTGTGCTATGCCTTGAAATATAACACGACTATAGGCTGACCTTGACCTCACAATCTTCCCACCTCATACCCTGAATGCAGGAAGTATAGGAGTGCATCTCGTTGTGTGGCTTTAATTTTTCTTCTTCTCATGGAAAATACTATATGGCATAATCTAAAACCAATATAAATTATTTTCCCATTTCTGTTGATCATTTATGCTAGTGCTCTCTTCCACAAAAAGCTACCTGGCTAGAGTTATCTGAGCCTTAAAACCTCCATGCCATGATCATATTTCAAGTTTTTATCAAACTTATTGTTGTCAGTTACAAAGCTAAAGGAAGAAATAAAAAATGAAGTTCATTAAAATAAGCAAAAGGGGGCATCTTAGTGGTTAAAAGCACTGTCTGCTCTCTCAGAAGATCTGGGTTTGATATCCAGAACCAAAATGATAGCTAACATTCACATGGCCAAAACACCCATACACATTTATAAAAATCTAAAAGAATTCACCTATTGTAGACTCCGTGACCCTTATTTATGGCTAGAAACCAATTATGAGTGAGTACATCCCATGTTCATCTTTTTGGGTCTGGGATACCTCACTCAGGATAGTGTTTTCTATTTCCATCCATTTGCATGCAAAATTCGAGAAGTCATTGTTTTTTACCGCTGCGTAGTACTCTAATGTGTATATATTCCATACTTTCTTCATCCATTCTTCCATTGAAGGGCATCTAGGTTGTTTCCAGGTTCTGGCTATTACAAATAATACTGCTATGAACATAGTTGAACAAATGCTTTTGTCATATGATAGGGCATCTCTTGGGTATATTCCCAAGAGTGGTATTGCTGGGTTCAGGGGTAGGTTGATCCCGAATTTCCTGAGAAACCAAAACACTGACTTCCACAGTGGTTGCACAAGATTGCATTCCCACCAGCAATGGATGAGGGTACCCCTTCCTCCACAGCCTCTCCAGCAAAGGCTATCCTTGGTGTTTTTGACTTTAGCCATTCTGACAGGTGTAAGATGATATCTCAAAGTTGTTTTGATTTGCATTTCCCTGATTGCTAAGGAAGTTGAGCACGACCTTAAGTGTCTTTTGGCCATTTGAACTTCTTCTGTTGAGAATTCTCTGTTCAGTTCAGTGCCCCATTTTTTAATTGGGTTAATTAGCATTTTAAAGTCTAGTTTCTTGAGTTCTCTATATATTTTGGAGATCAGACAGAGACCCACACTGGAGCACTGGACTGAGCTCCCAAGGTCCCAATGAGGAGCAGAAGGAGGGAGAACATGAGCAAAGAAGTCGGGACCACGAGGGGTGCACCCACCCACTGAGACAGTGGAGCTGATCTATTGGGAGCTCACCAAGGCCAGCTGGACTGTGACTGAAAAAGCATCGGATAAAACTGGACTCTCTGAACATGGCGAACAATGAGGGCTGATGAGACGCAAAGGACAATGGCACGGAGTTTTGATCCTGCTTAATGTGCTGGCTTTGTGGGAGCCTAGCCAGTTTGGAGGTTCACCTTCCTAGATATGGACGGAGGGGGGAGGACCTAGGACTTACCACAGGGCAGAAAACCCTGACTGCTCTTTGGACTGGAGAGGGAGGGGGAAAGGAGTGGGGGGAGGGGGAGAAAGGTGGGAGGAGGGGGAGAAGGGTGGGAGGAGGGGGAGGGAAATGGGAGGCTGGGAGGAGGTGGAAACTTGTGTTTTTTTTTTTTTTTTTTTTTACTCCTTTTCTCAATTAAAAAAAAAATCTAAAAGAAAGTCTAGTTTCTTGAGTTCTCTATATATTTTGGAGATCAGACCTTTGTCTGTTGCGGGGTTGGTGAAGATCTTCTCCCAGTCAGTGGGTTGCCTTTTTGTCTTAGTGACAGTGTCCTTTGCTTTACAGAAGCTTCTCAGTTTCAGGAGGTCCCATTTATTCAATGTTGCCCTTAATGTCTGTGCTGCTTTTAATCTCACTTGCCTGAGGTCCATGGCATTCTGATTGAGGAAACAGATGTGACTGCAGTTCCATAGTAGTATATTTGCTTAGTCTGCAAGGACCTAGGATAATCCTGAGTGTTGCAAAGAAAAGGCTAAAGGAGAAGAGGGAAAATAGATCACTGGTTGTCAGGGCCTATACAAAAGCCTTAGGCAGTACAGGTAGTTTTCAGGGGTGGGGGGTGGGGGTGGTTGTGGTGAATGAATCTCCACATGTATTTCTGCTAGCTGCTACATGGGGCAGAAACCTTCAGGGGTAAACTGCTATATTAACACCCCTTCCAACAGTTCTTTCTCGTTCTTTTCAGCTAAAACTTTACGATACAAATTGAACACGCCCAGAAGCATTCCTTCTCCTGATTTTTAGAACATGTGCTCCACTACTTTAGGCTAATCATGCCCCAAACTTTGCCTATTATATATCCTTTTTAAATTGACCTTAAACTCATCATAATCAGGATTGTACTACTTAGCTGAGCATGCTTAACAATGGGCCAACCCCTGAATGAAAATATGCAGGCTTCCTGAATAAAAAGCCTCAAGCTTCCTTGGTAAGCACTACTTTGGAAATAATTACCCCATCACCTTCCCTGCTGTAGGTAATAAATCTTTCCTCACTCCTTTATATTTAGCTGTGCTTGTTTTAGCTTTTGTACCCAAGCAAATGGGAACCTAGTCTATTTGATTACAGTCACAAAATGTAAATGTACATTTACAAAAATAACATGTTTTAACATTCACAATCAATAACACTCACAAAAGTAAAAATGCCTAGCAAGTGCAAAACTCTGATTTTAATGCAAAAAATAAGAAAAATTCTAATTATTATACACCTAAAAAGGACCAATGTTGTTAAATGACAATTTTTTAGGCAGGGTATATCTATGGCTCACACCCATTTCAAGCTCCAAATGTTCCCTCCTCAGCCTTCTGAATGCAGGAATTACAGGTATGTGCCTCCACATCTGGTTCTACGTGACAATTTCTTAAAATCAAAAATTCAAATAAGGTTAAAAATTCAGTAACTCAGCTTCCCTCCCTATAACTGAAATGCTTACAATGGGTAGTGCCTGTGATATCATATATAAAACATTTCTATCACTGATGAAGATTCTGGCACAGCCCTATTGTGGGGACTACTGCATATAAGTTTCATTACATCATAGCTAATATATCCTTTTAAATGTTTTGTTACATTTTTTGCTTATGGGTCAGGGGGTCTAAATAGTGAGTTTGAGGCCACCCTGGACTTCATAAAACCGTGTCTCAAATAACAATAATAAATAAAAAGTAGTATTTCAAAAAAGTGGTATTTCCCCATATTATTCATTCTGCAGATGAGGAAGACATGCTCTTATTTAGTTACTTCTATTTCTATATTTTAAAGCTAGATGAGCATGCTTAGCACAAATCACTTTGGGGTATGAGCACTCAACTTATAATGAAAAGACTTTAGAAACCTCAAGTATCAAAGGAAACAAAACTCACAACCCCTTATTTTCTTTTAAGAAGAAAGCCACGCGGAGCTCAGAATCATCAAGGACAGTACTGAGTGCCAAAACCTTGGGTAGGAAGCTAAGCTGGTATTTATTTACCTAACAAATATTTACTGAGTGTCCATTATGTGCCTGGCATTGTACTGGCTGTTAGAGATACAATAGTGAGGCAAGCCAGGCAAGGCTGTGCAGAGATGGAAATTGCTGGTAGCAGTGTGATTCTTTGTCTGAGCAGCTCTCCTTTCACATGCTCCCCTCATCCCTAAATCATCACCTCCAACTCCCCACACTGTTCCAACGTTTCTACATCATTTTTCATTAGGAATCAATGCTGTCATTTTATTCTTAGAGAAACCATTTTCCATTATTTCAAGAGTCCCTCTGAACGTAATCAGAACAGCCTACAGATCATGAGCGCAGGAAGCACTGAAGACAGAAGAGTATAAACTAGTTAGCAGAAGACGGCAGTGGGAGAGAAGAACAGGAAGTAAACTAATGGCACCCTGTGATCTTAGCAACAGCAGGTGTGCCAGCGCCCACCTATAATCTGAGCACTCAGGAAGTGTTTGCCAACAGGAAGGTCAGAGCTCCAAGGCCATCTTAAAATACATGCTACACAAACACACCTCCACCACCACAACCATAATGTAGAGAGGTTGCTAGCTGTTCACATAATTTATATTAGTGCTTATAATTTTCTGTGTCTCTTGAAATGTTAAACATGAAATCCAGACACTTGAGAGGCTAAAGAAGAAGGATCAATGCAGGTTTGAGTCTAACCTGGAATACACAGTGAGTCCCAGGTCCAGGTCAATCTCGGTTTTACACAGTGAAACTCCATTCAAAAAGGGAGGAGACAACCCAGATGTAGCATATTTCTCTACATAAAACATCTATGTAAAATGTATAAATATGTGGTTTGTATCTTCTATTCTTAGACAATATAAAATGTGAAAACCTTGGAAGAATCATCCCACCTCTCAGTTTCCTGAGAAGACCAGAGAAAATATTCCTTTTTAGCTCTACTTTTCTGTAAGAGTTTAAAATTGTGCCAGCAAGATGGATTAGTGGATAAAGGCTCTTACCACCAAGTCTAACAACCTGAGTTTCAGTCTCAGGATCCATATTATGAAAGGAGAGAACCAAATCCAACAAGTTATCTTCTATAATATCCTTGCATGTGTGTCACACACACACACACACACACACACACACACACACACACACACACTCGCTCACATACAGGATGGAAGGAACGCAGCCAGGCAGGCAGACTGGATGGCTGGCTAGCTTTAAGAAGCTAAAAATTTGAGCTGGAGAGATGGCTCAGCAGTTAAGAAGACTGGCTGCTCTTCCAGAGGACCTGGGTTCAATTCCTAGCACTTACCTGGCAGCTCATAACTGTCTATAAGTCCAAAGTCTTGATACCCTAACATAGAAATACATGTAGACAAAACACCAATACAAATAAAAATAATTTTTAAAAAAGCTTTAAAACTGGGACCAGAGGGTTGAGCGGTTGAGAGCACTGTCTGCTCTTGCAAAGGACTCAGGTTTGATTCCCAGAACCCAAGTGGTGGCTTACAACTCTTTGTAACTCCAGTTTCAAGTGATCTGATGCTCTTTTCTGGCTTCACTGGGCACCAGACAAGCATGTGGTGCATATGCACACATAGACAAATCACCCAATCACATAAAATAAATAAAAGTGTTCCCACAAAATTCCAATGTTTCAAAGCCAACAAGGAGGATGTAGTTGGACTTTCCTTTAGGCTCACAAATATGTGGAGAATTATTGTTAGCTATGAAAGTTTGGCCTTAGCTTAGGCTTGTTCCACTAGCTCTTATAACTTACATAAACCCATTTATTTTCATCTACATTCTGTTATCTTTACATTGGCAATGTTGTTTCCTCTGCATCTGGCAGGCGACTCTGCCTTTCTTCTTCACAGAGTCCTCTCTGTTCCCGGAAGTCCTGCCTAGCTATTGACCATTCAGCTCTTTATTAAACCAATCAGAAGGTGCCTTGGCAAAAACACATCTTCACAGTGTAAACAAATAATCCAGAATTGAAGGGTCCTAGGTAACTAGTTTGTAAAAGCAGAGCCATCATAATTAAGATTAGGATCCTTATAAACAAGGACCCAGAGAACTCATATGAAGAGTCAGTCATGTGAGGATATAGTAAGTTTGTGGTGAGACTAGGCTACATACGGAAACCCTGTAAACAACAACAACAACAATAATAATAGCAGCAAGACATGGTGGCACATGCCTGTAAATTCAGTACCTGAGAAGCTCAGGCAGGAAGATTCTGAGTTCTAGTTCAACCTGGGTTATATAGCTATATGCATATAGAATGAGACCCTGTCTAAAAATGAATAGATACATGAAATAATTTTCTTATACATAAGTCACTTTGTGGTATTTTCCTATAGAAGCTTGAACAGACTAAGGCAAAGGTGTTCCAGTACCATGAAAGCTAAATCAACCACCCAGGATGCTTAGGGGGAAAATGAAAGAGGTTTCAAATGCAAATGTATATAATTCCATAATCTACAAATGGTTAAGATACATAAGCTCCATCTTAATGAAAACTAAAATTCTATGCTTGTAATTTGTAGCAACATATGGCTTATATATATAAACAACTGAAAAACATGAAATATTTCTAGTGTTAGAATAAAAGTTTAGTTACATGTCTATTTTTCCTCCTCACATTTCACATCATCACGTTTTTGAGACAGTTTTTCATGGAGCACAGACCAGTTTTTCTTTCTTTTTTTTGTTTATTTGTTTTTTGTTGTTGTTGTTTTGTTTTGTTTTGTTTTTCGAGACAGGGTTTCTCTGTAGCTTTAGAATCTGTCCTGGAACTAGCTCTTGTAGACCAGGCTGGCATCGAACTCACAGGGATCTGCCTCCCTCTGCCTCCAGAGTGCTGCCCTTAAAGGTGTGTGCTACCACCATCCAGCTCCAAACCAGTTCCTAAACTCACTTTGTGGCTAAGGATACCTTGAACTCCTGATTCTCCGCCCTCTACTTCCTAGTGCTGGAGATAGATTCAAAGACAAAGAGAACCTCTAAATGGTTTACAGTGTGTTTAAAAATATATGTAGGCTTGGGAGAGAAAAAAAAAGGATAAAGTCCTTAAAATAAAAAAAGAAAGAGAGTGGTTGAGTGTGGTGGCACACACTTTTAATCCCAATTCTTGGGAGGCAGAGGCACACACCTTTAATCTCTGTGAGTTCAAAGTGCAGGTGGCACACACCTTTAATCCCAGCACTTTGAAGGCAGAGGCAGGAAGATCTCTGTGAGTTCAAGGTCAACCCTGGTCTACAGAGTGAGTGCTAGGAGAGCCAAAGACACACAGAGAAACCTAGTCTCAAAAAGTCAGAAATTAAAAATGAAAATAAAAGATATAGAATTTAAAATAAAGCCATGCACAAATGAAAAACACAGAGAGTCTGGATACTGTATGTTATTGTGTTGTCTTTAAGTTGTTTGATGGCTGAGGAAAAAGCAAAAGCTGCTAAAAGATATTTGATTATAAATGCTGCTGAATTAATCCAAAATATATATTTTGAAAATGCCGTGACTTCAAAATTTAAGTCAAAAGGTATATTACTTTGGAGGAGAGGTTTTTCTTTTGTTTCCATAGAAAATGAAAGGCTTTGGAACCATTCCGAGCTAAGAAAAATCAGGTTTGATCAAGGAAGACCCCCTGAAGAATCTCCAATAGGAGCAAATGGTCTAGATGATCCAACATTTCAGAGGACCTCTGTTGGAGTTTCCTCTGAGTTCTGCATCCAGAACAGTTTCAAGACTGCTGGCTGCAAGGATCAAGCCTCACAGAATATTCCATTCAGGACTTGACCATAATTGAAAATTTTCTTTAGGCCACCATAAGATTATCAGTGCCCCCAATCAGCAGGAAGTAGCCTGGAAAACTATGCCCACATTCTCAAAAAGTGGATTAAGGATGTTTGCCTTTGTTTAGAATGTTGGTTACAAGTTGCTATGGATAATGGTCAGGAAAAAAGCTAACCAAAGGAGATTCGATTCAGAGTTCTTGTTGTTGTTGTTGTTGTTGTTTTTTGTGGTACACAGGTCTTTTATCCTGTCACTTGTATTATTTTTAATAAAACACTAATTGGCCAGGAAGGAAGGAGAGGCAGGGCAACAAGAACAGGAGAATTCTGGGAAGAGGAGAGACTCAGTCTGCAGTCAACACAGAGGAACCCAGACATAGAAGAAGCAAGATGAGACTGCCTCGCCAAAAAAGGTACCAAGCCACATGGCTAACACAGACAAGAATTATGGGCTAATATAAGTTATAAGAGTTAATAAGAAGCCTGAACTAATAGGCCAAACAGTTTTTAACTAATGTAGGCCTCTGTGTATTTCTTTGGGACTCAACGACTGTGGGACTGGGTGGGGCAGAAACCTCAGTCAACATGAGAGGATGCCCAAACTGGCCTTGCCCTATAGTCAGATTGCTGAATATCTTAAATATCATTCATCATAGAACCTTCATCCAGCAACTGATGGAAACAGAGGCAGAGACCTGCATCAGAGCACTGGACTGAGCTCCCAAAGTCCATTTGACGAGTGGGAGGAGTGAGAATATGAGCAAAAGGTCAAGACCATGATGAATATACCCACTGAAACAGTCTACCTAAGCTAATAGAAGCTCACCAACACCAGACAGACAGGGAAGGAAACAGCATAGGACCACACTAGTCCCTCTGAATGTGGTTGACAGTTGCATGGCTGGGGCAAACTGAGGGGGCCACTGGCAGTGGCACTAGGATTTATTCCTACTGCTTATACTGGCTTTTTGGGAACTTATTCTCTTTGGATGGATACCTTGCTCCGCCTTGATATAATAGGAGTTTCCCCAAAGCAATGTGCCTTGCCTCTCTGAGGATTGGATAGGGAATGCAGTTGCGGGTAGGTGTATAGAAAGGGAGGAGAGGAGGAAGTGGAAACTTGGATTGGTATATATAATGAAAAAAGATAGTTTGCTTTCTTTTTTAGAAAAATAGATTTTTAAAAAATGTCATTTATCAATATAATCTATATTATGACTTGCTGAAAAGCATGTATATTATTTAAGAGTAATGCTGGATGCTTGTCCTTTAATATATGACACTGAAAACTGAAATATAACAAGATTAAAGCTCTAGTAATATTTATCCAGGGGACAGAGCTGTAGTTCTGTGATGAAGTGTATATGTATATTTAGCATATGAAAGTCCCTAAATTCAATCCCCAGCTTTCCTATTAGACCAATCAAAAGAAAGGTTACCATTTACAACTATTCAGTCAATTATGAGACTGTAAAAGACAGTTCTTAAAACTACAACAATAATCCAAAAGATGTATAAATATTCAAATAGTTTAAGATGAAAGAGACAGAGATTTCATAGATTTATAAAAAAAATATTAACAGTACTTTTCACAAACTAAGCTACTTTTAAATTGAGTGCTTTGTCAAATCCCATTCTAACAGATTTCAACTGCTTCAGAAATGTACAAGCAATATATAATTATTCATATAAAATTCAAATGCAGCAGTATAAAAGGGAAATACTAAAATACCTCTCTATACTATTTCTCCACTGCTAGGTTTTTATCTTGGATTTCATCTTTCTTTGATCCTTGAAATACAGTTCAGAAACCTAATCTTCTTTGAATAACTAACAGTGTCTTCATGACGTGTGCTTGCTCATTAGTATTTATTTTTTAAGATTTATTTATTTTTTATTTTATGTGGCTGTTGGCCTGTATTATATGTGTGTGCTTTATATGTATGTCTGATGCCTACAGAGGCCAGAAGACAGCATCAGACCCCCTGCCCCTGGAATTACAGATGACTGTGATCTGCCATGTGGGCGCTGGGAACTGAATCCTGGTCCTCTACAAGAACAGCAGGTACTCTTTAACTGCTGAGCTATTTCTATAGCTGTTATGATCTACTGGCCTGGCCTGTCACCTGGGTAACTTGTCCCTTTAAGAGACAACTCTCAGCCCTCCTGTTCTGAGGAGACAAGCTATCTCTCACCTCCTCCAGCCTGAGCTCTCTCTCTTTCAGACCCTCTTCGGAAGAGGTGGCTACTGCCTCTTTCTCTTTCCCTCTTTCCCTCCCTCCCTCCTCCTCCCTCCTCCTTCTTCTTCTTCTTCTCTCTCTCTCTCTCTCTCTCTCTCTCTCTCTCTCTCTCTCTCCCTTCTTCTCTTCTCCCCACTTTTCCCCTTTCCCCTTCCCTTTCCCCTCCATAACCCACTAAATAAACTCTATACCCAAATTCTCTGTATGGCATATATGTCTGTCTCCCACCTACCACAGTCTCCCACCTGCCAAGGGGACCTGCTGAGACCTCTGGCGACCCACTGCTGCTCCACCCTTCCTATCTTTAAAAAAGAACAACAATAGTCCCTAGTCACTAATAGTTATAATAATCAAAATTCTCTTTTATCCTAATACAGTGTTGGTAATAGGACATCAGTTTGAAAGACTATCTGTGTATGTGTTCCCTTTTAACAAAACCTTAAGTAATCTTAAGAGGAGAAAGACATATGCTTATGTGCATGGTGGGTATTCATATGTATTCGTGTGTTCCACAGTAATGAGAGCATACATTTGCAGGTACATGTACTCATATGTGTGGATGGCAGCTGCAGGCATTGCCTTCCTCAATCACTCTCCACTTTATTTTATGGTCACCTGGCATTTACATGGGTGCAAGGCATCCAAACTCTGGTCCTCTGGTTCTCCTGATTGTACAGCAAAGAATTTATCCACTGAGCCATCTCCCCAGACTCCTGAGAGATGACTGTTAAAGGATACTCTATACAAAGAGAGTAAACTACAGCACTTACGAGTAAACGGGGAAAGTGCTCCAAATGTAAGCATTGTAAGTTTCAGGTTAATGAGGCATTAACCTTTGCAGTCCTTCAGTTCTCGTATCTAATGAAATTTGATTTTACATTCCCACTTCAAAAGAGCCAATCAATTGCAGAGAAAGATCTTCACATTATCTTCCCATGTTATTTTTTTCTCTGAGCAGATCACTGGGGTGATTCAATTAAACTTCAGGTTAATTCCTTTAAAGTCTACTGTGATAGCACTAGCAGGACAAATAAGAATACTACACTCAATAACAATGCAGTTCCAGACAAAATCCCCAAAATTCATTTAATTGCTAAAGCTGAAAAGGCAAATAATCACATTGCATTTATTTAGACTTAGAGACTTCCTGACTTTCCACTCTCGTTGAGTTAAAGCTCTAATCTCTTCTACTGCTGCATTATTCAATAAAGTAGGCTCACTCATTTTAATATCTCAATTTTATTACTTCATTCCAAACACTACCAAGGGGCCTTGACTTAGGCCATATATTGGTTCTTCCCAAACCTGTTTTTAAAATTGCCTTCACAGAGGCTGTGGATGTAGGTCAGTGATAGAGTTTGTCCAATAGTTATTAGGCCCTGTATCACACACACACACACACACACACACACACACACACACACACACACTGACAACATAGTATAACTTCAAAAATTATGACCCAGAAAATTAAAACTTAAAATTCTTTGTAAAGTGATCAATATTTGTAGATTTCCAAGTAGAAATACATTCTGACTACAAATGTTTGAACAAAAGCAATTTTATAAATGATGTCTAGAGACAAATCTCTTTTAGAGCCTCTGAGACAATTGGAGGGTACTTATTTAAGTAAAATAATATAAAACTACAAATAGCAAAATTCTACACAAAGTAAGTACTCTGAATATAAAACAAACATTCTAAGTTATGTCTGGGCATTATGGTACAAGTCTGTAATCTCAACACTCTGGAAGCAGAGGGATCAAGAATTGAAGGTCAGCCTGAACTAAAAAGCAAGACTGTCACACACATACATATACAAATAAATCACAAGTTACAGACTTCTTTTAAATCTTTTCTTTACTACCTGGGGGGGGGGGGGATAGAGAGGAGAGGGAGTGACAGAGAGTGAGAGTGAGAAAGAGCACAAATTATAAACTTGTAAAAGACAAATGTTTAGCCAGACATGGCGGCACATGTCTTTAATCCTAGCACTAGGAAGGAAGAAGCAGGTGGATCTCTATGACTTGAAGGCCAGAATATATTGAGAGTTCCAGAACAGCTAAGGCTATATTGAGTCTCTCTTTCTGTGTGTGTGTCTGTCTGTCTGTCTGTCTATCTGTCTGCTTGTCTGTCTCTGTCTCCCTCCCCCCTCTTACACATAAACACACAAAGATAAATGTCATAAACCCCCATAACTTATATTTTTCTTAATGATATCCCAAACATCTCTCTATCTCTATATCTAAGTTTTTACGTATACTTTCAACCATACAGTTATTTAGTGCTAATGATTTTATAAAAGCATTTTTGTACAAAAAGCTAACTCAGTTTTTCCTGCAGACTGAATGCTAGCTTCCTCTGTCTGTCTGGTCTACAGTGTTGGTGCTAGAATACTGTAACCCTGAGCAGCAGCAGCAGCCCTAAAGTATTTGTTCAGTCATAGTTTAGAACGGTTCTTCCAGCATTACAATTGAACACTGGGGGTTATAGGTGCTGGCAAATTTGAGGAAAGTCCTGAATTTCTTTCATATATAAGCTATAAGAATTCAGGGGATGCCGGGCGGTGGTGGCTCACGCCTTAAATCCCAGCACTCGGGAGGCAGAGACAGGCGGATCTCTGTGAGTTTGAGGCCAGCCTGGTCTACAAGAGCTAGTTCCAGGACAGGAACCAAAAGCTACAGAGAAACCCTGTCTTGAAAAAAAAAATTCAGGGAGTTTTGTAATTCCCTGTGCAGTAACTAGTCTTACATTAGTTACACTACATTGGTGTTATTCTTTTACCAGTTTTCTATCAGGCCTGACATCTTCATGTTAAGATCCTGGGGGAGGCAGCACAATAAATGGTAGGGACTTTGTGAGCCATTCTTATACCATAGTTCTTAGCAAAAACTTCACTAAACTAGATATAATCAAGAACCAACCACACAAAGCCATATAGCCCAGTAATCCTAAAGTAAGCATAGCTCCAATGTTACTCTCCCACTTAGATTTTCTAAATGCTCATATATTCTCCAACCATTCAACACAAAGAGAACCTCTGTTAAGAGGTAGAGGTGAAATGAAAAGAACAGTAGTCCACTAAAAGACTGTTCAAATCTTGCTTTTGCAAATTGTACAAAATATGACTGTGGGCATTGTAGAAGATATTTGCAATCCCCACCCTTGGGAGACTAAGGCAGGCTCAAATCCTGCCTTGGCTACTCAATGAGGTCCTATATCACTTCTTAGCATTTTGGCTAAATTCCAACGTAAAAACAAAACAAACCAGGCATAGTAAAGCAAGCATACAGAAGGGCGTGAGTTCAAAGTCAGCTTGATCCAATCTCAAAGCAAGCAAACCAAGCACCGATCCATGTGAGCACATCTGAGATTCTTTCCAGAGTCACAGAGGTAAGTTAGTGCATAGAGAGGCTCTGAAACTTAAGTTTTATTAACTTCATAATAAATCTCTGAGTCTAAAGGCCTAATAGTAAAATTTTTAAGAGAAAGGTCATAATGGATCCTCTTTCATAAAAGTGTTTGATGGAGAGGCAGAGCTGGAAAAAGCTGACATGTTTCCTTTCAAGCTCAGCAATCAAATTACCAATGTGCACTGGAAAGTACAGCCTTCAGTATCTATCACTAGGATTCATATAAATCATTGTTGGTAACCCAAAGTGCTTTTATATTACAGCCCTGCTCTTCTTCCTTTACTATTTAATCAGAAGGCAATTGCATTTGTCTAACTTTAAACAGACTTTATTAGAAGCGGAGATAGCAGTTTTATATCTAAGTGGGGCACAAGTAGAGTGCTTTGAAAAATAGGAATGTATTTGAAAATATTAAAATAGAATCTAGCTGGGGATATAGAGATTTTCAGCATACACAAGGTCCTACTTTTAATCCCCAGCACCACAAAAAAAAAAAAAAAGGCTGCCTGACAAGGTGGTCTGTAATTTTAGCACTTCAGAGAGAAAGAGTAAGATCAAGGACATCCTCAGCTACACAATGAGTTTGAGACTGACCTGGTATACTTGAGACCCTGCCTTAAGAAAAATGTGGAGAGGACTGAAGAGCTAAGTTAAGAGCACTTGCTGTTCTTTCAGAGGACCCAAATGCAGTGCCCAAAACCCACATGGGTAGCTCACAACTGTCTGTAACTCCAGTTCCAGTCAATCCAACATCCTCTTTCACTCTCTTCCATTACCTGCTCATATGTGTTGTGCATACATATACTCAGCTCAGGTACATATATACATAAAACAAAATAAATACATAAATATCTTATTAAGTGGAATCTAGCCTTATAGTTATATATAGAGATGTTTTAACAGAAAAAAATACTCAATATATTTTACTAGACAAGGGTTAAAAGTTTGGGAAAATTGTCAGTAGACAGCAAGTAACTAACTTGAAAAATTGGTGAACTAGCATCTGTGGTTAAATGGCTTTACTGTAATTAGGACAGACACAACTATATACTTAGCAATATTAGGTCTGAGTTCTGGCCTCCAGCACCAGTGCTACCTTAATTCCAGTGGAGGTTTAATTGGATTCATTTATGAATAAACCAAGTACGGGGTTCATACATATTACTTACTGAAATTAATTCATTTTAAAGCTTTAAGCCTGAAGGATGTAGAGCTTCCTTGCTGATTTTCTTCCCTAACTGACAACTACAAAGTATTAATCTAATTTTATAAAACTATAATTTATAAATATTATGTAAATATTTTTCTGCAAATTTGGTTATTTGGGGAGATAAATTTATTTAGGAAACTTGTAGCATAGTGATAAACAAGACAATAAGCCATCACTTCTCAGCTTTTCCAACCTGGCTTTCTTGCCAAAGAACATTAAAGCCAGCCATACAAATCCTTATTGGTTTGTTGGTAAAAAGTAAAGGAATCAGGCCAAGGTAGAAGATGAAAAAAATATATGCCTAGCTGTTCACATGGATGCCTCTGGGACAGAAAACTTCAAGCAACAAAAATCACATGATAGAATTTAAGCTTAACCACAGCCTTCTACTTAGCCTTGGCTGATAAGGGTCAACACAGGAGAACACTGTTTCCCTTGAGGCACATACTAATCTGTACCCACAATTTATTCCATCCTCTCAGACAAAGAGGAGTAGAAAAGACATGGAGAAAAGAGTAACCACATGCATACAAATGCTCTCACATGGCTCTTGAATTAAGGAAATGCAAAAGGAATCATGTCATGATACAGTAAATGTTTTGTAATAAAAACAAAAAAGTAAATCAATGTGTTCAAGACTCTGAGAAGAATCATGGACAAGAACATTATATAGACAATAAAATATAAATCTTATATTTCTCTGAAAAGCCAAAAGCATTTGAAATGTCAGGTGACTAGTTAAAAATTAACATTTAGATAAAGAAGAGTTCAAGTATCTATTATAGAGATATACAAACTTCTAGTTAAATCGGGCAGTGGTGACGCGTGCCTTTAATCTCAGCACTCAGAAGGCAGAGGCAGGAGGATCTCTGTGAGTTCAAGGCCAGCCTGGTCTACAGAGTTGAGTTCCAGGCTAGGACTCTTACACAGAGAAACCCTGTTTCAAAACAAACAAACAAACAAACAAACATTCTAGCTATAATGTAATATAGATACATTTTAAATATGAGTTTCTCATAAAAAGGAATCTGGTGAATCCTCAATTTTAAATTATGTGCTAAATGTGGTGTGTATTTAGACAAAACTCCTTTTAAAATATTAACATCTGGAAGCTTACACCTGTGATAATAGCATTTAGGAGGGTGAAGCAGGAGGATCAGCACAAGTTTGAGGCCAGCCTCAGCTACCTGGTAGATCCCAAGACACCCCGGGGCATAGTGAGACTCCTTTTCTCAAAAACATCTGCCCTTAGTAGTATATCTAAGAATGCAATATTTGCATGTGGATCTCAACTGCTCACAGAGAAAGCATTCCAGGACTGAAGCATGCTGATCAAATTCCAAAGTGGCATTTACTTTCCGCCAGCATTGTAATGAACATTGTATAAAAGCAAAATTACAGAAAACCTCCAGAAACTACAGTTACCATCAATATACGGTGATTTTAAAGATGGTAAAAAACAAATATTAAGACACTAGACACATTGTACACAAGAACACTACATGCTGGAATTAACTCATTAAGCTCCAAAAGTGAAAATAAACAAATTCAAGCCTAAACAATTTGTATTATAATATTTTAAATGCTCCCATATAGTATTGTTATCCATAATAGAATCTTCAAGCAAACTCTCTTTGAGTCAGAGTCTTGCTATGTAGCCCAGTTTAAATTTAAACCTGTTATGCCACCCAGTCAGCCTCATAGTAACAATCGTTCTGCTTCCTTCCAAGACACCATACCCAGAAATCTTCACTTTGATAAGAAAGGGGCTCTGTTCATTTCCTTGACCTCTATGTATAAGCTGAGGAGAACTAGGAGAAGGGGTTAATGGAAAACTGGTGAAATGAGATGAATTAATATCAGTGCTCAGAATCTCAAAATGCTACAAGAGATAGGCATAAGGGTCCAAACTGAACCATCTTTACAGCTCCCCTAGTTTGGACCATTACCTCTGTCAAACTCAGTCTGATTCCCAGCTCCCATGTAAATACCCAGGTGTGGTGCCACACACCAGTCATTCTGTTACCGGGGAGGTAGACACAAGAGGATTTCTAGGGCTCACTAGCTAGCAAATGTAGCTAACTGGGCAAAAATGTTTGTAATCCTATTACTTGGGAGATTGGAAGTGAGAGGAACAGGAATTCAAGGATAGCCTTGGCTAAATATTAAATTCATGGTCAATCTGAGCTATATACACCATGTTTCAAACAAGCAAACAAAACAAAGAAAAAAGATTCTTAACAAAACCTCAAGCAACTGGCAGGCAGGGTGGCCCCCATCTATACTCCTAGCACTCAGGAGGCTGAGACAAATGAATCACAAATTTGAGTCTAGCTTGAGCTAGATAGTGAGACCAAGGCAAGCCTAGCTACACAAATAGATCCTGCCCCATTAGCTACCCCCAGAAAGAGAAATAATACCAAAAAGACAGCCACAGGTGTCCCCTATAGTGTTGGGGAGGCTTAACAGCCCATGTTAAACAGCCTGGACTTCAGCAGACAGAGAGCCCAAGCCTATAAACCAGCATTCTGGAAACTGAGGACAGAAGACTGGTAGTCTGAGACAGGAAGAGGCCATACAGTGCCAGGCCAGCCTAGCACACTTTTGCTTCAAAACCTCCAAAATAAATAAGTGTAAAATAACCTGCTAGGGATATAGCTTAGTGATAAAGCTCTTGCCTAACATTGGCAAAGCCCTAAGTTCAAACTGCAGTACTACCCCCCAAAAGGTAAATGACCTGAGCTTCAATCGCAACCACAGCACACTGAGAAATCTGCTAATGCTTAAAGAATGTTAAATAATAATAATAATGCTTTAGCTATGTCATATAAACTGTGATCACAAAATAATCACTAATGCTATAAAAAGAGAAAAAAATTCCTAGCTCATTCTCTGAGATCATATATTTTCACCCAGCATGAAGTTAAAAGTAAATTCAATCTCATCATGACCCTATATACTTAGAATTCTAGCATTTGGGAGCTTGAAGCAGGAGGATCCTGAGTTTGAGGCCATTTGGGGTTACACGTCCAAACCTTGTTTCAAATAAAAAGACAGAAATTAGGAGTAGTAAAAAGCACACATATGCAACCACAATAGAGTCCATATTTGAACACTGTTCTTTTTCTTTGCTGTTTTTTAAGACTAGGACTGATTGTGTTATCCACACTGATCTTTAGACTCCTGAACTCAACTGATCCTCCTGCCTCAATTATACCTGGCTTTCTTTCTTAAAACAGAATTAACTAGATAAGTTATTATTATACAACTATTATATAGTTATTATTATTATATATTATTATACAGATTATTTAGTATCAGCTTAGCAGTGTATTTTATTTTTCAGTCAATGTGTTGGTTTTATGGCTTCAATCCCAGTAACAGAAGTAATTCTTACCAGAATTATTGTTGATGGCATCTTACTGATCTACAAAGAGAAACTTACTTTAATGTGATGGACACCATTCGCTTTCCCGATCTGCTGTTCAATGGTCCGGACACAGGAAATACATGTCATTCCCTCAACAGAGATAGTGACTGAATTCACATCCATACTTGGTTCCATTTTTTGATGTCTTTATGTTCCTGTTAGAGAATATAAAATCATTAATTCAGCCACGGAAATAATCTTTATCACCTTTTCTCCACACCTCCAATAGAAAATGTGATCACCATTCTTTCATACTTGCTGAGGAAAACCTTTCAACTAATCTTTGATGAAGTAAAGGAAAGTAGATTTCTATGGCTAAGCTAATTTAAAAACATACAACACTCCAAGTAATAAATTTTTGGGACCAACAAGATGGCTTAGTCAATGACCTGAGTTCAAGCCCCTGGACCTACATGATAGAAGAGAAACAAATCCCTAAAGTTGTTTTCCGACATCCACATATAGGCACACACATAAAAATAAGCAAAATAAAAGAAAATTTTAAAATGTAACTTGCCTTTAGAAACTACTTTCCTGATTATGAAACATGTTTAGCATATAATCTCATGTAATATTTGGATGTAGACCGAAGAACCAAAACAGTCAATAGTCCTTAGGCTATTCATAGAGTTCTACATGATTTCCCCTGTCTGCCCACCTCAAACTGACCTCTCTGGTCTCCAATCACCCAGCACACCTGACTTTGTGCCTGTCACACTGCCTACTGGGTGACTGTCACTCAAGGGCTTTGGTTTAGCTATTCTCTTGGTTTGGGACTCCTCACTTTCAGAAATCTGCTTAGCTAATTTTCTCATCCATTTGAAGTCTTTAACCTTTGTCATGGGGCCTACATTGATACCATGTTTAAAATGGCAACCTATATAGCCCTTCAATACAAACATATCCCTATTCCCCTTACGTCTATTTTTCTATAGAACTCCCCATCTTCTAACATGCAGCTCCACAATTTGCTTATTTATTCTGTTCATTGCTTACTAAAGTTCTGTCTTCTTCTAGTGCAGCGGTTCTTAACCTGTGAGTTGTGACCATTCTGGGGGTCAAATGACCCTTGCACAGGGGTCGCCTAAGACCATCAGAAAACACAGATATTTATATTACAATTTCAGAACAGTAGCAAAATTACAGATATGGAGTAGCAATGAAAATAACTGTATGGCTGGGGGTCACCACGACATGAGGAACTGCATTAAAGGACGCAGCACCAGGAAGGTTGAGGACCACTGCTGTAGTGACTTTACAGCACATTCACAGACTCTGCTGCTCCCTTCAAAAATGGAATGTAACCCTTTTCACCCTGAGTATGACTTAGACTTGGTGATGCTTCCAATAAATAATTATGATGGTCATGACAATATGCTAATTTCTAAGAGTAGCTCATTAAAGGCATTGGAGACTATGAGTGTGGTGGTGTCTACCTGTAATCTCAGGACTTGGAAGGCTATGGCAGGAGGATATCATAAAGAATTCAAGGCTAGGCATCGGCTGCTCTTCTTGAGGGCCTGGGTTTAACTCCCAGCATTCACATAGTGCTCACAACCATCTGTGATTCAAGTTTCAGGGGATCCTACACCCACTTCTGCCCTCTTTGAACACCAGGCACACATGTGGTACACAGATATATACATGAATGCAAAACACTCATTCATATAAAATAAAATATTTTTTAAAATAGTTCAATCCAAGTTCAACTTATATAGTAATACTCAGTGTCAAATAAGTAAGAGGGGAGGGGAATGTATGTTTGTTTATGTGTACACATGTATATGACAGAGTTCAGAGGACAACTGATCTTCAGGTGACATTCTTGTACATGCAGATATGCAATTCTCTCAGAAGCATTTTAAAGTTTTATTGAGACATGGTTGACATTTATCTCACCTATTTAAAGTATAAAATTCAATGGTTCTTAACACATGCATCCACAAATGTAGCCATAACCACAGTTAAATTTAGAACATTTTTATCACCTCATAATGAAACCTTATCCCCTCACTACTCCTAAGGTCATCTGCCCTCAGTGCCAGGCAACCACTAATCTTTCTGTATACATAGTATTCCTCTTCTAGTTATTTCATATTACTGGAATAATATAATATGCTATCTCTTGTGACCTGGCCTCATTTTGTTTGTTTGTAGCTTTGATGTATATTGTAGTACATACTAATACACATTCCTCTTACAGTAGAATAAATGAACATTTTGACTATCTACTTGTTAGCTGATGGACATTTGAGTTATTTCCACTTTTGCTTCTTATAAATACTGATGTTATAAATGTTGGTAGAAATTTTGTGCTTTCATTTTCTTTAGGTAAAACTGAAGAGTGCTGTGTCATAACTCCGCTTAACTAACTGCCTGCGTAATTGCCAGGGTATTCCATAGCAGAACCCCCACCAATAGTATATGAGAACTTCAGTTTCCTTACCTCCTCAGAGATGCTTGCTGCTATCTGCTTTTTACTGTGTGTGTACAGTGAGGTTAGCTTTGTGATTTGAGACAAGGTCTTGTTCTTCCTTACTGGATGGCTTGAAACTTTTAATCTTACCACTTCATCATCCTAAGAGCTGGAATTACAGATGGGGACCACCATGCCCTGGCTCTGACTTTTCTCATACCATACTAGTAGATAGGAAAAGGTATCTCATGGTTTTGATCCCGATTTCCTAATTACTCATAATATTAAGCATCTTTTCAAGGGCTCAAGTTGCTTCTTGTCAGGTATTTTGACACAGCCTCTTTAATAAAAAAATTCTCTTGGGATTCACATATTAGGGAGATCAGAATACAATGTCTGAACATAAATGAAAATTACAGTAATACAGTTGGATTTCCCACAACATCTTAATTTAAGTATGGCAAATAAACTATGAATACATATATTTTTCTTTTGATTTGTTTTTCAAAATTCTATTTCAACTAGATCACACACATAAAACTTCAGAGGATTTCATCATCCACTTACTGATAGATAACACATACATATGGACATAATACATATCAAATATGACTTTGTGTCATATCCATCTAAAAATTTTTAAATGTCTTTAAAGTAAGTATAAAAGTGTGACTATGTATTGTAACCTTGCACTGCATTTAGTAAAATGACTTAGGAAACAGTGCATAAGCAATTTCAAATTTCATATGGTATGAAAAAATGCAGGCTTTGGATCATAATATCAAAGAGACAAATTTGGTACACGGCTATTAATAGCAAGTGACTCTGAGACAAAAGCATTCAACAACACTAAGGGAAATAATTTCTAGTTATTAAAATAGTTTAGTCACTCCCTAAACAGACAGTAATGCCATTCCTACAAGAAGAGTAGCATTACAACTAGATCATCATCTCTGATACAAACCCCAAAATGTACACAGTCCAGAACCACTTCTTTTTTCTGTTTTTTTCCCCTTTCTTTCCTTTTTTTTCTTTTTTGGTTTTTTGAGACAGGGTTTCTCTGTGTAACAGTCCTGGCTGTCCTAGAATTTTTCTGTAGACTAGTCTGGCCTTGAACTCATAGCTACCTGCCTGCTTCTGCCTCCCAAGCGCTGGGATTAAAGGCGTATGCTACCACTGCCTGGCCAGAACCCCTTCTTAAAGTTAATCATAGAAACGCAAATAGTTTTAAACTCCTGTAAGATAAGGCCTAATAATTTGGAGAAAGTTTCTGGATTCTTAATAAATTATCATACAGTAAAAATTTAATTCTTTTTTTAATACAGTTATATCCAGATAGGTTTTTTAAATCCCTGTGACAATCAAGGAAATAAACTAAAATCATAATTGAATATCATTTATCTAACAAAAATTTCAAAATCTGACCATACAAGGTACTGATATAGAATGACAGTATTTTTTCGTTTATTTATTTTAGTTTTTCAAGACAGGGTTTCACTGTTTTAGCTCTGGCTGGAACTTGCTTTGTAGACCAGACTGGCCTAAAACTCACAGAGATCTGCCTGCCTCTGTGATGCAAGGAGGCCACTTGTTGGTTCCCAGCTGTTCAGTCCCAAGATAATCACACAGAAACCATACCATTTAAATCACTGCTTGGCCCATTAGCTAGCTCTTCTTATTTGCTAGCTCTTACATCTTAATTTAACCCATCTCCATTAATCTGTGCATCACCACAAGGTCGTGACCTACTGGCAAGGTTTCAACATGTCTGTCGCCCACAGCAGCTCCACGGCTTCTCTCTGACTCTGCCTTTCTTCCTCCCAGCACTTAGTTTTCCCCGCCTACCCTATCAATAGGCCAAGGCAGTTTTATTTATTAATTAACCAATCATATTCACAGCATACAGAGGGAAATCCCACATCACCTGTCTCACAAGTGCTGGGATTAAAGGTGTGCACCACCACTGTCCAGCGACAGTATCTTTTTTTATTCATCTGACTAATATAAATTTCTACAAATACAGAGATTATGTGGCAATATCTGGTAGAGTTAAAAATATGAATATAACAGAAGTCAATCTCTTCTATCCCTCTGCTTCTATCCCTCTCCCAGGGAGAGTCTCACAGATGTGCCTGAGGAAGCATAAAGAAGGTGGCTCACACCTGTAATCTCAGCACTTGGGAGGCAGACACAGGGCTGCCTTAAATTTGAGACCAATCTGGTCTGTATAAACAGAGAGTTTCAGAACATTTAGTGCTATTTAGTGAGACCCTATCAGAAAGAATAAAAAGGGGGATTGAGAAAGAGAATGAATATGAACAAAAAGTCTCACTGAAGAAGTCTTCCTAATTATTAACATTTTGGAAATAACCTAAACATCCATCAGTGGATAAATGAAATAGAGATTTGTTACAATGTCATGCTGGAACATGATACAGCAGTTAAAATGAATCAACTAGAAAAGTGATTCTAAGTGCAAGTGACGTCACCAACAATGGGACATTTTGCAGTGCCTAGAGACATTGAGGTCAAGGGAGAGGATTACTGGCCTCTAGCAAATATAGACCAGGAATACCATCAAGCAACCTGTGATGGAGAAGGAAGCCCCTCATAAAAATTTATCTGGCCACAAATATCAGCAGGACAGGCTGAAAAACTCTGAACTAGAGCCATGAGCAACAAGGTGAAACCCAGAATTGAGAGAGAAATGTTTTAGGACACAAAAATGTAAAACCATAAAACATTTTCTGTTCTGTTTACATGTACATATATATAAGAAGAAATGGGGTGGAAAAGAGAAGGAGCGTAACTGTAAAGGAAAGCAAAAGAGCAGTTCAACTACTTAGATGATCGACTTCTTAGGCTGGATAGTGGACACGTAAGTATGGTATAAGATCTCCTCTTTCTACAGGCCTCTCATTATAGTTTCCTGTGGTTTTCTTTTGACAAGATCTTGCTATGTATATCAGACTGACCTCAAATTCACTATGTAGCCCAGGCTGGCTTCAAATTCAGAGAAATATCCTCTTTTTTTTTTTTTTTTTTGGTTTTTCGAGACAGGGTTTCCCTGTAGTTTCTAGAGCCTGTCCTGGAACTAGCTCTTGTAGACCAGGCTGGCCTTGAACTCACAGAGATACGCCTGCCTCTGCCTCCCAAGTGCTGGGATTAAAGGCATGCACCACCACTGCCCGGCAGAAATATCCTCTTCTTTATGCTGGGACTAGAAGCATGCAGCACTCTGCCTGACTCCCAACTGTTTTTTTTTCTCTTGAGACAGAGTCTCATGTATTCCAGGCTGGCCTCAACTCCCAGGTGGTCTCTGTCTCCCAAGTACTAGAGGTGTAAGCATGCAATAGCATGCCTGACTCCTTACTGTATTTTTTTTTCTTGAGACAGGCTCTTATTATTTAGCCTAGGCTGATCTCAAACTCATGATCCTCCTGCCTCAGACTATCAATATAATGAATTTTTAAGATAGGGTTTCATATAGTACCAGCTGCCTAGAACTCAGAGATCCTACCGCTTCTGCCTCCTGAGTGCTGGGATTAAGGGGTGAACCACTATACCTGGCTCTATAATAATTTTTACAGACAAAGGGCCATTTTAAAAGAAAACAGTTGAAGAAGATGTAGGGAATGTAGAGAAATTAGAAGTTACAAAAACTGAAATATAATTTAGTTAGACTGAAAATTATATTGAGATAATTAACAAATAATTCAAACATATAAGTAGCCCAAATAACCCATTTCTATAACAGCAGAGCTATACAAACATGCCTGTTTTGTTAAATTTTAAAAAGTCTGTTTAGTTAAACATGTGGATAATTTCTAGCTGTGCAAACAACACTGAACTAGTTGCCTCCAGGGTAGCAACACAATATTTCCAAATCGACTTAATTTTTCCTACCCATTTGCTTTCACTGGAAATCACTACCACTGCAATGTAAACAGACAGAAAAGGCCCTACCCTCTGTTATTATATATAACATCCCTTTACTTTAAATTGTGAATGCTTTCAAAAGGAAAATTAATCCTACTATATAATCTGTTTTCAAAATAATGAGTGCTAATTTTCTTTCATCAGACAACTATCATTAAGAAGGACTAGGATCCGGATGAAACAGGTGGAGTATGTAAGGAGTGTGCTTTAATACATAATTGTTCTTTTCATGTGGCCATTCTTACAAGATTAGGAGTCAATACTAAAAGAAATATTAGTAACGTCGAAACAGCATAGAACATTTGCTTTACTGCCTATTTTATGACTCTTACACTAGTCAGAGCATCTGCAAATAATCAGTCATACAACAGCAATATGTGTACCTCAGATTCCTATAGTTCCTCATAGCTGAAAACTTTCACATACATATCTCAACAATCCTAATATATAATAAGCAAAGTGGCAAACTCCTTTAGAATAAAGGAGCTAAAGCTCAGATGTACTCACACAGACCAGATCAGGAAGGAATCCAGGGTTAATCATAGCATCAAAATGATTAACTTAATAGGGCAATGTTTGCAAAAGCCATAAAGCAAAGCCAGACAAAAATGAAGCAATATGGAAGAATGCTTGAAAAACATTAGTACCCTGCAAAGAAAACAGACGAAGACAGGTTCCCCAGAAATTGATAAGCATTCTTCAGGTCTCCAAGAACATTTCTATCACAAGCTAAACAACTGCTGCCATGCCATAAGACTAGAAGGAGAGTGAATGTTTCCAGTGAGTGTGACAGGGCTTTAGCCAGGGCAGCTATCATCCTCAAAGGTGGAGGAAATCAGATTGAACTGCTTAACAACATGAAAGAATCAATCACTTTCCAACCCTTAAATGTGGACTTAATGCAGCAGTCTTAGATTCTAAGAAAAGAGGTGGTTGGAATGTATGCCCCTATCAAAATAATCATCAGAGTCAAGCTTGCCAAATACAACTTGCTGGCAAATTATAAAGACTTCCTATAATAATAGATTTTTTTTCATTGTTTTTCAGTTCTGAGTACCTCATCATTAATCAACACAACTAGTCCCCAATATAGATTTCTTCAAGGGGGAAACATCTACTTTAAAACTTTAGTTCTAAGGCAAGAAAGTATTCCAAATCATACATGCAAAAAATTAAATACATATGAAAATTAATACTGTCAAATTTAACTATCCATATAAAGTTGAAAAAACCTATTTCATATTTGTTGGTTGGTTGGCAAAAAGTAAAGTATAAAAATATAATAGAGCCAAGTGTGGTGGTGTATACCTTTAATCCCAGCACTTGGGAAGCAGAGGCAGGTGGATCTCTGAGTTCAAGGACAGCCCATTCTATAGAGCAAGTTCTAGGACAGCCAGGGAACCCTGTCTCAAAAAAAACAAAAGAAAAAAAAAGGAGTTTTTTTGGTCCTAAGGCTCAGAGATGATTGCAGAAGATGGTAATGGAAAGACTGTAAAGGCCAGAGGAACAGGAAGTTTGCAGTGAAATTGTATCTCCTAGAAGTGTCAGAGAAGCTATACCCAAGTCTCACCAACATGACTGCTTAAACAACTGAAAAAGGATGACACCAATCAACATGCCAAAGTGGAGAGGGGAAGGCCCAGGAGGTCTCAAGCCTATACAAAGAATTCCAGGCAACTAAAGAATGCTGAGAGTGGGGGAAATCATCATCCCAGGGAAGAACACACCAGTTGGTTATGCAACACCAAATAGTCGGCCCTGAAAACATACATACAAGTAACATTATATAGACTGAGCAGGTTGTATTTATATAACTAGTAACACAAAAAAAATCAAAGAGGCCATGATTTAAATGAGAACAAAGGGGCACATGGAAAGGACTAGAAGGAATAAAAAGAAAGAGGAGTGATGTAATTAATTATATTATAATCTCAAATAATAAAAAACATTTTAGAGCATTTTTGAACCCAGGGCTTTGTGCATGATAGGCAAGTGTTATTCTACAACTGAGCTATAGCCCCAGCCTTAATGGTGCTAATTATTTAAAAGTCTTGAGCTGAAGAAATGATTCAACAGTTAAGAGAATGGCTCTTCTTCCAAAGAAACTGGGTTTAATTCCCAGCATCTACATGGCGTCTGATAACCATCTGTAAGTCCAGTTCCAGAGAATCTGATGATCTTTTCTGGCATCCACAGGCACAAGACATGCAAGTAGTGTGCATATAGATAGAGTGACAGACAGACAGACAGACAGACAGACAGACAGCACACATCTAATCCCAGCACTTGGGAGGCAGAGGCAAGTGGATCTCTGTGAATTTGAGGACAGCCTGGTCTACATACTGAGACACTATCTTAAAACAATAACAAAACAACCAACAGATAAGTATTGTACTAAAACAAAAACAATTTAAAAATAGGTAAATAGGACTGGAGAGATGATGATTCAGTAGGTAAAGTGCTTGGTTGCAGAAGCTTAAAGACCTAAATTCAATCCAGATTATCCAAGCTAAAATGGCAAGCATGGCCATCATAGTAACCCACTCCTTTAATCCTAGTGATTCCAGAGGCAGAGACAAGCTGATCTCTGCAAATTCAAAGCCAGCTACATAGAGCTAGTCTACATAGAGTTTCAGGCCAGCTAGGGACTACACTGTAAGATCCCATCTCAAAAAATAAATGGATAGGGGAGGAAGACAAGCACAGTGAATTTAACTCATAAACCTATCACTGAGGACGCTCACTAGCCAAATAGCTTAATCTTGTCAGCAAGGCCCAAGTTCCAGTGAGACACTGGTAGAAGGAGCCTAAGAAACAGCACTCTAAGTTGAAGTTAGTCTGACCTCCATATCTCACATGTAACAGGGTGGCACAGACATACATAAAAAAACTGGGCCAATGTCCTTAAAAAAAGATATACACAGGATAAATAAATATGTACAAAGATGTTCTTCCTAGTATTCTAGAGGTTGAGGCAAGAGAATGCTGAGCTTGAAGGCAACTTTACCTCCATAACCAGACCCTGTCTCAAAAAAAAAAAAAAACTTTGGCTGCTTCCTTAATTTAGAGGACAATGAAAAGTCTAGGACCAGTAGGAGGCCAGAACCCTTGCTTTTTCCCAAAATACAGACCAAAAACTGAAGAGGATGATGCAAATACCTATATATCAAGCCGCTCTGGAATTCCCTTAAATACATGGAGTAATTTCAACAATTCCATAAAATATTTGTAGGAGGTATATGGGTGTGTTCTCTTGTAGGTGCACAGTGGAGGCCTGAAATCTACTTTTGTTACTATCTTTCACTCTCCACCATAATTTTCGAAGACAAGATCTCTTGTTGAACCTGATCACCACTACCTTGGCTAGGCTAGTTGGTCAGCAAGCTTTCAGGATCCTCTCTTCTGCATCCCAGAACTGAAGTTACAGGAACAAGACCCCATGGCTGGCATTTCTGTGGGTTCCTGGGATCCAAATTCAGGTCTTTATGCTTCCACGCAAATAGTTTACTCACTGAGTCACTGCTCCAGCCCCTAGAACTGCATAAAAAACATTTTAACAAAAAACTAAACATTGATAGTCAAAATGAAGAAAAATAAATTCTACAAAAGATGAACTGAAGAATGAAGACCAATCTAATAGTGTGCAGTACTCATTTATGAAAGCTGGTGGAAAGAGCTAATTCAATATTTTGAAGAAAATGATAGATTTACATGTTGTTTAACCAAAAAATATTGTTAAGTCAGGCCTTCAAAAGAGGACAGGACAGGCTGCAAAGTGGAACTCAAACCAACTTGCCACACTTTTTAACAACCAAGATGGAAGTTCAAATTCAAAAAAGGAGGAGGAGGAGGAGGAGGGAAGAGGAGGAAGAGAAAAAGAGGAGGAAGAGGAGGAGGGGGAGGAGGAGGGGGAGGAGGAAGAGAAGAAGGAGGAGGAAGAGGAGGAGGGGGAGGAGAAGGGGGAGAAGGAGGAAGACAGACAGACAGAAAGAGAACTAGATGGGGACCTGAAACAAAGGAGAGATGAAAAACCAAAAGTTACATGGAACATAAAGTAGCCTTAGAGAGTTCTTAAGACACCTGTAGACTGGTATGCTTAGCTTACCAAAAAAAATTCCCTACTTAAACACATACAGTATAAAATCAATTTTACTTCTCATCTCTTTGGTGTATCACAGCCTGTGATAGCCCTCTTGTCTGCTCTTGGCATGATTGCATTTTTTTCTAGAATTAGGGAGATATGGATATGTGGGTGTGTGAGGGAAAGAGAGGTATTGTGTCGGTGTGGGTGAGTACATGTATGTGTATGTGTGGAGAACAGAGGCTGGCATCACTTGTCTTCCTCAATCTCTTTGCACCTTATATTTTTGTGACAGGGTTTTTCACTTGACCAGAAAGTTCAATGATTCAGCTAGGTAGGCTGTCTAGCCAATGAGTTCCAGGGATATACCTGTTTCTGCCCCATAGCACTGGGATTACAAAACATACTGCCTGGCTTTTATATGTACAGAAAGCACTCTACCTAGCTGGGCGGTAGTGGTGCATATGCCTTTAATCCTAGCACTCAGGAGGCAGAGATCTGATGTGGGATGCCTTTCTGTCCACTGCAAATAAGTGCTGCTTTTATTGGTTGATTAATAAAGCTGCTTTGGCTTATGGGAGAGCTGGATATAGCTAGGTGGGAAAGCCAAGCTAAACCCAGGGAGAAAGAAAGTGGAGTCAGGGGAGATGCCAGCAGCCACTGGGGAAGCAAGATGTGAGATAACAAGCCACAGGCCTCATGGTAAAATATAGAATAACAGAAATGGGTTAATTTAAGATTTAAGAGCTAGTTAATAATAAGTCTGAGCTAATAGGCCAAAGGGTTTATAATTAATATTAAGCCTCTGAGTTGTTATTTGGGAACTGGCAGGCAGGAGAGAAACCTCCCAGTTACAGAGATCTCTGAGTTTGAGGCCAGCATGGTCTACAGAGTGAATTCCAGGACAATCTGGGCTACACAGAGAAACCCTGTCTTAAAAATGAAACAAAACAGAAAGCACTCCACATGAAGCACTGGATTCCTAGCAGTGCATAGACCAACCAGGCATGGTGAAGCATGCCCTTAACTCCAGCACTAGGGAAGTGGAAGCCCAAGGTCATCCTTGAGTACATAATGAATTTGAGGCCAGCCTGAACTACATGAACCTGCCTTAAGAAGAGAAAAAATATAACTTTTGTTATAACAACCACAAAATTTCCCAATTATAACTAATGTTATAACACTCCAGCAGCAGCAGTGGCAGAAGTCCCAAGAAATCCAGTGCTAGTGAAAGGGTCCTTACCACTCTCTTCCCAGGGTATGACTTTGTTCTCTTCTAGCTTCATTGGGTTCTCAAGCAAGGTAAGACGACTATCCTCTATGTTTATTTTGTAAGCAATCTAATCACCCACCAATACATTCCTTTTCTGGTTAGGTGAGTGAGCACTACTTTATGTTGCTGCAAACAAGAACCAAGCCTAATACACAAGCAATAAATAGCAGGTGGCCATTACAAACAAGGATGTAGGTCTACTCTCATGCAAGGAAAATTAAAACGAGAAAAAGCAAATTTCACTCTGTTAAAAGTTCTCTTAAGCAACCTCTAGCAGTTTAGTGCATGGTCTGGCTTCCATCATTGCAGGCTCCCATAGTGTGCTTAACTTCTAGAAGCTGTCACTTGAACGCACAGTCCTCACTCTATCACAACTGTCAGCATGCTAACAATCAGTTGTGCTTGACCTTCAAGCTCTTTGTGTCCACTGATCTCATAATTGTACAATTTAATTAAATATTATGTAAACTGTTAAAATAAGAACATAAAAGATTTTTCCCTATGAAAATAAAGGTGAATGCTTTAGAATCAGTTCATAAAGGTGAAGCGTAAAGTTACTGCCTAAATATCTGTATAAAGACAAACTTTACAATCTGAAATAAGTCTGACATCTTTAATTTGCTTCCTTTTAATACAGCAGTTCTCAACCTGTGGTTTTTGACCCCTTAGGCAAACCTCTATCTCCAAAAATATTTATATTTTGATTCATAACAGTAGCAAAATTACAGGTATGAAACAGCAATGAAAAAAATGTTATGGTTGGGGTCACCATAACATGATGAACTGTATTGAAGAGTCACGACATTAGGAAGGTTGCCAACCACTGTTTTAATACAATCAAACTAAAAACAGACAGTCTGGAATGAAACAATCAGTATGGTTTATACAAAAAAGAAAAAGATGGGTGCTGCAGAGATGGCTCAGAGTTGTTGGTGGTGTTTTCCGTCCTGCCCAGTTCCTGCAGTTGTTAAGTCCCAAAGAAATCACACAGAGGTCTACATTAATGATAAACTGATTGGCCCATTAGCTGAGGCTTCTTATTAACTCTTACAACTTATATTAATTCTTATCTGTGTTAGCCACATGGCTCAGTACCTTTTTCAGTGGTGAGTCCTATCTTGCTTCTTTGGTGTCTGGACAGGACTGCAAAGGGAGCTTCCCTTCTCCCAGAATCCTCCTGTTCTCATTGATCCGCCTCTGCTTCCTGTCTGCTTGTCCTGCCTATACTTCCTGCCTGACTACTGGCCAATCAGCATTTATTTAAAACATAATTGACAAAATATAGACAACTGCCCCACACCACAGAGTGGTGCTCTTCTAGAGGATCCACGGTCAGTTCCAGCACCTACATGATGGCTCATAAACTTCAATAGCTCCAGACCTAAGAGATATGATGCCCTCTTCTGGCTTGCTTAGACACCAGGGACAAACATGGCACATAGACATATATGCAGGCAAAACACAAAAAATAAAATAAGTAAAATTAAAATAACTAAAATATTTTTAAAAGATAAATTAAATTTCTAAAGTATCCATATACAAAGAAAGGAACTTGGACCTATACATAAATATTGTTAAATAAATGAATGAATGTTTTAGGTTTTTAAAAAAATGACTAGACTTAGCTAGGCATTTTGGCACATGCCTATAATTCCTACACTTGAAAGGTAAAAGAAGAAGGATCAAGAATCCAAGGTTAATCAGAGCTATACAGTATGTTCCAAGCCAGTCTTGGCTACATTATATTTCAAAATAAGAAAATCTTGGTGCTAGAGAGACAACTCAGCAGTTAAAAGCATTTACTACTGCTCTTGCAGAGAACCCTGGTTCAGTTCTCAGCACCCACATGATTGCTCAAAACCATCTGTAACTCTAGTTCCTGGGCATCTTATGCCTTCTTCTTAATCTCCAAGGGCTCCTGCACACACATGGTGCACAAAATGTCATACAGATTCACACATAAATACAAATAAACAACTTTTCATTTTGTTCTTCTCATCATAGAATTTCACTTCATTTTTGTTCTATAAAGTCATGAACTGAAATAGCCTCCTATAAACAACAACAATCAGTATGTTATACTACTGATTTTCAAGTTGTAGTCATTCAAAATACTCAAAAGTAAAATGACTTTCCTCAAATACAGGTTTCAATGATATCTGATCTTTCTCTAAAAATATTTATAAGTTGTAGTAAAAATTCTATTTCCCATGCCGGGTACTGGTAGGACAGGCCTTTAATCCAGTACTCAGGAGGCAGAGACAGGAGGATCTCTGTGAGTCTGAGGCCAGTATGTTCTACAGAGTGAGTTCCAGGACAGGCTCCAAAGCTACACAGAAAAACCCTGTCTTGAAAAACCAAAAAAAAGTAGTTTCTTTTTAGAACTGAAAATACACACACACACACACACACACACACACACACACACATGCACACAGTTCATGCACATGTACACCACTCCACTGTATATACACACTACATTATCCATTAATCTGAGAAAGTCTGTACCACTGAAGTCCTCATCAAATTATTTAAGGTGTGACCTTGTTTGCTCTGTTTTATCTTCTTTGGGTTATTGCTCATTTTCTAAATCTGGCTGACGATCCTTCCTGCAAGTTCTATAAGCAATCTAATAGCCTACCAATAAATTCTGGTGAGTCAAAACTAATTGGGTTGAATGAGTCAAAACCGTGTGCTCCTCCCACCTTTAAACTATTGTGAATAATGCTGTAATAGATAGTTGCATATAAATATCTGCTCAAGTCTGTTTTTCCACTGTCTGGGGTATGTCCAGATGAGAACTGGTGACTCTTGTGGTAACTGTGTTTAGTTTTTAAGGATCTCCCACACTGTTTTCCACCATGACTGGGCCATATTACAAGTTACCAAAAATGCACAGGGGTTCTGGCATCTCCATATCCTCATCCATGCTTATTATATCCTGGATGCCATGTAACATGCTTTGGTTTTACATTCCTGAAATGTCAAAGAAAAATGAATAATAAAAACTAAAATATGACCAGGTGTGGTGGTGCATGCCTTTAATCCTAACACTCTGGAACTCTGAGTTCAAAGCTAGTCTAGCCTAGTTTACACAGTGAGTTCCAGGCCAGCCAGGTAGATACAGAGAAACCCTGTGTTAAAAAAATAACTAAAATATGAATAAAACGCAAAAGAATATTTGATTATCAGTCATTTCCTTGCTTATATAACATAAATATAAACATTACTTCATTTATAATATAGTTTATAATTTTTCTTGATAATTTTTGGTTTATCTGAAATATGGACTATATAGCTTGGGCTAATCTGGAACTTGTTACATAGTCCCAAAATAGCCTTAAATTTGTAATCCTCCTGCCTCAGCCTCTATAAAGCTGGAATTATAGGTGTGTACCACCACAAACACCTTATTATAGGTTAAACATGAAATATAATAATAGCCTTGAACTCTAGTTCATAAATGATTAGTTTAATGAATTAGTCCAATAATTTGGAATGAGGTCAAGAGGATCAGGATAAAAAGACAAACCAATGGCCATTAGTGACTGGCTCCAGCTTTGTACTTATTATCAGTGGATATAAGAAACAGAAATGTTGTGAATATTCTTTCTACTAGTTCTTCAAATGTCTGGCTTGCATTTAGATAAAAGCATTTCTCTAAAATTTCTTCTAAAAGTAACACAAAGTAGTAAATACAATATTGTGCTTTCAGCACTAGGAACTAATAGTGAAGTAATAATGAAGCCATATTGACTGTGAGTACAGCAAAGTAGACAGACTAGTTAAGATGATATGGACAATATCTAGAATCTACAAACAATTAACTTAGCACCCTTAGCAACCTGCTCTCTGCTACAAGCAGCAATGCACAAACGAAGCCAAACCCATTAGAATAACAGCAGGTTTATTAACAGAAACTAAAATCCAGGAATAGCTCAGAAAGAAAAGCAGATTATTATACTTAGCAGAAGTATCCTAATGAAGGAGAACTAAAAAGCTTTCATGATTGGCTAGGTGTGGTAGCACACGCCTTTAATCCCAGCACTAGAGGCAGAAGTTATAGGACAGTCTGGTCTACGTAGAGAGCTCCAGGACAGCCAGGGCTACATAATAAAACAAATTCCAGGACTACCAGGACTTCACAGAGAAACACTGTCTGGAGAAACAGCTTCATGATAAACAAGACTGCTCTTCCAGAGGACTTGGGTTCAATTCCCAGCACTCACATCTGACACCCTCACACAAACATACATACAGACAAAACACAAATACACACAAAAATAATAAATAAATAAATAAAATAGTTTTTTTAAAAAAAGACTGAAATGATACTCCAAACAAATCGAGTTCCAACAACTACACTAAATCTGTCAAGGAAGACCTCAAACCAAAATTAGTAAGAAATAAATTAAATTTAAAAGGTCATATTATCAAGAAGACAATTTACCAAGAGGAGGTAATGATTCTAAATATATTCACATCAAATACTGGCACACCCAATTTCATAAAAACAAACCCTACTAGATAAAAATGCACAGATTGACCACAACACAGTAAAGTGTGTGACTTCAATGTCCCGCTTCCACCAACAGACAGGTAATAGATCAAAAAAAAAAAAAAAACCCTGCTGTAATCCCAGCATGTAACAGGATAATACAGAGGAATCATAATTTCAAGGTAATGTTAATTGCATAGTGAGATTTTTTAAATAGACTATGTAAACAAACTATAAACTAAAACAATGACATTGACTTAATCACTGTTCCATTGCTATGCAGAGACACCATGACCATGGCAACACTATAAAAGAAAGCATTTAACTGAGGACTTGCTTACACTTTCAGAGGGTCAATCCATTATCATTATGGCAAGAAGCATGGTGGCAAGCCATGATGTTGGAACAGTAACTGAGAGCTACATCCCAACTTGCAAGCAGAGAGAGAAAGAGACAGACAGAGACAGAGGGACATAGAGAGACCGGGCCTGGCAGGCACATTTGAAACCCCAAAGCACACCATTAATGATACACTCCCTCCAGTAAAGTCACATTTCCTAATCCTTTTCAAAAAGTGCCACTCACTGATGACTAAGCATTCAAATCTATGAGCCCATGGGAGCCGTTCTTATTCAAACCACTGCAGATATCATGTTTCTTTGCTTACTGCATTAGCAAGAAATTAAAAGAACACTAATGTTAGGATATAGAAAAATATTTTATCATACTGTTAACCAAGTCTAAATCACTATGGCCTTTTTGACAAGGGAATTTTGTAAGACAAACACAGGATATGTACATGACTCAGCAACTTTACTAAAAAGAATCTAACATACAAAACTACTTCCGTAGATGTATAAAAGCAATAGGGATAAGCGCATTTAAGATAGTTAAAACTTGGAAAGTAGTTAGGCATGGTAGCCCACACTTGTAATTCCAGGCATGAAGATCACAACTTTAACCCACCGTGGACTATATAGGGAGACCCTGTCTCAGAAGAGAAGAGAAGAGTGAGCTGCAGGCTCTTTGAACGTTGATCATTAAGCACGCACACGTGCACACTCACACACACAGAGGCAGAGAAAGCCATGTGTGGTGGTACACACATATAATCCCAGCACTTGAGAGACAGTGACAAGCAGATCTTTGTGAGTTTGAGGTCAGCCTGGTCTACAGAGTAAGTTCTAGGAGAGCCAGGGCAGAAACACAGAGAAACTCTGTCTTTAAAAAAAAAAAAAAAGCTAACAAGAAAACCAGTTCTCTAAACAGCGGCTCAAGGGCAGCCTAAGCTACATGAAACCTTGTTTCAAGGAAACCAAAGAGGGATGAGGAGATGGTTCAGTCAGTAAAGTGCTTACCACACAAGCATGAATGTCTGAGTCTGATGCCCAGCACCTACATTAAAAAGTCACACCCAACAGCAGCATGTATCTGTAATTCAGTGCTAAGGAGACAGAAACAAAGGATTGTGGGACTCACTACTTTGGGGAGCTCCAGAGAGATTCTGTCAAAAAATAAAAATAAAAAGGAGAACTGAAGATAATAATCTACATCAATTCTAGTCTCTTTGTGCACATAGGGATACATGCACACACATAAAAGGAAAAAGAAAGAGGGGAGAGGGCTGGTTAGGGCTGGAGATGACTCAGCAATTTAAAAGGGTACACACTGCCTTTTCAGAGGACCCAAGTTCAGTTCACAACACCTGTCAGGAGGCCCACAGTCCAGAGGATCTGATATCCTTTTCTCACCTCTATGGGTACCTGTACTCACATGCATACCCATACAGATTCAAGTATATATAATTAAAAATCAAAAATCTTTTAAAAAGAGAGAGAGGGCTAATAAAAAAAAATTCTAATAGTGCTAGACTAAACAGTGCTGAGCACTAAAATAATGAACAGAAAGTTACTTAATAATCTTTAAATGTATAACATTTTTAGAAGCAGGATCTGATGTAGCCCAAGCAGACTACAAATGACCTACACATCTGAGAACATCCTGATCTTTCTTTCTCTACCTTCATAGTGCTGTGATTACAAAGTCCTCTACAACTCCAGTTTCTGTGCTGCCACGGAGTCAACCTAGGGCCTAATACATCAACCTAGGCAAGCACACTACCAACTGAGCTACATCCCCACCCTATGTAAGGTTCTTTAACCTTCAATTTCTAACACAAGAACAAAAGAAAAATTGAAGAGTTGTTTTCTTTAATTATAGGAAAATTTAAAATAAGAAGATGCAACAAAGATTACAATTACTTTTCAAAGCCAATGAAAATCCAGCTGTAATGAGAAGCAAGAAGAAGCCAGATTATCAGATGTCTGATTGAGAATCTTACAGATCAGAACATACCTCATATTCTACTTTGACTTTGGCAAAGAAACCTGTAACTAAGAGTTAAATAATCTCCCAAACAAGGAATGCATACAATCTATAAAATGGAAAACAAAGCATAAAGAAGTTATATGAGGGCTAGGGAGATGAATCGGTGGTTAACAGCACTGGCTGCTCTTCCAGAGGACCTGGGTACAATTCCCAGTACCCACACGGCAGCTCACAGCTGTCTGTTCCAGAGGATCTTCACACCAATGCACACAAAATAAAGTTAAATAAATTCTTTTCAAAAAAGGTATGCACCACCAGTACCCAGTTTGTTTTAAAAAAAAGTTATATGAAACCCTGCACATTAGCAATCATGGAGGCTCATATGTTAAATGAATATATGAATTAGAATATGATGGTTTGGAGTTGGGAGAGTATTCTTTTTAGTAAACAAAATAAACATAGCTATATCCTCATCCTCATTATAAAGATATTTTATATGTAGCCTACTTAGCATGTTTTATCATTCAAAAGAACTTGAATACAAGAAAAAGACAGAAAAGAATCCATTCCTAAAGTGTATTCTAAAGATATAAATGAATTTTAAAAATTCTTTTATATTTTTATTTACTTATTTTATGTGAATGGGCCTGTGAGCAAGCATGACATGGCATAGGTGTGCCAAGTCAGTTCTGGGACAAAACTCAGGTCATCAGACTTGGCAACAAGTATCAAACCAAAGGAGGAATAGAGATGCAGCTCAGTAGATGAGTGCCTATCTAGTGAGGCCTCAGGTTTCATCTCCAATACCACAAAAACAAAACAACTTTGTCTCAAAAGAAGAAATACTGACCTACCATTTTATAAAGTTCTTATATGAAGGCTGGGAACACAGCTCAAAGTTAGAGCACTGGGCTAGCATGTGCAAGGCCCAGAGTTCAATTTCCAGTACTGAAAAGAATTATTACATCATGGTAGTCCATTGTGTATGCCATATTTTATATTCCTTTTTGACTTACATTTAGGTTATTTTCAGCTCAGTCCTATTCCAAACATTGTTTCAGAGAATATCCTTGTATACAGTCTTTATTTTAGATAAAAATTCTAGAAGTAGAACTGCTAGGCCACAGAGTACCTACAATACAAATGTTGATAAACAGTGTCCAACTGACCTTAGAAAAAGTATACCAATTTATATTCCCACTAACCTCTCATAAAAGTGGTTAGAGCCAGATGTGGTACATGCCTAGAATCCTAGCACTTGAGAGGTTGAAGCCTGAGGATTAGTGCAAATTAACTGGCAGTCTGAGCTACACAGTAACACCCGGTCTCAAAAACAAGAGGATGGAATTCAGGCAGGGAAGCATGCCCATAATCCTAACAATGGGAGAGCAAGGAAGGACGATCACAAGTCTGAAAGCAGCTGCAGCAACATAATGAGATCCTGCCTCAAAAACAGTGATCATTACACTTACACACACACACACACACACACACACACACACACAGAGGTTTTTGTTGTTTTTAAGACAAGGTCTTACTGTATAGACCATGCTGGCCTTGAACTCACTGAGATTTACCTCCCTCTGTGGCCCTGGTACCGGGTTTAAAGCTGTGTGCCACTATACCCAACCCAGATTAGTACTTTTTAAAGCTTTTGTTACTGCTACCAAACCATCCTCCAGAAAGAGGCATCACAGCCGCTAGCAGTTTAGGAACAGTACCTATTTTCTCACATTAATATCAATGTTTTGGCCTGGTGACTCCCAGCACTTGGAAGTCAGGCTTCGGCAGATCTCTGTGAGTTCAAAGACAGCCTGATCTACAAAGCGAGTTCCAGGACAGCTAGAGCTGTTACACAGAGAAACCCTGTCTCGGGAGGAAAAATAGAAGAAACCTAGTACTGTATCACGACTATTATGGACAAGGCAAAATATGTTTTTATTTAATTATTTTTAAGGCTTGTCAGTCTGTTATATGAAAAATGTCCACCTAGTGATCTTTACCTCTGGTAATAAGACTTTCTGACAATCTCAATTTCTGCTATGCACTGCCTGGTTATTACCATTATGCACTTTTTGTTGTTTTAGAACTTGCTACATGACCAAGCTAGCCTGAAATTCACAGAGCTCTCACTTGCCTCTGCCCTAAGTACTATAATTTTTTTTTTTTTTTTTTTTTTTTTTTTTTTTTTTTTGGTTTTTCGAGACAGGGTTTCTCTGTGGCTTTGGAGCCTGTCCTGGAACTAGCTCTGTAGACCAGGCTGGTCTCGAACTCACAGAGATCTGCCTGCCTCTGCCTCCCGAGTGCTGGGATTAAAGGCGTGCGCCACCATCGCCCGGCCCTAAGTACTATAATTAAAGGTGTATTCCACCATATCTGTCCTCCACCATGAACTTTTAGCCCTTTTGTAAAATTAGCATACAAAGCAATGGATTTCATTCTAGAATTTTTATATACACTTTGTTGTTGAGCCTCCTCCCTTGTACCCCTCCCCCACCATTCCCCTTGCTCCCACTTCCACTGAGAGGAGTCTCTCCACTTTCATGTCACATGGATGCTGTTATTGCCTCTCTCTTTCCCTTTTCTAGTCCCATGACCCATACTCACATACACCCCGTGTATATCACATCACATAAATACTTAAAATTAGAGACTGTATGAGGGCACATGTGGTGTTTGTCTTTTGGAACCTACGTAACCTCACTGAATAATACAATTTCCAGATCCGTCCATTTTGCTGCAAGCTTCGTGATTTCAATTCTTTTTCTAACTGAATAGACTTCTATTGTGCATATGTCCCATATTCATCTGTTGATGGACATCTAGGCTAATTCTAGTTCCTATCAGTGAAAGGTTCTCGAAAATTAAAAATAGAGCTACCATATGAGCCAGTTACAGCATTCTTGCGCAAATATCCAAAGGACTCTAAATCCTACCAGAGATACTTGCTCATCCATGTTTACTGCTACACTGTTCTTTTTTTTAAAATAAATTATTTATTTTTATTTCATCTGCACTGGTTTTTTTTGCCTGCAAGTATATCTGTATGAGGGCATCAAATCCCTTGGAACTGGAGTTAAAGACAGTTGTGAGCTGCTATTTGGGTTCTGGGAATTGAACCTGGATCCTTTGGATGAGCAGTTAGTGCTCTTAACTACCAAGCCCTCTCTCCAGCCCCTGCTACACTGTTCTTATGTTTGCCTGATATACATATGGAAAATGCCTTTGTCACATATATTCCTCATGCTCTGAACAGTTTGTTGTTTATCTTTTTATCTCGTTCTGGGTTCTTTTCTCTTATGCAGCTTTTAAGTTATATCATGACTCTGGTGTAATTAGAAAGGTTGTTCCTACCCTAAACCTATATTAATAATTTGCTTATACTTTCTTCTAGTTCCTTTTGTACTTTACACTTAAATACTAAACTTGTCTAAAATTTGATTTAGTTTAGGTACATAACATAGGTAACTTTTCCCATTTCACATCATTAATTGGTTATCCCAGTCATTTGCTAAGTGAAATAGGTTTTTTTCTCCCTATCTGAAATGATTTCACTATTGCATATATGCTAAATTCTCATTTATAATGAGGTCTATTTGGCTGTGTCTTTGCAGCTGGACAGATGGCTCAGTGGTTAAGAACATATATTAGCCTTCCAGTACACCAGGGTTCAATTCCCAGCACCCACATCAAGTGGCTCTCAACAGCCTGCAACTCTAGTTCCAGAGTATCAGGCCCCAAAAAACTAGGGACAAATGACAAAATGACTAGGGACAAATCTGTGGTACCTACTAGCAAACCAAAGTGCAGGCTGGCCTCCAAGCTCTCTCACCATCACAAATGCCTATTACAGAGCCCATGCGCCTAGCTCTTCTCAGCCTAACCTGATCTTCACCAGCTCTTGGACTTCCCTTCCCCTAGATTCCCCTGCCATTTTGACCACATGCTCTCTTGGGCTTCTCTCCTGTCTGTTTTCCACTTTTCTCTTCTTCCCTCCTCTCATAGCTAAGTCAAGTCTGCTGGTCATGTTCAGTTTACCTCTGTCTCTCTCTGTCTCTCTCTGTCTCTCTCTGTCTCTCTCTCTCTCTCTCTCTCTCTCTCTCTCTCTCTCTCTCTCTCTCTCTGGAAGCAGAGGTGGGAGGATCTCTGTGAGTTCGAGGTCAGCCTGGTCTACAAGAGCTAGTTCCAGGACAGGCTCCAAAGCTACAGAGAAACCCTGTCTCAAAAAAACAAATAATAATAATAATAATAAAGAATGTAAGAGGGGCTGGAGAGATGGTTCAGTGGTTAAGAGCATTGCCTGCTCTTCCAAAGGTCCTGAGTTCAATTCCCAGCAACCACATGGTGGCTCACAACCATCTGAAATGAGGTCTGGTGCTCTCTTCTGGCCTGCAGACATACACACAGACAGAATATTGTATACATAATAAATAAATAAATATTTAAAAAAAAAGAATGTAAGAGTCAGAAGAGATGGAGGACACCAAGAAAACAAAACCCTCCAAGTCAACATGATCAAAGTTATTATGAGACAGAGACTGAAACAGCATGCACAGAGCCTGCTCGGGTCTGCACCAGGTCATCTGTATATATATCATGGCTTCCAGTTTAGTGCTTTTACGGGATTCCAAAGTGTGGAAACGAGTGGGTCTCTGATTCTTGTGCCTTCTCTTAGGATTTTTTCCTTCTATTGGTTTGCCTTGTTCAACTCTATATGATAGCATTTGTTTTATCTTTTATTATATTTTTATTATTATCCTTTAGATGTCATCTTGTTTTCTAATGAGAGACAAGAGGGAAAAAGGGTGTAAGACTAAGAAGGGGATAGGAGACAGGGAGAAAAGGAGGGAAACCAGGAAGAGGAGGGAGGGGGACCACCAAAATTTCCCCATGTTATTCCTTTACTTTATAACCAATACCCTGAAACCACAGCACCCAGTGATTTCCTCCTTAGTTTTGCTTTTCTGGGATTGTCATATAAATGAAATTTTGTACAACATAGCCTTTTGAAGCTGGCTCCGCTCATTCAGGAAACTGCGGTGTTAGAAATCAATGACATAATTGCACAATCAACAGGTAGCTCCTTTTTTTATCAAAGAGTAGCATACCATGACATGGAGTACAACAATCCACTTATCTAGTTCCAGCTGAAAGAAGTGGCTTCTTTCCAATTTTAGTGACTACTGCTAAATAATGGTGCTATCAACATTTGTGTACTGGGTTGTTTTATTAAGTTTCTAAAGCAGGGGCTCAAAAGCATGGATAAGTGTGTTTACTATGAGCTACAGTCCTAGCAACCAAGTATAGCCTTTTGGTGAGCCTAAGCTGTCATTTCCCTTGGCAGATACCTAGAAGAAAGACTGATGAGTCACATATGCAGGTAAGTGCATAAGAAACTGCCAAAAGGTGTTCTGCTCAGTGGAAATCTTGCTTTTTCTCTCCAACCCACCAGCAATGAATGTTCTAGTAGTTCTGCATCACTGCCAATTTTGTTTCGCATTTTACACAATCTAATAATGTAACTTGTGTTTTTTAAAGGAACTTTATTCTTAGGATATTTTTAGGGCCATAATAAAACTGACCAGAGAATACAGAAATTTCCCATTTGCCTCCTATCATATATATAATCTCTCCCATTATCAACTACCATTATGGTTTTATTTTCCTTTTTTAATTTATTTATTTGTATTTTATGTGCGTTGATATTTTTGCCATGGGCGTCAGGTTACTGGAACTGGAATTACAGACAGTTGTGAGCTGCCATGTGGGTGCTAGGAATTGAACCTGGGTTCTCTGGAAGAGCAATTAGTGCTCTTAACCCCTGAGTCATCTCTCCAGCCCCATTATTTTCTTAATATCTATGTTGCATATGTTTTTTAGAGACAGGGTTTATCTGTGTAACAGCTCTGGTGTTCTGAAACTTGCTTTGTAGACCAGCATGGCCTCAAACTCACAGAGATCCTCCTGCCTTTGCTTCCTGAGTGCTAGTATTAAAGACATGTGCCACCACTGTCTGGCAATCTATTTATTTTTCCTTTGCATTTGATATTTTGTCTGCATGTATGCTTGTGCACCATGTGCATGTAGTGCCCAAAGATGCCCCAGAAGGGCGATAGATCCCCTAGAATTGGAATTCCTGAGGGTTGTGAGCGGTGATGTGGATGCTGGGAATCAAACCTGGGTCCTCTACAAGAGTAGGCAGTGCTCTTAACTTCTAAGCCATCTTTCTCAGCCTTCCCCCCTTTATGGCTTTTAATTAGCAAGTTTTAAGTGATTTGTTATCACAAACAAGCAGAAGTGCTAATACAGCCATCTAAAATTTACTGAACTGCTAAGAACAAAATAAATTCTGCAATACCTCAAATGTATACTTGCTAAAGAGAACTCAAGGCAAATATGCCCATATAGAGAGACTATCTTCAGTTGTGATTACAGGGACAACATGCACATGATCCTATAAACAACTCCTCCCTTCCCATAAGTAAACACTAATGAAACTCATTGGATCACATAACATGAAAGTAGGGAGGGAACTAATTGGAAAGGGGAAAGGGATCTGCAATAGTGGGAAGGGGACAAAAAGGAATAATGGGAGAGGATCTAATCAAATGCACTACAATACAGTTTGAAATTGTCATAATGAAACCCTTATGTATAATAAATATATGCTAATAAACATAAAAGGCAAAAAATAATATATAGAACATGTATACAATGGAAGATTAAGCTTTATTTTAAAAAAAAAAAAGAGCTCACCATTTTCCATGCCATTCATGAGGTAGGAGGACTTATCAAGTGAAATAAGCCAGCACTTGGTAGACAGAGGCAGGACAACCTTTGTGTTCAACGCTAGCCTGGTCTAGAAGTTCCAGGACAGTTAGAGAAACCCTGGGTGGGATGAATCAAGCCAAATTGTCAAGGACAATAGTGTTTAATATTTTGGGTATTTCAAATGCATATTCAGGGTGGAAAAGCCCAGTATGTGCATGGTATCCAACCTCTAACACTGAAAACAGAATAAAGTACAAATTCATCATGATTTACAGAGAGAATGTTCTATCCAGAATGTACTACTAAATTCCGTGGTTTGGCATATTGAAAGTATTAGCTTGGCTTTAAACCTGCGTCAAATGGCTAAGATGCCTATTTAGTATATCAAAGCAGAACTGGCCACCAGGTTCTCCCTGCACACCTCAGCCACTACCTGTAACAGGACCCTCCTGGCGGGCATACCCCAACCCCTATCTCAAACTCTCGAGCCCAGGAGGTTGGGCTCTTCCCTATATAATCCAGACATTTCAGTTACCCACTCTCTTTGTATTTTGGGCCTCCTGGCTGCTGCACCTGGTTCCCCGCTCCACCTTCTCCCTATCGTTCCCAGCCCCCACCCCCATCCTCAGAAGGTCATGACCACTCTGGACTCTCCCAGACATCCCTGCCTCTACCCTGCGCTCTGCCTTTTATCTACAATTAACCTCCTACACCATACCTAGGTGCAGTCACGTAGCAGTCATGTTCTTTCTTTTTCTTTTGATTTATTTCCATTCAGAAAGTACCAGCATGAATTTTATCATCTCACAAAACTACTTCTACTTAAATCAGCTGACATCTTTCTTACAGTAGCCTTGGTAGAGTAAAGATGTGCCTGGCCTACAAGAAAACTGTGCCCCCCTGTTGGAGAAGCAGCTTTCACAAGGTCATTTCCTGCCTGTAGTCAGTACGCTTTAAAGGATGAGTTGTCACCTTTTAAAAACCACCTTTTTGTTGTGCAGGCAATCTGATCCAGAGCCTGCCCTAGGATGGACATTCTGAATTCTAAAACCCTGTGGGGAATAAAGCTACAACTAAATTTCAAATGTTGAATATCTGAAGTATTGGGGCTAGAGAGATGGTTAAGCGGTGAAGAGCACTGGCTGTTCTTCCAGAGGACCAGGTTTCAATTCCCTACATGGTCGCTCACAACTGTCTGTTCCAGGGAATCTGACACCCTCACACAGACATACATACAGGCAATATACACCAATGCGCATAAAATAAAAATAAATCATAAAAAATATTTGAAGTATTTGTTTTGATTTGAGACTGGTCACATTCTGTAGCCCAGATAGGACTAGAAGTCATAATTCCCCCACCTCAGCCTTCATAGTGCTGGGACACTACATAGGACATGTCCTACAAAGCCTGGATTGAAATAAATATGTAAAGTACTTTTGTACTGTGACTTTTATTTCCATCTTTCATGAATACTACAACACATGTACATGCATATGTAGACAGAGACAAATATACACATATAGACAGGCTAAACTAACAACTTACTATTAAAAACTAATTCTGTATAATGTTTTCTCATTGCTAACATTTCACTTTGAAAGTGATGTAAAATTATTGTCATACAGGTCTTCCATTTGTTTGATTAGAATTACCACAAGATATTTTATATTATTTGTGGCTATTGTGAAGGGTGATTTCTTCCTCAACCCATTTGTCGCTTATATATAGGAGGGCTACTACTGATCTTTTCAAGTTAATCTTCTATCCAGCCACTTAAACAAAGAAATTCAGTCTCAAAAAAATACATTAAAAAAAAAAAGAAATTCAATTCGGACATATAGGCACAGAGAAAGATAAACCAATCCAAACATAGAATGAGTAAGTATAAAATTAGCCGCCCTCCACACCCAAGAGTATCTCATCTCAAAATCGCCTGTGGATGCCTGAAGGCAAAGACCATAATGAACCCTGAGTATACCATGCTTTTTTTTCATACAGACACAAATTTAATGGCTTTCCCAGCTTAAGTAAACATTTATCATGCACTGTGGGGGAGATGGCTTCATGGTTAAGTGTACAGGCTGCTCTTCCAGAGGTCCTGAGTTCAATAACCAGCACCCACAAGGTGGCTCACAACCATCTATAACTGTAGTCTCATGAGATCTAATGCCCTCTTTCTGGTGTGCAGAGATGCATGCAGACAAAGCATTTATATAAATAAAATACACAATTTATTCTTTAAAAACTAAATAAAATGTAACAGGAAAAGGAGCTGGGTTTTTTGTCTTTACAGTTTCACAGACCAAAAAAAATCTCCTAATGTACTTTTAATGTTAAGAATTTTATTTATTTTTCTTTATATGAGCATCAGATCCCCTAGAGCTGGTGCTACAGATGGTTATGAGTTACTGTGCAGGTGCTGGGAATCAAACTCAGATCCTTCAAAGGAACAGCCAGTACTGTGAACCACTGAGCACTCTTCTTCAGCCCCTCAATATAGCTTTCAACAAGCTCATTATTTTCTTTTCCTTGACAAGCTGAGTTTTCACCTTTCCTATTAAAGAATGCACTTACAGCTTTCTCTCAGCACAAACACATTTGCCACTCTTGAACTTTGGGTTCTTATTTATGTAAAATAAGGACTGCTTGATGGCTCCCAGGTAAAGTGCTTACTGCACAAGCCTGAACACCAGAGTTCAATGCCCCAACCCACACAGAGGTGGAGGGCAGAATGCAAAGAGTGAGAGGTCCGGTCTCAAAGATTAAAGATTCAAGCAATGGTTATAAGAGTACATTTCACTTTCACACATATATGCACACTCACACACGCACACACACGCCAGTTTTTTCTTAAAATGCTATTTTGCTCAGGCTGGGGGGTGGTGGCACATGCCTTTAATCCTAGTATTCGTGAGGCAGAGGTAGGTGGATCTCCAGCCTGGTGTACAGAGTGAGTTCCAGGACAGCCAAGGCCACACAGAGAAACCCTGTCTCAGATATCAAAAAATAAAACAAAAAAAAAAAACTGCTATTGCTCAGAAAGAAAAAAACAGATCATGGACTAAATGAAGATAAGGAAAAGTAGATAGATCTGAGAAACGGTAAGGACTAGACAACAGACTTGGTGATTGACTGAATGTGGGCATGAGTATTTTTTAAAAGTTCTATCAATTTTCTTGCTCTATTTAAGTATATATACACCTCTCTCACACACACACATGCAAATATAATAAAAATGGGGTTTTTGCCAGGTAGTAATGGTGTGTGCCTTTAATCTCAAGATTTAGTAGTCAGAGGCAGGAGAATCTCTCTGTTCTAGACCAGCCTGGTCTACAAAACAAGTTCCAGGACAGCCAGGAATATATACAAAAACCTGGTCTAGAAAAACAAAAAATAAAACCAAAATACAGAGTCCTAGGGTAGAAGCATAAAAAAAAAAAAACCAATGAAATGTTTCCGAACGAGGTTCTGCTATAATTATAGATAGGTGCCTAGTCTCGATGTCACTAGAGAGGCTACCTCCAGCAGCTAATTGAAGCAGATAAAGAGACCCACAGCCAAATATTAGGTGGAGAGAAAGCCCAGGCTGGAGAGCTCCATCAGGTCCCTCCCCTTGGAACTCTCAGGAAACCCCAAGGAAGAGGGGAAGGAGGAATTGTAGGAGCCAGAGGGTCCGAGGATGTGGGAGATCATGGTCCACAGAATCAACAAAGTAGAGCTCACAGAGGTTCACAGATGCTGAGCGGCAATAGCGAAGCATGCATGGGTTTGCACAAGGCCCTCTGCTTACATGCTGTGGTTTTCATAGCTGGTTGTTCTCGTGGGTCTAACAGTGGGCGTGAGGGTGTCTCTGAGTCTTTGATGCTTTGGGGACCCCTTGCCTCCTACTGGGTTGCCTCATCTAGCCTTGATATGAGGGTCTGTGCCTGGTCTTTATTGTACCCTGTTATGCTACTGTGTTTGGCTGATATCACTGGGAGGCCTGTCCTTTTCTGAAGGGAAATGGAAGAGGAGGTGGAGCTGCCGGAGAGGAGTCAGGAAACTGCAAGGAGTGGAGGGAGGGAAGCTTCGGGTGGGGATATATTGTATGAGAGAAGAATAAGTAATTTTTATAAACCCTGCGACTTTCTAGACAGGTGAGGTGGCGTTATTAACTTTAACTTACAGATAAGCAAAGGCTAGGAAATGCCACCTAATTTGCCCAAGGCCACGGGGTGTTAGTAGCAGAACTGACAAACTCCAGACTCAGTTGAACTTCAGTGCACTTTGCACTACTACACAACATATCCAAAGTGTACATTAGTTCACGCTTGCACCACACAGTCATCCATCTACAAAGGGTCTCACATACAATTATTTTACTTACTATTCATAGCCTATATGTTAGACAGAGCAGGCACTGTCATTTTACTAATGAGTACACACTAAATAGAGAAAAATATTGGCATAATTTCCTGAAATACGGAAACACCTAAAGTTTATTTGTTGGGTTAAAAAGGAATCTGAACTACAAATTTGGTTCTAGGGCAACCAGGACTGTTAAACAGAGAAACACTGTCTCAATAAAAAATAAATAAATAAATAAATAAAACCTTAAGATGGGAAACGAAAAGATTCAAACTGCGAACTTGGCAGGACTCATTGTCTGTACACAGTAGGTAAACTGACTGAAGGGAGAAGAATGGCTTGGGCAGTGTTCAGGTCCCCCATTGCATAATCCCATGGCCTGTGAGTTCATGTAGCACAACAACCTGAGATGAAATGAAGTAGGGTGTCTCAAACTTGCAGATCAGGATCTACAGGCACATCTAGAAAGCTCTACTCCCTGACACCCCAAACTGGTTTCAGAATGTCTTCTCCTCTTCATGCATCTACCCCTTCCTGTCATATGGCCAAGATGAGATTCTCAGTGAGATAAAATAGGGAAGCAAGCAAGTCCGTCTCAGGACTACACTAGCTGAACCTGCCCTGACCTCAGGATGTCAAAATTAAAAGAAGCTAGGCTGGGCTACCAAGAAGGTTCTCAAGTAAAAGCACTTCTCACCAAGCCTCATGACCTGAATTTGATCCCGCCATCCCACAGGTCAGAACCAATTCTCAGCTATTCTCTGACCTTCACATACACAACATGGTGTGTACACACACAAATATTTTTAAAAATTTTTTTAAATAAATTGAGCTTTTCTTCCTGGTAATCCCTCCTCCTTTCAGAAGGGCTTCCTTACGTTTTCTTAATAAACCTATGCTTATTCTGCTTTTAAGAAATATAAACAAAGAAGTAGCTCCTCCTTATATTATAGGGGGATGACAACTATGATCCCAGCACTCAGGAGACTGAGGCAGGAAGATTGCTATGAGTTCTTGGTTAGTCTGGTCTACATATCAAAGAAGCAAAATGTTAAACATAGAGATCATCATAACAAAAGATTGGATGTGACAAGGTGATCTTATGTGATCATTTCTGCCTGTTTAGTGAGGGAGGAAAAGAACTGAAAAATGCCAGGACAGTAATATCAAACCTTTCTAGAACACGATAACACATCAAATCCAAAGGCAAAAAGAGAGAAAAGACAGGTCATAGCAGGCATTCATGTGGCAATCCACCCATGCTGCAAGCTAACCTAAGGGGAAACAAACATATGTTACAAGTAGTTCTTGCTTCAGAAACCTCTACCCAAGCTGTGCTTAGGAACAACAGAAAACCAAGACACAACTGGTCTGGCCAGTTGCTTCAATTATGAAAGATAATCTAAATCTGAGCACATGCTTCAGATGCAGAACATAATCTGCATTTCCAGAGCTGTGGGTGCATCTCAGTGGCAGACAGCTGCTCTAGCTTGAGGGAGTGTCTGGGCTCCATCCTGGACTCACAAAAATGTACAAGCTAAAACAACTACTGGTAAGTCTCAAACGGATGGGTCAAGTAGTAGTTGTAGTTGATTGTCTTCATATTTGGGAAGGGGAAACACTATTGCAGAATCACAGTCAGAAACAAAAGCTAGGGCTGGGTACAGTGACACACACCTGCAATCCTAGCACTTAGGAGGCTGAGACCAGATCAGAGCAAATTCAAGGCCAGATTGGGCTACAAGTAAAGTTTGAGGCCACCCTAAACTATACAGGGAATATGAGGTCAGCCTCAGCTATATAAAGAGATCCTGCCTCAGAAAAAAGAAAAAAAAAGCTAGGGCTAGCAATACAGACTTGGTATTGTCCTTGCCTAGCCCTGGGTTTAATTTCTACCAGTGTATAAGCCAGACATGGTGATACACATCTGCTCTTCCACACTCAGGTAGTGGAGGCGGAAGGACCAAGAGTTCACTGTCATCTTCAAGTACATAGCTAGTTTGAAAGCAGCATGAATTTAGGACACCCTGTCTCCAAAAAGAGAAAGGAAAGAAAGAAGGCAGGCAAACAGACTAATTAAATGTACTGTTTTGCTTGAAGAGGTTGGGCACCCTAACAACTATCACACGGTACAGATCTTTCTCTTTCCATGACTAACTTCCTTCTGTTTATCCTGATCTCTAAGACACCTCACTGGCACTCCATGTACATATTAATTAGCCTTTCTATTGCCACTTGTTCCTAGGGTTAATGACCCCAGTCATTTGATACAAGTATCATGTCTATGAAGTTGTATTCTTGAGAAATCTTACAACAAAATTCTAAACTGGAAAAACTCAGAGATAAGAACCAAACCAAAGGGGCTGGAGAGATGGCTCAGTGGTTAAGAGCATTGCCTGCTCTTCCAAAGGTTCTGAGTTCAATTCCCAGCAACCACATGGTGGCTCACAACCATCCGTAATGAGGTTTGGTGCCCTCTTCTGGCCTGCAGACATACACACAGACAGAATATTGTATACATAATAAATAAATAAAATGTTTAAAAAAAAAAAGAACCAAACCAAAGCAATATGACTCCAAAGCCCACACTTCTTGCCCCCTCTGAACCACCAGACTCACAGACTTAAACAGTCCCCAAAGCCTTCACTTTCAATGTTTTGCATCGACATAAAATCTCTATTACAGGCTGGCAAGTCCTTCATTGAAAGCCACACACTACTTGATTTCATTCTTTTCTATCCCTTCATCTAGAATGTTGTCTTTCTCATATTTAAATCCTATCACTGACTAATTCAGATAGATAGGACTATCCACTGTGTTCACTAGCATATATCCCTTGTGAGCAGGGTGGCAACTTAGTAAATCACTATTGAGTAAGTAAAGGAACTGAAGTCCCACCTCCACTATGAACAGGAATGCCAAACACTCCTACTCACTTTCTTTTGTAATGTCAAAAACCTTGGAACCAGTATTACAGCCTAATACCTAATTTCCCTGCATTTGACTTCTTTCCCTGGCAAGGCTCCACCAGAGACCAGACACCTTGCAAATCTCTGTGTATCTCACAAGGTATAAGAAAAATTGGATACACAGGAAGCGCACCATAAACACTTCCTAGCATACAGATGAACTACATGAGAATCCCATCTACACCAACTTCATGAGACAAGTTATTTTTGTTCACCATGTTAGAGATGCCCAGGCCTCTTTGCTTGCTGACATTTTCCATTTCAAAACTCATTAAGCAGAACTGTGATCGAGCATTTGGCAATTTAGGAAAGTATCTGGAAAATCTCGATGCCCTGGAGTTTGTGGCTTGCTGATTACATAAGCAATTGTTCCAGGTTTTCATGGTAGGGAACTAGAATGACTGCATCATGGTGATTTATCTGCTGGTTAGCAAGAGTTCCAGGATGCACGTCACATGTTCAAATAGTAGGTGTACTGGTGGCTTCTGGACCCTCCCAAGTCCAGTTTTCCCTTTTCTGTGGCATAATGTAGAAATTAATTATTGCTTGTGGGTATTGATTAATATAGCTCTTACAGTCTACTAAATTGATAGTGGAGAAGAACTATAATTTATAATTTTATTACATAAGTTGCTAAAATTACTTTTACAATGAATAACACATTAAAATAATAATAGTGGTAACTGAAATTTATTGCATGTTTTACTATTTGCCGAACACTTTTTTTATTTTGGTTTTGGTTTTTCTGAGACAGGGTTTCTATGTAGCCCTGGCTATGTCCTGGAATCCTGCAGACCAGGATGGTCTCAAACTCAGAGATCCGTCTGCCTCTGTCTCCTGAGTGCTGAGATTAAAGGTGTGCGCCACCGCCACCTGGCACTGTTCTTAAAGCATTCTAAGTGTTAACTCATTACCAATCCTAAGAGGTAAGTACTGTTATTGTCCCCACTTTACAAATTCGAAGAAGGGTAAGAATACCTATACCAGCAGTGAGCAGAGGAACAAGGATTCCAACCCAGAAAGTTTGAGGCCAGAGTCCCCACTTCTAACATGATGTTATAGTGTCTCCCTCTAACAACACAACATTGTAATACAACAGTGACTTAAGGGGCTTAAAGTAGCAAGAGAATATATCCACTGGATCCAAGAAATGTAACTGGGAATGTTATGACCTGTACTTGCTTATTAAGTTCTACTGTACTTTCTTTCAGAACAGTTCAATTCTATACATTATTATATGATAATAGTGAAGTGTGGCTAAGTTTACTATAAAGATAGGAAAACATGTCAGCGGTACTGGCACACTCCTTTAATCCCTGCAGAGTCAAGAGGATATCTGTGAATTCAAGGCCAGCCTTATAGACACTGTGAGATTCTGACAAAAAAAAGAAAAAGAAAAGAAAAAGGAAACTCCGGGTCCTTTCTTTTGAAATTAGATGAAGGTAACAAGGAAATGAGCTATTACAATTTTTCCTGCACAGTCTTTCACTGTAGCTTAGGGAAGCCTGGAATTCATTATTTAGTCCAAGTTTGCTTGCCCCAAATTCAGGCAATTCTCCTGCTTTGGCTCTCTAAATGCTAGGATTATAAATGTGAGCTGCCACGTCCAGTTCTTGTCTATGTGGAGTTTTTTGCTTGGGATTTTTTATCTTTGTTTTGTTTTTTTTTTTTTGAGATAGACTCTCATATCCATACATACACTGACCTCCAACTTCCTACAACATGGAACTGAACTCTTGATCCTCTTGCTTCTACCTCCCAATGCTAGTATTATAGTAATGCGCAAGCACTCTTGGTTTACCTGTGTGCTTTCAAATCACACTTCCTGCCTGTAAATCTGCCTAGCCTATATAGTAAGACTATATATGCACAGATAGATAGATAGACAGACAGACAGACAGACAGACAGACAGACAGACAGACAGACTATAGATAGATACATCTTAGCTGGGCACGGTGGAGGGTACCATCACAATTACTTGAGAGGCTAAAGTGGGAAAATTGCTTGAACTGAGGAGAAGTTTGGGACAAGCCAAAGCAACACAGCAAAACTATTGTCTCAAAATAACAATGACAACAAAATTACAATTCCCCTATGTTAAATAAGGGCATAGACTTTGAAGCCAAGATTGAGTGTTTTGAAACCCTAATTTATCCACATACTATGTCTGGGAACAGAATCTGCTCTTATGACATATAGCTAGTCTTGGGCTGGAGATTCAGTCCAGGGCACAGAGCTTGCCTGGCATGTACAAAGCCCACGATTCATCCTCAGAACCTAAAAATATTACCCCTACCAAAGTACAAACAATAGACAAAGTGTGAGATTTCTTTTTTGGACCAAACTGTTCTGGTCCCTATCATTTATATGCATAAAAATAAGTACTGCAAGGGCATGGGGGCACATGCCTATGATTGCAGCACTGCAAGGGCATGGGGGCACATGCCTATGATTGCAGCACTGGGGAGGTTAAGGTAGCAGAATTCCAAGTTCAAGGCCAACCCAGCCTACACACTGAAACTCTGTCTCCAAACCTACATAAAAAGATTTAAGATCCTGTGCCTTAGCACATGTTCTAGAGTTAAGATATGGGAATTTGTGGGTTATATTTTTAATAATCACCGTGGACAAACTCTTAAGACAATTCTAATCAGACTTTTGCACTAAATGTCAAATTATACAATGTAGAAAATAAATCTATGGGGGCTGGAGAGATGGCTCAGCTGTTAAGAGCACTGACTGTCCTTCCAGAGAACCCAGGTTTGATTACCAGCACCCACATGGCAACAAGCAACTGCCTGTAACTCCAGTTCTGGTGGATCCAAAATGCTCACACAAACATGCAGGCAGACAAAAGCTCAATGTGCATTAAATAAATAAATAAATGCTTTAGAAAAAAATAATCTGTTAGCAATCATCACTCAGTAGATTAAAGATTTAAAAACATTTAAAAAGCTAGATCTGGGCTGGAGCGATGGCTCAGTGGTTAAGAGCACTGACTGCTCTTCCAGAGGATCCAGGTTCAATTCCTAGCACCCACATGGCAGCTCACAACTGTCTGCAACTTCAGTTCCAGGGGACCTGACACCCATGACAAAACACCAATGCATATAAAATAAAAATAAATAAATTTGGGGCTGGAGAGATGGCTCAGTGGTTAAGAGCATTGCCTGCTCTACCAAAGGTCCTGAGTTCAATTCCCAGCAACCACATGGTGGCTCACAACCATCTGTAATGAGGTCTGGTGCCCTCTTCTGGCCTGCAGACATACACACAGAAAGAATATTGTATACATAATAAATAAATATTAAAAAAATAAATAAATAAATAAATAAATAAATTTGTAAAAAAAAAAAGCTAAGTCTAAGTATAATGACAGCACAAAAGCAGGAAGATGCCACTGAATTCAAGGCCATTCTGAGTACACAGTGAGTTCTAAGCACCATGGACTACAAAGGGAAACTCATTATCAAAAAAATCAAAAAGAAAAAATACCTGAAGACTACATGGTTCCCATAGCCCAAATTAAAAGACCCAGCTAGAAATATATGTGCTCAAAAGACACAATATTTGAAGATATAGGATTGATACATAAGGTATTTATACTTGTGATTTAAAACTACTATCAAGATATTGTGGCTATAGCCAGATGTACACAGAGTAACCCTGCCTCTGGGGAAAAAAGATATTGTGGCTATAAATTGAAACTAAAACTTAATAGCTGAATTAACTTTAAAATAGGAAGCTAGGAAAGCCGGGCAGTGGTGGCGCACGGCTTTAATCCCAGCACTTGGGAGGCAGAGGCAGGCAGATCTCTGTGAGTTCGAGACCACCCTGGTCTACAAGAGCTAGTTCCAGGACAGGCTCCAAAACCACAGAGAAACCCTGTCTCGAAAAACCAAAAAAAGAAAAAAAAAATAGGAAGCTAGGAGTGATGATTCAGGCCTGTAATCGCAGCGTTGGGAGGTAGGGGCAGGAGGATTAGGAGTTCAAAGTCATCCTTGGTTACCACTGAACTCAAACCAGCTTGGACTACAAGAGAACCAATCTAGAAACAAAATTTAGGCATGGCAACTCACACCTGCAGTCCCAACACCTGGGAGCTGAAACAGGCTACATAGTAAGTTCCAGAAAACATTGGTTTGGAATAAAACCCTTTCTCAAAGGGGGAAAAAAGAGCTACGTAGTTCAGAGCTTATACAGCTCTTACAGAGGCCCAAGGCTCAGTTCCCAGCACCCAAATCTGGAGGCTCACAACCGCCTGTAAATCTAGCTCCATAGGATCCCATGCCTTCTCTGAACCTCCTCAGGACCTGCATACATGTGTACATATACACAGAAATAAAAATAAAATGATTTCTTTACATTTTTTGAGACAGTTTCTCTATAAAGCCTAGGTTGTCCTGGAACTTGCTCTGTAGACCAGGCTGGCATCAAACTCACAGAGATCTGCCTGCCTTTGCCTTCCAAATGTTGGAATTAAAGGTGTGAGCCACCACCACCTGGCAAATATATATATATTTTTTAAAGAGATGCCAAAAGAGATAGCTCGGCAATTAAAAGTACCGGTAACTCTTGCAGAGGACCAAAATTTGGTCCCAAGTATTAATATCAGCAAGCTTTGAACTCTCCATAACTCCAGTTCCAGGGAATCCTATGCCCTCTAGACTTCACAACTATCTAAACACATACAGCGTACACACATGTGTGCGAAAACACACAAACACATAAATTAAACCAAAAATAATTTTAAAGAAAAGTGAAATAGCCAGGCAGTGGTGGTGCACACACCTTTAATCCCAGTACTTGGGAGGCAGAGGCAGGCGGATCTCTGTGAGTTTGAGGCCAGCCTGGACTACAGAGATTGTTCCAGGACAGCTAGGCTGTTACACAGAGAAATCCTATCTCGAAAAATCAAAAAAACAAAGAATACAATACTCACCACCAAAACATGAAAGAAAGGAAAGAACATTTTTGTAAAAATGAAACAAGCTAATTTTAATTGTTTAATTTAATTTTAAACAAGCTAAACTAATATTAATATTAGTGTCAATTCAAATGACACTAATATTAATATTTTAGTACTATATTTATTAATAATTATACCCTAAACTTGCTATTATGTTTACTAATACACTAAAAATAATTAATATTAATATAGAATTGAATCAATTCTAATTATTATTAATAGGAGTTCTATTAGAGTTGGAGTTCAGAGGAAGAGTGTTTGTCTAGCATAAAGTAGGCTATATATTAGCTTCACAAAAAAGAAGAAAAAGAATCAACATTGCCATAATCTTTAGAGCAAATGATTTTATCAACAGAAAAGTTAGACAAGCCAGGCATTGTAGTGGTGGTGCGTGCCCATAATTCCAGCAATCAGGAGGCAAGTACAGGAGGATCTCAAATTAGAGGTCAGCCAGGGTTACACAGTGAGCTGCAGGACCATCCAGACCAGTTAATGAGATCCTGTCTCAAAACGATGTTAGATACCTTTCATTATGCCACCTCAAAGGAGATCACACACACTTGCAACTCTTAACAACCGAGCTCTTTGTAACTATTGGTTAGCTGTAAGGCCAACGCTTCCATGTGCCAAGGATTGAAAGCTGGGATTCTCACATGTTAGGCACATGCTCTATGACTGACCTACATCCAAACCCCTGAGCAGCCACTTTTAAGAAACTTTATCACACCAGTGACTACAAATTTCTCCTACAGAGTTCTGTATTTTAGAGGGGGTTGTTGACTTTTCAGTTCTTTTTCTCTGTTCTGACCTTTTTTGATGGTTTTTCAGGCCTTAATAGAAGCCCTTTCCATTTTTCTTTCTCCCGAGCGGGATGTAGCACATATAGGACAAAAGCCCAAGAAAGCAGAACTTGGCTTTCTTGGTGACTCAGGCCTTTTATCTTAGTATGTGGGAAGCTGAGGAAAAAGGATTAGACGTTCACGGCCAGTCAGGGCTGTATAGTGACTGTCAAGCCAGCTGAGGTTACATAGTGAGACTGTCTCAAAAATAACAAAGTAGGGCTGGGGATATAGCTCAGTGGTAGGGCTTTTGTGTAGGATGTGCAATTCCTAGCACTACATACATGTAAATAAATATATACACACATAAGTAAATAAAATTTAAATTCTTATTTAAAAAAAAAATAAAGCCCTTAATCCCAACACTCGGGAGACAGAAGCAGGTGGGTCTCTTTGAGTTCGAGGCCAACCTGGTCTACAGAGCAAGTTCCAGGGCAGCTAGAGCTGATACACAGAGAAACCCTGTCTCAAAAAGAAAGAGAGAGAGAGAAAAAGGAAGGAAGAATGAGAGAGAAAAAAAACAAGGAGGACGGAGAGTAGGAGTATATATATAACTCAGTGGGAAAGTACTTGGCAAGCAAGTACCTGAAGACTTGATTCAATACTCACCACCAAAACATGAAAAACAGACAGACAGAGAGACAGAGAGATAGAGAGAGAGAGAGGAAGAACAGAAATTATTTTCTTTCTAATGTTAAGAGACACATAGAGCTCTGCAAACTGTCCACCGGGAGTGGAAGAGGGAAGTGATTCAAGTTTTTTCCTTTCCTGTCTGCTTGAGTTGTGACATCAGTTGTATATGCAGGAGCACAACAGCACACAGCAAGCATGCTGCGTTTTATGAACAAACTCAGCAAGCGTAAATAGCCAGGCTAAAACAGTATCCCTGCCGTGTGAAGTAAGCCATTTAAATGCACTTCTGATTATACATGTGGAAAACTGCACTTCTACACTAGGTACAATAAAAATTAGGAATTTTTTTACCTAGACATAGCTGTAAAATCCCAAAGAAACAACATGCAAATAATGCCCATATAATCAGTTCAAAATTGGGATATTTTCTCCTCATTTCTATCAAGAAAAGAAGTATTTGTGAAAAACAGTGTGATCTATCATACTTGAACTCACATAATGAGGAAATCAATTTGCTGACAATGCAGGACAACGTAGGAACATATCTATGAAGCCAGAAACACAGCACCTACTCTACAACACCCATTCCAAGTTAATATTGGTACTTTCCTTGCCATATTACCTCAATAAGTTAAGTATACAAGTTTTCTTGTTTTATTTTGTTTCTTTGAGATGAGGTCTGGCTATGTAGCCTAGGCTGGCCTGAAATTCTTAATATTACTGACTTGGTCTCTGAAGTGCTGGGAATTAAGCATATGCAACCACACCCAGAAATAAGTTATACCACATTAAGTGACCCTACAGACTGAGATCAAGAAGTAAAAGATTTACAATTGTCAGAATGGTAGTAGTTTTAACTAAAATACTCTCTCGTCATGATTTACCAGCTATCTTCCTCACTCTTATTTTTACTTAAGTCCTAGGAAATATTTCCCTCGAATAATAAAACATTGATATCTAAGAAAAAAAGGGGCAGATGCAGGTGAACCTCTGTGAGTTCAAGGCCAGCCTGGTCTACAGAGTGAGTTCCAAACAGCCAGAGCTACACAGAGAAACCTTGTCTCAAAAAAAAAAAAAACAAAGAAAAAGAAAAAAAATATATTCACCTACCCTTCAGGGAAAAAAAATAGTGTTTATCATTGGCTTGAGACCACAAATCAAGATCTGCCACTGGTTTGAAATGTTTTCATTACATTAGCAAGATGAGGAGAGAAATCAATTGGAGAAGAAATGCAAGAATTCCTTGAGGGAAAATTAGAACAGCTTCTGGATTTAAAAAAGGTTACTCGGTGCCAACAATTTTTTTTTTTTTTTTTGAGACAGGCTTTCTCTGTGTAGTCCTGGCTGTCCTGGAACTAGATCTGTAGACCAGGCTGGCCTTGAACTCAGAGATCCACTGGCCTGTGCCTCGTAAATGCTGGGACCAAAGGTGTTTGCCACCACACCCAGTTGCCAATATTACTTTTAGTTATTGCGAATTAAGGCACAATAATCAGAATTAAGAACTGAGGCTCAACGAAGAAACATAATGAGGGGAAGGCAAGACTTGCTCCCACACACAAACCATGCCTACATACTTTTGTGTCTTTTAAATCTGGGGTCACATTACCAATTAAACCTCATACATTCACTATGTTTATCATTTCTATTTTTGTAGATTAACAATTGATTCTATATGACCATCCTTCATGAGCTCTTTTGTATTTTTACTTTATTCAAGGATAGAGCCCCGGGGGCTGGAGTGATGGCTCAGAGGTTAAGAGCATTGCCTGCTGTTCCAAAGGTCCTGAGTTCAATTCCCAGCAACCACATGGTGGCTCACAACCATCTGTAATGAGTTCTGGTCCCCTCTTCTGGCCTGCAGGCATATACACAGACAGAATATTGTATGCATAATAAATAAATATTTAAAAAAAAAAAAAAAGATAGAGCCCCGGGCCTTCGCTATGGGAGGACAACACTCTTATCACCTAACTACTTCCTCAGCCCTTGTTCTTTTTTTTTCTCTTGAAATCTTGAAAGGGTGTTTGTTAGAAATAGAGACATTGATATACAGCGTGATCTTCCCAGTATTTTTCTACTTGGACTATTCTCCCATTCCTACAGAGCCAAGTCCTATCCACTTTTCCAGACCCAGCTCAAATGCTTGTTTCTATACATCCTTATTGATTTCCTGGTTGTAATGTATGTTAGTGAGTTTTTAAGTGATTGTGTGTTTCTTTCCTACTTCATTGCGGGACACTCAAGTACAACAACAAAACCTTCATGTGATTACCATAGATGCAAGAAAGCTTGAAATTAACAAACTAAAATCTCTGCTCAAAATAACCTTTCATTATGAGGGATGGTATAAACCACCCAAGTTGTTTATCCAGTTAGTGGGGCTGCTAGAACCCACGCTCTTCATAGCTAAATTTGACTTACTTGATTGCAAACTCTTTTGAGTCCAAGAACTGTCTCAATCTGGCATCACCTCATCCCTCACACCTCAGTATCAACTAATTCAATGTTCTTCACACGCTGTCTCAATACAAAGCCTTATTACTAAATAATGAGGCTATAATTAAAACAAAGTTCAGATCCTAGAAAAATATTGGCTTGTAAAACATGAGTGTTGCCAGAGTTTAAAATAACCTCGTTACCCACAGCAAAAATTGTCAAAAGTAAGATGCAACCCAGCATGTGGTAGGTACTGAATTCACCCCCCCAACACTGAGAAGGGGAAGAGGAAGAGGGAAAAAGGGACAGAGGAAGAGCCTCGGAAAGGTGTCGCAGGGTGGGACAGGGGTGGCTGTAACTTTACTAGAAACAGAGCACAAAGAACAAAACGAGGGGTGACGAGACTCCGTTTAGCTTACGCTCCCAGAGCGTGACAAGAAGCCAAATGCCCGTTTTCGAAAACATTTAGCCAGTGACGGTGGTCTTCAGAAGCTCAGTTTCTAAAGGAGAAAGGGATGCCACTAAGCAAAGATCCCAGTCCACAAGAATTCCAGTACGGGCAGACCTTCTAGGGTCCACAGTTAACACAGGCCACAGACGATCAGAATACCCTCTCCAGGACAGCACAACAAAGTGACATAAATCAGGACCCAATCTCCCTTCTCTGTCCTGGTTGGGAGGGTAAAGCCTACGTGTGTGAGTTGTGAAGGAGTTTAGAGACTGCCCCAGCTTAGAGTGGTGACCTTCTCACCACTCTAGACAGTAGAACAACTAACAAAACGGCCCCTGCAATGAAGTCACCGACGGGAAGCCGCTGTGGGACTCACCTGGGTTTTCAGGGCTGGGGTTCGAGCTCCGGCACACCGCGGGGAGGCAGCGATCAAACCGCTCGCAGCCTCCGCGCTCGCACACACAGAAGAGTCTAGGCGCCAGCGGCGGCAGCTCCTCCCTCGACAGCTTTCCCAGCCCCAGCCTCCCAGCCAGCAGCCTTTGCCCCGCCCTCCTCCGAGGTCCCCACTTCCGGGTGATGCCGGAGCCCGGAAGCTGGACCGACTGGGGAAAAATGGTCCACGTCACGTGAAACGGAGCGCGTGTCCTGAGCTCCGTGCGCCCCCTGCTGCCCGCACGTAGCCTCGCCTGAGATGGGTCAGGCGCTTGTCGTCCTTCTTGTCTCCCGACCCCAGTGCCTAGTGCAAACTCAACAAAAAGAGAAAAAAGTACGTGAAGAACAAAAAGAACTTGCCATAAACCTTCTATATAGTTCTTCCTTCCCAGTTCGCTGTATTCCCAGCGCTTGAAAGGGTGGCGAGTTGCAACCAGTCTGGGCTACAGAGTGAGTTCCTGACCAGACTAGGGTGTAGAGTAAAATCCTGTCTCAAAAATGATTTTTTTTCCCTCCAGGCTGCAGACATAGCTCAGTATTTAAGAGCACTGACTTCCAGAGAAATAAAGGCAGGTCACAACCAGTTGTTACTCCAGTTCACGGTAATCTGATGCCCTCTTCTGGCCTTCTAGGGCACTGCCTATATCTGGTGCACAGATGTACAAGCAAGCAAAACACTCCTATACACAGAAAAAAAAATCTACCCAAATGACAGATGACAGAAAGCTGCTGTAAACTGTTCTCTAACCCCACATACATGCTGTAGTGCATAGTGGCGCTAGCGCGCGCAGACACACTCAAAAACACACACGATTATCTTTTTAAAAAAATTATACAATGGGGTTGGAGATATGTAGACCACAGTGGCTGACAATTCCTTGAGTTTAATCCCCTGCAGGTGAAAATGCTTACCACCAAACCTACTGACCTAAGAGTTCTATCCCTGGTGGAGGGAGAGAACTCTCACAAGTTGTCCTCTCGTCTTCACACCTGGGCTTTGTATAGTGCATACAGCACACCCACAAATAAATACATGCAATAAAATAAATAAACTTTTTAAATAAAAAGGAGCTGGAGTGATGGCTCGGTGGTTAAAAGCACATGCTGTTCTTGTAGAGGACCCAAATTCAGTTCCCAACATTGACACTGGGTAGTTCACAACCACCTGTAACTATAGCTCCATGGGGCCCAACACACTCTTCTGAACTCCAAGGCCACCACACCCAAATGTGCACATACCCACACACATATACACAGTTTTTTTTAATTAATTTTTTAAAGAAACTAAGGTGACTTAAGTGAGCTCCCAAATATCAACAAACTGAATTATAGCTGAAGGATGATTGGTGTTAAACTCAAAGAAATTCACGAACAAAAAATATCACTACTCACATGGTTTATACCTTTGGCCATTTGATACACATTTGCCCCCTCAACACAATTGTTGTTCAACTATTAAATAAAACTCACTCAATGGTAGGAACCAGGAAACCAATTGTAAAGAAGCAGGATAGCAAGTCAGCTAGCCCTCTAGTCAATCTAGATATTGGTTTCTCTGTCACCTACCACATCACTCTAAAATGTTGTCTTTGTCTCCATCCTTTCTACTGCCCTGAATGTTCAAGCATATTAGCATTCCTTTCACGATTACTATATTGAGTGATCTTTCATTAGACAATGTCGTAAGTTTCAGGTTTACTGGTAGTTATGAAGTACCTCCAAATTGCTTCCAGTATGACATTAATATATTATTTTTTTATTTTTTTTTTTTTGAGACAGGGTTTCTCTGTAGCTTTGGAGCCTGTCCTTGGAACTAGCTCTTCCAAGGCTGACCTCGAACTCACAGAGATCCACCACCTGCCTCTGCCTTCCGAGTGCTGGGACTAAAGGCATGCACTACCACTGGGCTGACATTAATATAATCTTAACGAAGTCGCCTGGCTAAGGAAAGAACATCTGGGACTGGGAAAATAGCCTTGTGGTTAAGAATACTACTTCTCAGAACAGCACACAACAGCTTTAACTCCTGCTCCAGAGTATCCAACACTGTATCCTGGCCTCCACTGGCACCTCCACACAGTGGCACATATAAAGAGCTCATCTTTTAACTTTAAAAAAGGTAACATCTGGGAGCTGGAAAAATGGCTTGAAGGTCAAGAGTGTTGAGTGTTCTCCCATAGGTCCTGAGTTCAATTCCCAGAAACCACATGGTGGCTCACAATCATCTGTAATGAGGTCTGGTGCTCTGTTCTGGTATGCATGTAAACATGCAGACAGAATACTGTATACATAAGTAAATCTTAATTTTTAAAAAAGGCAACATCTGTATTCTCAAAATGCAAATGTTTTGTACTTGATAAGCTTAATAAATTCAAATAACAAAAAATACATGGCAATTCCATTTCAGAGGAAAATTAAAAAAACAGAATTTTATGACATTCACCTTAATCTAAAAGTACTTCATATTCCCTCAAAGCCTTATAAAGGATTAGCAGTGCTTCTGAGGTAAATTGTCTCAATTCTTCAATCATAGAAATACATTACAGAGAAGTTAATTTAATGACCTTCCAACTCCAGGTAATAATAAAATTCCAAGTAAGATGCTAAGAGGTAAAACGGACGCCATTTTCATGCAATGTAGAATCTGCCTGGCTGATTGTAACAGGAAAGCACCAAGGTTAGAATGTTGTGGGGCAAGAATCAATGAACAACTCGTTCATTTCTACTAGTGGCTATGTAGTATTAAAGGCACCCATCAAAGGAGGGCAAGATGAGTCAGTAGGTAGTGCACGTGCTGCCGAATCTGGTGACCTGAGTTTATTCCCCAGAACCTTCAGGTAAATGAAAACCTGTTCCTGCAAGTTGTCCTGACTCTCACATGTACACTGTGGTGAATGTGGGCACAAATACACACAAATTAAGTAAATGTAAAACCTTACACGCAGCTGACAACCATCAGAACAAATCATAGTGACATTTACCTCACCATAAATGAATACTAATTCTCAAGCTAAAAGGTGTAGGATCTAACATGTTAAGGCATCCAAGTCTCTTGTTTAATCACATTTCAGATTAATTTGTATTTGAATGGCTTAATACTAGTTTGAACATTTCCACAGACTTCATAAAAATGTCCAAGTTTTTTGGTGGAGACAGGGTCTCAACTATGTAGGATCTGACTAGCCTGGAACTTGGAGTGATCCTCCTACCTCCCTGCCTTGAGTCCTGGGGTTGAAGGTATATGGCACCACACCAAGCTTAAAATTTATCAAATAGTATTAGTAGAGTTACAAATCTTGCCATGTACAAATCTTACAATCTTTTAGTAGGCAGAATGTAGAATTCCTAGCAGATATATTTAAGAGATTGTTAAAGACAACTTCTATAACTCAGTTTTGGTTCTGAGAAGTCTCTAACCTTAACTAATACAAATAACTTAAATAAACTTAATACAAATTCCTTGACAGGAATTCCGTGTTTTGCTTACTCAAGCATTTAACTACAGACTACGATTCTAACCAAAAGTAATGGAGTGATTCAGTTGACATTTTGTTTAGTTGACATCTTCCACAGCAAGTTCAGTGTCATATACTAAACTCAGGACAATTCCCCAAACCTAAATGTTACATTAATATTGCTAGAATTACAGAAAACCAACAGGAGAGGCCAATGAGTCAAGTATCAAAATTTATCTCTTTAGCCGGGCGGTGGTGGCGCACGCCTTTAATCCCAGCACTTGGGAGGCAGAGGCAGGCGGATCTCTGTGAGTTCGAGACCAGCCTGGTCTACAAGAGCTAGTTCCAGGACAGGCTCCAAAACCACAGAGAAACCCTGTCTCGAAAAACCAAAAAAAAAAAAAAAAAAAAAATTATCTCTTTAAAGCCATGATTAACAGATATTCTTATTTTTACGGCAACAGTAACTAGGAAGTAGGTGACAAATACTCCCCACGGATTAAGGATTATGCTTAAAATCCACCTGCTAATTAAGGCGAATATGCTATAGGGGCTAAGGAGCTAGTCTTTAACAAATCTAGCTCATATTTACAGGATCACTATTCACTTGGGTTCGGTGACAGTCTAAATTCTCCAAGCAGGAGAGGAAGGGAGTTAATGCCAACTCCAAATATAACCATGAGGTAGAGGATACTAGGATACTAACCTATCTGGACTAACCTCTTGACCCAGCTCTGTGGTTATTTGTTCACTAGCTGTGATTTCAGCTTACTATAAAGTTGCCTTTCAGAGCATAGATTGCCCTCATACCACTTCAAAGAAAAAAGCTGTTTTAAGATGGTACAGCTGTTTGACTCAAATACAATGCTTAGATAAATGAAAAGTCATCACGCTTGGCTTCACTTACAAAGAAAGCAAAACATAAAATGAAGGTTTCAAAGGTACTTTATTTTTTCTTCAATATGCCATATTATAGGGAATACATGATTCTTTGACTTGGCATCACTTATTGATTGGTTTTGAAATAATTCCTTCATTATTGCATCAGCTGGCATGACTACTGATCTCTCCATTCCTTGGGGGTGACTCTGCCAACAGGTGACAGGTTCCATTCTATTCCAATTTGTGTTGCTGTCTGTAAAAATTAAAAGGCTGTCAGTTATACATATTTAAACCACAGTCCACTTTCTCAATTTGGAAACTCTTCAAAATTACAAAGAATTCTGCTCCTTAGGTAAATAACAAACAAAGTCACCAGGGATATAGTGCTTTTCATAGAAGTCAAAACTAATTGCTGTACTAATTCTTCAGATCAGGTTGCTTAACTCAACGTTCAGAGTTGAAGGAAATGTTCTAAACCTACACTGTCCAGTACACGAATTGCTGGCCACATCTGGCTGTTAAATACTTGGAATGTGACTAGAAGACTGAGAAAATGAATTTTGAAGCTGTTCTTAATTCAAAATTATATTTTACATTTTCTTCCCCTCCAAAATTTTGCCTGTCCACCACAACTACCTAAGAGAACTCATTTTAATATCTGACTTCACAGCTGAGGTATAGATCATTAAGGTGCATGAATATGCTTAGAAACACAAGACCCTGGGTTCAATCCCCAGCACCAAAATTAATAGTTATCTTTACTTTCAGGCAAGGATTGGGTTGTCCCTCTTGTTTTATTGAGAAACAGTTCCATGTAGATCAGGGTGGCCTCAGACTTGATATGTAGCTGAAGATGACCCTGGCCTCTTGATCCTCCTGCATCCCTAGTATTGAAATAATAGACGTGTGCCACTTCACTAAGAAATCTGTATCACTTACACCCAAAATATATTTATTAAAATTTCATAATTACACTTTTGAAGATCGAGCAACTAGAAAATAAGTTAAGCAACAGATGCCGAGCTCGAGAGTATGGAAATCAAGTTATACTTCATCTATCAAGAAAATTATACTCAGGTTTTGGGTTTTGATTTTGTTGTTGTGTTTTGGTTTTTGGGGTTTTTTTTTTGAGACAAAGTCAACTATGTAGCCTAAGCTTGCTTCAAACTTCTTATAGTTCTAGCTGGTCTTATTCTTCCAATCTACTTGCCTCAGCAGCCAAAGTGCTGGGATTGCAGGTATGTACCACCACACTTGGCTTGTGCCTCAGTTCTGATTACAGAATTTTAGAAGGAAATCTGATCACTTAAGTATGTCCAGGAAGGTGACTCAAAATATGAAAATCCAGAAAATATACAATAAAAGTCTGACCCATACACCTACAGATGTTTTAATCTTAACAAATTAATAAAGACACTATGCTAATGGTTTTTGGTTTTTGGTTTTAATGGTAATTGTTTGTTTGGTTTGTTTTTCTGGTGCTGTGAATTGAACCCAGGGCCCAGTCCATGTTAAGCATGTGCTTTACAACCTAAGACAGAAATCTACTAGCTGATGGCTATCATATGGAAATATGATAGGTCAGCATTCCTGTGTTGTAATAATTATAAAGGGAAGCATATTTAACTCAACATTAAATTTTTAACTTTTTTAGAGATAAGGTCTCACACTACATACAATATATAGCCCAGGCTGATCACACACTTGCAATCCTCTTGTCTAAGTCTCTCATGGGCTGGATTACAGGCATATGCCACCATGCTTGGGATCCACAAATAAGATCCTTCTAACAGCTGCACAATCTAGAAAAGGGCTGCCTTGTGCTCCAACAAGCAACTTGTTACTGGAAACATTAAGAAGATGGATGAATGCTAAATGCAAATAAAGAACAATGGGTGGATGATCAGATAGTCTTTCAAATCGCTCGTTCACTAGAAATTAACATAGAATACATAGACTAGATGAGAATAAAAAAAATTTAAATGAAGAACCACTGAGTCTGAGAGTATAGCTCAATGGCAGAGCACTTGCCTAACATGTATGAGACCAGGAGTCAATACCTAGCACTGCAAAAAAATAATAATTAACTGAAGTACTTACATATGTCCATGCAGAAATACAGAAGAGGCCTCCAGCTGCTAATATAGCATTTCCATATTTGTCGTGGAAATTAGGTGTCCGCTTCTGATGGCTGTGTCTTGCCACCACTTGCTGAATACTTCGAACTTAAAAAAAGAACACAGAAATATGTGTCAATTATTAAAACAGAGGGAACACAACTGCCAAACAGGAGAGCAAAGGTAGTAAACTCTACATACTACCATGCAACTCAACTAAATGTTAACCACATCACACACAGGAACAAGTGGCCTGGAGGTGGTGGTGCACACCTTAAATCCCAGTGCTCCAGAAGCAAAGGCAGGCAGATCTCTGTGGGTCTGAGGCCAGCCTGGTCTACAGACAGTTCTGGAACAGCCAAGGCTACACAGGGAAACCCTATCTCAAAAACAAAAAATAAAACAAGAACAGGTAAGCACCTTCTCAAATGCTCTGAAAATAAGATAAACTGCTAGGTCCCGGGGCTCACACCTGTAATCTCAGCACTTGGGAAATGGACAGAAGGATTGCCATGAGTTTAATAGTAAAGTGGGCTACACAGAGAATTCTAGGCTAGACTGAGCTACAGAGATGCTTGCTCTCTCTCTCTCTCTCTCTCTCTCTCTATATATATATATATATATATATATATATATATATATATATATATGTATGCATGTGTGTGTGTGTGAATAAAATAAACTGACACAGAGACAGAAGCAGGATTAAACAAACATAACAGAGGCAGGCAGATCTCTGTGAGTTCAAGTCCAGTCTGATCTATATAGTAAGCTATACAGTAACACCCTGTCTCAGGAAATGGTTGGAGGAAAAAAAGTGGTTGGAGGAAAAGAAAAATTGGAGGTGTGTATCAGTAATGGTTTATTGGATACCATTCACTAATTTGAATACCTATGACTTCAATTTTCACTAAAATTTACCCAACATCGCTCAATAATTTAAAAGATACAAGGAAAAATGAACCAAAAATTATCAGATTTATACACACCCAATGTTTATTGCCTTAATATTAGAACAAAATAACTCCAAACTATAGTAATCTAAACTTTAAACTAGTTAGTAATAAGGCTCAATTATATTAGAGTATATAAGCAGGCAAGCATATTTGTAATCCCAGCACTTGGAAGGTTGAGGCAGAGTCACAAGTGAGCCTAGAATGCATGAGACCCTGTCTCAAAAAAATAGTGTACAGGGAGGGGGGCTAGAAAGATGGTTTGGTGGTTAAGAACACTGGCTGCTCTTCTAGAGAACCTGGGTTCAATTCCCAGTACCCACATGGTAGCTCACAACATCTGTAACTCCAGTTCCAGGGGATCTGACATCTTCACACAAACGTACAGGAAGGCAAAAACACCAATGCACATAAAATAAAAATGATTTTAAAAATAGAATATATAAAAATGTATAAGATAGAGACTTTATCATTAGGCAGTTTCTAGCCTAGAAGGGAATATTATATATGAAGACAAAAATCACTGTAGTTCAAGAAAGTAGAATTAACTGAGTACCTGTTTATATAGATGTAGAAATGTGGAATTAAAATTGACAGATCTACTGTGCCAGAAAGCCAATCGAGTTTTGATGAAGAACAAAGTATACAGGCAAGTTAATAAGAAATAAAACTGGAAAGAAGTGGTAAGTACCAAGAAAAACTATCAGTTTTGGTTTTTTCCTTTCCAACCTAGGTATCACGCCCTTATTGTTTTAAGGTGCTTGCAGCTACAGTGGGAAAAGAGCAATGCTGGTTTGCGATGTGGTAGTTCACACCTGTATTCTCAGCCCTTGGAAGGCTTAGGGAGAAGAACTGCCCTCAATTTTAGTGCCAGACTAATGCTAGACCATTTCAAAAATAAAAGAAAAACAAGGGAGGCAGAGGCAGGCGGATCTCTGTGAGTTCGAGACCAGCCTGGTCTACAGAGCTAGTGCCAGGACAGGCTCCAAAGCCACAGAGAAACCCTGTCTCGAAAAACCAAAAAAAAAAGAAAAAAAAAAAAAAAAAAGAAAAACAAAAATGCTGTCCACTAACACTTGAAATGTAATAGTTTCAGGCTGAGGGTAGTTCAGTTGCAGAGCTTTGGGTTAAAAACCCATCACCTCCCAAAAATAAAATAATAATAGTCTCTACGGGGTATAATCATGATAATTTCTTAACCATTATATAGTAGTTCTTTAGCTGTTTTACTTAGCTTTCATTTTAGCCAGTCACACCCAGAAAAATGTAGCTCAGTTGGGGTGGTGCTTGCCACATTTCCTGGACCCGGTCCCTACGCTGCAGAAACACAAGCATGCGTGCACACGAACATCCGCACATGCACATATGCATGCATGCGTGTTCACACTCACACTTAAATCTCTAAAGGTGCTAAGTACCTGTTATCCCCAGCACACGGGAAGTAGAGGCAGAAGGATCAGAAGTTGAAAATTATCTTTGGCTCCATATTAAGTTGGAGGCTAGCCTAGTCTACTTGAGACCCTCCCTCAGAAAACAGCCACATCCAGAATAAGCAAATTCATAAATATGTCTTAATGTATTGTGCTCCTATAACACTTAGAGGTGAGTATAGGAATTCCACATTGAGAAACAACCCTTTAAGATCACCTTTTCCCACGGGATAAAAATCCCTAAATCACTTAAAAATCAAATAAATTGAGATTACCAAACCACTGTTGTTTTCAACACTCTGACTTACCGCTATACAAAAAGAGGGGCTGTTTACTGATCAGATATTGGTTAACGAACTTATGAAATATGTATTATTTACTAATCTCTCTTTTGCAAAAACAAGAAAGCAAGTTCAAAATGTTAAATGATTTGCCCTAAATGAAAGAAATAATAAACACAGTTACTGGCTTACAAAACATCAGTTGGGCTTCTATTTTTCTCTACTATTCCTAAAGTACTTCAGTGTTTAGAACACAATTTCTTACACTACTATCTCTGTAAAATAAAAACATGGTTAGAGAAGCAAGCTAAAGATAGTTGTGTAAGGTCACCTCTATTCACATTACTGAAGGTCACCTTCAAAGGAAAGCAAGTATGAAAATGATTTTTCCCTCCAATCCAGTGTGTTCTTCATATATAATACTAGTCTCAAATTTCCACGTACTTGCCTAACTTTCACACAGGAAAAATTGACCACAGTTGTTTTCGCAATAGTTAATAGTCCGTTGATAACCTACAAATGACTAAAGCTGTCAGGCTACCACTTAGGGTTTCCCCTTGCTATGAATCCAGGTGAGGTAGATTTAGCTTCCTACCACCGTTACAGTGTAAGATCAGTTCATCTATTTGGGGTAGCGAATAAATACACTCCCAAAACTAAAATTTAGAACATCACTTAAGGAGAGCCAGGTGTCCGCCAAGCGTTCTTCCTGGAAATCATAGGTCCCTGAAGGATTGAGAATGCAAAACTAGGCTAGGAACACAACGAGGTGGTAAAGCCACTGTCTCGGCTATCTTCCCAGGGACTTGAGACCATGCAGGGCACTGTGCACCTAGAATTAAAAGTGCAGGATGCTGGGGAGGAAAAGGGCACGAGAGCACGAGGACAGACGGATCCGCGGCTGCTGTAAGGATTCGTCCACACTCACCTTGGAGACGGCTTAGTGCGTTTTTGGCTAAGGGCAACATCGCGGAAAAGATGGAACTACGGTGACGACCGGTGCTGCCTCTGTGCAGATTCGACCCAGCTACCCTTGCAAAGAACCCTGAAAAACAAAATGGCTTCCAGTGGGGATTCCGTACGGTATTTGGTGAGATCTCGCGAGATTTGGGGTTGGCCTATAGAAATAGTGATCCTGTTTCCTGCAAAGAAAAACAAAGGCCTTTGGGAAATGTAGTTTCAAGCTTCGTAAGAGCCGTAGAATAGTATTTACTCAACAGTGAGGAAACTCTGGGACTCTGCAAAAGAGAGCTGAGACACCATCCTTACTTAAGGCACCAGCTTCAAGATGGTGCTGAAACTCCAGAGGTTTGGGTTAGCTGTCTCACTTCAAACTATTCTCACTTCAAATTTTTCATTTTCTGGCTTCTATTACCTATACTAATTGGTTTAACTTTTAATTATTTTTGTAATTTTTGGGAGGAATGGTTGAGACAGGGTCGCTCTATGTAGTGCTGTCTG